>NC_089651.1:62904700-63204700 GCF_037042795.1 Molothrus aeneus | reverse complement strand
GCATGTTCCTCACAGCACTTTCTGGTGATGCCCATGCAGGGGAAGTGCAGGGGGGCTCTGTGCTGCCAGGTGTAGCTGTTGCACCCTTCAGCACTGGCTTTGCTTGGTCATTTCTTCTGCAAAGAGGGTAGATGTAGATCAGGTAACTGAAAAAAATTCTTCCCTGTGAGGACAGTGAGACCCTGGCACAGGTTCCTCAGAGAAGTTGTGGGTGCCTCATCCATGGAAGTGTCCAAGGCCAGGCTGGACAGAGCTTAGAGCAACCTTGTCTGGTGGAAGGTGTCCCTGCCCATGGCAGGAGGGTGAACTAGATGGTCTTTAAATGTCACTTCCAACCCAGGCCATTCTGTGGTCCTGTGGTTCCACGTTTTTGATGTGGTGGTTCTAATGGGGGGCTCTGCCATGCTGAGCCGTGCCAGGGGCCTTGGCAGTGACTGCTGCTACATGGAAAGCGGGGCAGGAGCTGCAGGGGGATGGAGATGAGCCCCACGGGGACAGTGGACAAGCCGTGGTGGTGCCCAGCACAGCCTGGGCTGCCCCACAGGGTGGGAAAGTGCCGCTGTGTCCGCCAGGTTCGTTCACACTGGTTTCCTTCTCCCCCAGAATGATACCTCCCACGAGCAAAACCTTTCTGGTCAACAACCTGGCCGCGGGGACGATGTACGACCTGTGCGTCCTGGCCATCTACGACGACGGGATCACCTCGCTGACGGCCACCAGGGTGGTGGGCTGCACGCAGTTCACCACCGAGCAGGATTATGTGCGCTGCCACTTCATGCAGTCCCAGTTCCTGGGCGGGACCATGATTATCATCATCGGCGGGATCATTGTGGCGTCCGTGCTCGTGTTCATCATCATCCTCATGATCCGCTACAAGGTGTGTAACAACAACGGGCAGCAGAAGGCCACCAAGGTCAGCAACGTGTACTCGCAGACCAACGGGGCTCAGATCCAGGGCTGCGGCGGGGCGCTGTCTCAGTCCATGTCCAAGCAGGCTCTCGGGCACGAGGAGGGCGTCCAGTGCTGCAAGGCTGCGGCCGACGGCGCCGCGCAGTCACCGGACACCGGCTCCGGCCAGGACTCGGCCACCACTACCTCGGCGTTGCCTCCCGCCTGGACTCCCAGCGCTGCCCCGCCGCAGAAGCAGAAGCGCAAGTCGGGGCCCAAGCCCGGCAGCGAGGCGCAGGGCGAGGCGGGCGGCGGCGCCGAGCCCCAGAACTGCAACAGGAACAACTCCACGGCCCTGACGCTGGCCGGGCGCGGCCCCGACGCGGCCCCCACGTACAAAAGAGCACAATCCAAGCCAAGTAAGTTCCTGACGCTGCCGGCCGAGGCCAGCCGCGCCAAGCGGCGGCGCTCGCTGGGCGGAGAGCTGCTGGAGCCCTGCGGCCCCGCCGGCCTGCGCTCCAAGCGCAGCATGTCCATGAACGGGATGCTGCTCCAGGCAGACTGCGCCCAGAGCGGAACAGCAGCACCTTTCTCCAGTTCTGAGTGGATATTGGAAAGCACTGTGTGACCTGCTTTTTTTTTTCTTTTTTCTTTTTTTTTTTTTTTTTTAATTTTTATTTTAACTAAAACCACCAAACGTTGTGTGAAACTCCCTTTCCCAGGGAATTGGATTTGGATGTCCACTGCTGTCTCGCTGATTAATGGCTTGTTCATGCGGGGTTCTGTATAAGCCACCCAGTGCACACGGGGGTTTATTTAGTTTTCGTTTGGTTTTATTTAATATCAAAACCGAAGGCAACATTCAGAGATAAAAAAAAAAAAAAAAAAGGAAAAAAAAAATTAAGGGGCGAAAAAAAGCACGAAACAGCACCAGTGCCTTCCCTGCTCTAGGACTGGCTTCCTGGTTCTGCGGTAGCAGAAAACAAAAGAGAGAGTTTTCACAGAAAAAGCCTTTTATAAAGGAAATGCAATTTCCTCCAAGCTAACAAATAACCACTTCTGGATCAATCAGTAAAATGATATTTTTTAAACCGGTCAGACTGTATATTTCTTTTCCGTGACAATGGTGTTGCCTTTGTTTTTAGGCAGATGCTGTACAGGAGCAACAACGCTGTGTTGTTATGTTGTGTAAAATAAAATATTCACTCGGTACGCCAGCCAGCCTCGCGGTGACTGCCCTGCCAGGGCCGGGCCTTGGTGCTGCTGCAGAGCTCCTGCCGTGGGGCACCAGGAGGCACCAGGAGGCACCAGGGCACGGGGCCCTTCCTCTGTGCTGGCTCTGGCTGGCTGGGGCTGGCACTGATGGAGCTTTGGGAGCTCGCAGTGGCTCTCCCTGAGAGGAGCCTGAGCTGGGATCCCACAGCCTGAGCTGGGATCCCACATTGGCTCTCCCTGAGAGGAGCCTGAGCTGGGATCCCACAGCCTGAGCTGGGATCCCACATTGGCTCTCTCTGAGAAGTGCCTGCCCCATGTCCCAGGGCACCCAGACGTGGTGCAGGCAGCGCCCTGTCCTGCAGCCCTGGGCAGGGAGCGGGGCTGGGGCGCCTCGGGGTGCTGGGCACAGCTGAGCAGGGCTGTGAGCAGGGCCAGCAGGTGAGCAGGCAGGTGGGCAGGTGGGCAGGCAGGTGACCAGGTGGGCAGACAGGTGGGCAGGTGGACAGCCAGGTGGGCAGACAGGTAGGCAGGTGGGGAAGCAGGTGGGCATGGTGGGCAGACAGGTGGGCAGGCAGGGCTGCAGCCAGCAGGGTCATGGTCCTTATCACCTCAGCTGGTCAGGTGTTGGTGGTCATCTCCTGCTGTCCTAGACTCCTGGGCCATATTTCCTCAGAACTTTATGGTTTGGTCCAGTTCTTTTCAGTCCCTGAGTGCATTGAGGGGCTGGATGATGATGGTCTCACCTTTGAGCTGCTCCTAATTGCTGTGCCTGTGGGATGGAGTGATTTTGGGCCACTCTGCAGGGACAGAACCCCACAGCAGCAGGGGACAACAGGTGCAGATTCTGTTGTGTTGATGGCAGCTGCTCTGCTCACTGTAAAGGGAAGCCTGCAGTTAATATTAATTAAACTCATATGGTCATCATATTCAAATTAGAGACAGCTTAACTCTGAATATTTGAGCATTGTGCATTCTCAGATGCCAAATAACAGGTTCATGATGGGCTTTGTGGCCATAAAAGTGAGAGAATAGTTAAATTTTATACCCTGTATGCTTGTTCTTGGGGGCACAGTAACTCAGGCCGGTGCCTGAGGCCAGCCTGGCTCCAGCCAGGGCAGCAGCTGGCCCCAGGGCAGTTGTGGGGGCACATCTCAGAGTGGGGCACAGCCCCTGGCACCCCATCTGTGTCCCCAGGACTCTGCAGTGAAGAGCTGATGCTCTTGGCCAGTGTGGGCTGCTCTGAGTGATTTTATTGCCTGTCAGAGAAGAACAAAGTCAGTGAGGCTGGTGTCAAGGACCTAAAAGGAAGAGGCTGCTTCTTTTTTAGGAACCCTTTTTGCTTCCCTCAGGAAATGCAGAGACCAAATAGGAAAGAAAGCCTCAAAATGAGAAAGCCTGCTTCCTGCTGGAAAAAGTTTAAAAAAAATACAATAAATCCCTCCTTGGATTGCTCTGGCAGCCCATGAGCACTGCACGAACAGAGGGGAGCTGTCAAACACGTGCTGTGGGGGACAGGGGTGGCCTGTCCAGGGTCTGGCACTCTGATGCCAAGGGCTTTGCCCAGTGTGGGTCAAACATGAAGGTCTGAGCCCCAGTGAGGGGCTGTGCTGGCAGAGGCACCTTCCCCCCGCCCTGGGGTACAGGGAGGGTGTCAGAGGTTTGCTGTGGAGTGCCTGGGTCTAATCATGCATTTTAAAAACATCCAATGAAAATGCTTTTATATGTTGTCTAAAACTGGACCTAAATCTGTGTGATGTTTTGTGAAAGTGCTAAAATACTAATGGTGTCCTGTGGTTTAAGGAAGTTTATTTTTATATTTGTAACTTTTCACTCAAAGGAATAATTTTCTAAGCACTGCAGCTGATGTTCTGTCCACGGTGCCTCTGTGTCAAGCAGTGTGCAGGGACCTTATGGCCCTGTTTGGTTCATTTCTGCTGACAGTGCAGGAAAGGGGATCTGGGCAGCCAGGGGTTCCTCTCGTGCCAGCTTCTCTCCCTGGCTGACAGGATCATTCATCCCTTGGGAGGGCCCTGGGCATGGAATCACCTGTTCCCACTGGAATAACTGTGCAGTGGGACATTGGTTTTATTCAGGGTTCATTCAAAGTCTGGGAATCCTCATGGAGGAGGGAATTCTCTGTCCTTTCTGTTCTGCAAAAACCACGGGTTGCCAGCTGTGAGACAGAAAAGTGCTGAGATGCCCCTGGATCAGAACAACACCAGGTTATTTCCCCCAGGCTGCAATGACTCCTCAGCACAGGTGATGGAATGGGTGTCATGGGGATGTGGCCCCAGCACCACCCCAGCCATGGAGGGCACTGCAGGGGCTGAGCCCAGGGTGCCTCCCTGCCCAGCTGGGCTCTGTGTGCTGCTGCTCAGGTACAGATTGTCTGGATTATAGCCATGAGAGGGTCTGTTCACGGGAGAAACTGCTGCAGGAAGTTCTGAGCTCTGCCTGCAGTGGCCAGGCCCTCTGTGGAGATGGCTGTGCTGGGGGAGATGGGCTCTGCTGGGCTGGGCAGAGCTGGGCTGGGCTGTGCTGGGCAGAGCTGGGTGTTGTGCTGTGTCTCTGTGCCTGGGCTGCCCTCCTGCTGTGTCCAGCTGTGTCCTTACCCTGTGTCCATGGTGCTGCTGCCCTGCTGCCAGTGTGCCCCTGTTTGTGCAGCGTGTCCCCATGCCAGCCCTGCCCTGTGCCCACTGGCTCAGTGGGCAGGGAACTGCACAGCCCTGCTGTGTGCCCTGTGCGTGGAGAGGGAGCTGCACAGCCCTGCCCTGTGCCCTGTGCATGGAGAGGGAGCTGCACAGCCCTGCTGTGTGCCCTGTGCATGGAGAGGGAGCTGCACAGCCCTGCTGTGTGCCCTGTGCATGGAGAGGGAGCTGCACAGCCCTGCTGTGTGCCCTGTGCATGGAGAGGGAGCTGCACAGCCCTGCTGTGTGCCCTGTGCATGGAGAGGGAGCTGCACAGCCCTGCCCTGTGCCCTGTGCATGGAGAGGGAGCTGCACAGCTGTGTGCCTTGTGCATGGAGAGGGAGCTGCACAGCCCTGCTGTGTGCCCTGTGCATGGAGAGGGAGCTGCACAGCCCTGCCCTGTGCATGGAGAGGGAGCTGCACAGCCCTGCTGTGTGCCCTGTGCATGGGCAGGGAGCTGCACAGCTGTGTGCCCTGTGCATGGAGAGGGAGCTGCACAGCCCTGCTGTGTGCCCTGTGCATGGAGAGGGAGCTGCACAGCCCTGCTGTGTGCCCTGTGCATGGAGAGGGAGCTGCACAGCCCTGCTGTGTGCCCTGTGCATGGAGAGGGAGCTGCACAGCCCTGCTGTGTGCCCTGTGCATGGGCAGGGAGCTGCACAGCCCTGCTGTGTGCCCTGTGCATGGGCAGGGAGCTGCACAGCTGTGTGCCCTGTGCATGGAGAGGGAGCTGCACAGCCCTGCTGTGTGCCCTGTGCATGGAGAGGGAGCTGTACAGCCCTGCCCTGTGCCCTGTGCATGGAGAGGGAGCTGCACAGCCCTGCCCTGTGCCCTGTGCATGGAGAGGGAGCTGCACAGCCCTGCTGTGTGCCCTGTGCATGGAGAGGGAGCTGCACAGCCCTGCTGTGTGCCCTGTGCATGGAGAGGGAGCTGCACAGCCCTGCCCTGTGCCCTGTGCATGGGCAGGGAGCTGCACAGCTCTGCTGTGTGCCCTGTGCATGGGCAGGGAGCAGCACAGCCCTGCCCTGTGCCCTGTGCATGGAGAGGGAGCTGCACAGCCCTGCTGTGTGCCCTGTGCATGGAGAGGGAGCTGCACAGCCCTGCTGTGTGCCCTGTGCATGGAGAGGGAGCTGCACAGCCCTGCCCTGTGCCCTGTGCATGGGCAGGGAGCTGCACAGCCCTGCTGTGTGCCCTGTGCATGGAGAGGGAGCTGCACAGCCCTGCTGTGTGCCCTGTGCATGGGCAGGGAGCTGCACAGCCCTGCTGTGTGCCCTGTGCATGGAGAGGGAGCTGCACAGCCCTGCCCTGTGCCCTGTGCATGGGCAGGGAGCTGCACAGCCCTGCTGTGTGCCCTGTGCATGGGCAGGGAGCTGCACAGCCCTGCTGTGTGCCCTGTGCATGGAGAGGGAGCTGCACAGCCCTGCCCTGTGCCCTGTGCATGGAGAGGGAGCTGCACAGCCCTGCTGTGTGCCCTGTGCATGGAGAGGGAGCTGCACAGCCCTGCTGTGTGTCCTGTGCATGGAGAGGGAGCTGCACAGCCCTGCCCTGTGCCCTGTGCATGGAGAGGGAGCGGCACAGCCCTGCCCTGTGCCCTGTGCATGGGCAGGGAGCGGCACAGCCCTGCCCTGTGCCCTGTGCATGGGAAGAGGGCACATAGCTCCTGGCACCCCCTGTTTCGTGTGCGTGGGGAGGGGACACAGCTCCTGGCAGCCCCTACCTGGCTGGGAAGGGCCTGGCATGGCTGGGGTGCGCTGCCCCAAGAGCCCCAGAGCTCCTGGCATGAGCTGCTCCCACCCCAGCTGGCAGCATGGCTGGAGCCTTGGTGCCACCAGCACAGAGTGCTCCTGCCTGCTGTGCCACATGTCACAGGGACCATCAGAGCCCTGCTGGGCATTGCTCTGGGAACATCCCAGACCAGCAGAGTGGCACAGAGCTGTGGTGGGTGGGCAGGCCTGGGCAGCTGTGTGTGCCCTTGTGCCATGGCAGAGTGTGCCCGAAGCCACAGCGGGCACCAGCACAGAGAGGAGCACGCTGCTGCCTTGGGAACAGCTTCAGACCAGGATAAAGGCTACAGCTGGCACCAGGGTCACCTCTCTGCCCAGCAGGCACGGGAGCAGAGCCTCAGCCACGCTGGAGCTTTGGGGCACTGGAGCCTGAGAGTGCCACTCACACGTGGGCACAGCTGTCTGCCAGCCCTGTGCTCACTCACAGCGTTCCCCTCCCTGCTCCACGGTGCTGCTGCCCCTCAGGGTGCCCCATCACTGCCCAAAAGCTGCACCAGCAGCAGCCACCCACTTGCACGGTGCCTTCTCCTGGCAGTGATGCTAACGTTGGTCAGAGTTCTGGTTTAACAGCACCAAACTGGCCGGTCCTTAGGGTCCTGCTCACAAATAACGTGGTTCTGCTTTTCCCCTTTTCAAACGTGTCCCTGTGTGCTGGGCCTGGGGCACAGCCTGGGCTGCCAGACCCCGCCGTGCTGGATTGCTGTGTCACCTCAGGTGGCTCCAGAGCTGCACTTTAGCAGTGGCTGGGTCAGGAATCTGAGGGGTGAACCTGGGCTGCTGTGCCTGGTTGGTGTGGGCTGGTTCTGCTCCTGCACTGCCAGGCTGCTGCTCTGGAGGCACCTGCAGAGCTGTGTGAAAGCTGTGCCACCTCCTCTGCAGGGGAAATTCCCACTGCTGGGAGTGGGGGAGAGGAAAACCAGCCAGGGTTTGCCCCAGCCTCCTCACGGGCACACAGGGACCCCACCTGGAATGTGGCCAGTCTGTACTATGGGAGCTTGTTGTCTTATAAATCACAACAGTTCCATTATCATTATATGTTGTCTTGTATATTAAGAGTTCCATTATCATTATGGTGCAAGGGTTCCATATCCTCAGAGTCTTGCACCTCCTCAATGTTTGTCATAGGCAGCTCCTCTGAGCACTGCCTGTTCCTGGACCTTGCAGCAGCCCTCTGACTGCAGTTCCCACCAATCCACTCTTTTATACCACTTGTTCCTATTGACTACAGGTGTTGCCTGTTATCATCCAGCCTGCTCCTAATCTTTAGTAATAGGGTCCAGCTGCAACTCCTTGGGGGGTAAGATTACATTCTGCTTTACCCATCCTGTGCCCCCCGGCAGGGGCTGTAACCCACAGCACCCAAAGAGGAGTTGAGGTGGTGCCTGGTTGGTGTTGGCACGCGGCAGTGGCACGCCTGCACTGCCCCAGGTAAGTGGGGCTGTGCTGGGTGCCAGGAGCAGTGGCACCAGGCGAGGAGGTGGAGCAGCTGCCCCATGGGCTGTCCCCGTGCCCTGTGCAGGACAGTGACACGTGGCACACCCTGCTTGCAGTGACCTTTCCTGGTGCACACACTCCTCAGGAAGGTGGGTGCTGTGTCTGTGCCCCCCTGCTGCTCTGCTCTGCTGTCCCCAGCTCTGTGACCCCTGGCAGCGTGCAGAGCTGGGGTCCCTGCCGTGGGCAAAGGCTTGGCCTGTGCAAGGGCAGCAGCAAATCTAGAGAATGGAGAACTCTCTGGTTCTGGAACAATGAGCTCTGCTGGTTCTGGGGGTTGTCTTGTTGGATTTCCCCTGAAGCAGCAGCAGCAGCAGCAGCGCTGTGCTGCACTCCCTGATGGTGACAAGACTTGTGGCAGAGGTGTTGGTGGGGACATTGGGTACTGTTAGCCCTGTTTCTTGTCATCCCAGTCCCCTGTGTCAGCCCAGTCCCCTGTCACCCCTGTCTAATCCCAGTCCCCTGTTATCCCAGTCCCCTGTTATCCCAGTCTCAGCCCTGTCCCCTGTCAGCTGCCATCCTCTGCTGTCCCAGCCTCTGCAGGACACATGGCACCAGGTCAGTGGGTGCCAGGGCTGAGGGCAGGGTCTGCTGCTGCTTCCTGCCCAGGCTGGCTCTGTGGCAGCTCCTGGTGGGTGCTGTGCCCAGGCTGGCTCTGTGGCTGCTCCTGGTGGGTGCTGTGCCCAGGCTGGCCCCAGGGCAGCTCCTGGTGGGTGCTGTGCCCAGGCTGGCCCCAGGGCAGCTCCTGGTGGGTGCTGTGCCCAGGCTGGCCCCATGGCTGCTCCTGGTGGGTGCTGTGCCCAGAATGGCCCAGGGCAGCTCCTGCTGTGGTCCCACATCAGTGCCACCTCGGCCATGGAAGGGCAGCTGCTGCTCCACGTGCCCTCACTGTGTGTGTTCTGTCTCTCTGTGCAGAAGCCGGGGCCTCTCTGCAGGACACCAGCCCCTGTGCCCTCCCTGAACACGCTGCCCCAGACGCTGCTCCTCGGCAGAAATCGCTCCGGTTCCACCTGTCCCAGGACTGACCTCTGGCTCACCCTCCGGAACCTTTACTTGAAGCTGCAGCCCAGGCCCTCCAGGTCGGCTGCCTCGAGAAACTGTCTTCCCCCTCACAGGTTTCCCAGCTCCATCTGCCACTTGAAGTCTGAAATTCCTGTTTTTTCTGGTGTCCAAGTTTTTTATAACTAAAAATGATGATGAAGAATCTGGTGGCAGCAGCTGCGGTCCCGGTCATGTTCCATGTCACCAGTGGTGAGGTCACGAGCTGTAAACATGGTAGCTTCAATCACCTGAACAAATAAATGTTTTACTACAATGGCATGGGCATGGTGCTTGATCCAGGGGGTTGTGCCCGGCAGGTTGGGTGATCCAGAGAGACCCCATGGTGCTAGGGTCTGTGCCCATGGAGGAACCCCGTGGTGCTGGGGTCTGTGCCCACAGGGACCCCATGGTGCCTGGGGTCTGTGCCCGGGGTCTGTGCCCATGCAGGAACCCCATGGTGCCCGGGGTCTGTGCCCGGGGTCTGTGCCCGGGGTCTGTGCCCATGCAGGAACCCCATGGTGCCCGGGGTCTGTGCCCAGGGTCTGTGCCCATGCAGGAACCCCATGATGCCCGGGGTCTGTGCCCAGGGTCTGTGCCCATGCAGGAACCCCATGGTGCCCGGGGTCTGTGCCCAGGGTCTGTGCCCACAGGGACCCCATGGTGCCCAGAGTCTGTGCCCATGCAGGAACACCATGGTGCCCAGGGCCTGTGCCCACATGAACCCCATGGTGCCCAGGGTCTGTGCCCATGGTCTGTGCCCACAGGGACCCCATGGTGCCCGGGGTCTGTGCCCAGGGTCGGTGCCCACAGGGACCCCATGGTGCCCAGGCTCCAGGTGCTCATCTGAGCTGTGTGAGGTTGGGCTGGCACTGCAGGAGCCAGGGTGGGCCATTCCTGTGTCTCTGAGCAGTGAGCTGTGCCTGGCTGTGCCCAGCTCACAGCCCAGGGTGCCACTGGCCCGGGGTGCCCAGCTGAGTCAGGCAGCCGTGCCACCAGGGAGCTGCCTGCCTTTGCCCCTCAGTGCTGGGCACTGACAGGGGCTTGGGCAGAGGGAGCCCCGTGTGCCCTTGAGGGGCAGCCCTGGGGCTTTCCACAGAGCCCCCTCCCTGTGCCAGGAGGGCAGCCTGGGCTGTAGTGGGTGACAGCACTGCAGGCTGCTCCAGCACCGTGCCAGGAGTGCCATGGGGCTGCACAGCACAGGGTGCCAGCAGTGCCATGGGGCTGCAGAGCACTGAGCACAGGGTGCCAGCAGTGCCATGGGGCAGCAGAGCACAGGGTGCCAGCAGTGCCATGGGGCAACAGAGCACAGGGTGCCAGGGGCACTGCAGGCTGCTCCAGCACCGTGCCAGCAGTGCCATGGGGCTGCACAGCACAGGGTGCCAGCAGTGCCATGGGGCTGCAGAGCACTGAGCACAGGGTGCCAGCAGTGCCATGGGGCAGCAGAGCACAGGGTGCCAGCAGTGCCATGGGGCTGCACAGCACAGAGCACAGGGTGCCAGCAGTGCCATGGGGCAGCAGAGCACAGGGTGCCATGGGGCACTGCAGGCTGCTCCAGCACCGTGCCAGGAGTGCCATGGGGCAGCAGAGCACAGGGTGCCAGCAGTGCCATGGGGCTGCACAGCACAGGGTACCAGCAGTGCCATGGGGCAGCAGAGCACAGAGCACAGGGTACCAGCAGTGCCATGGGGCAGGCACAGCACAGAGCACAGGGTGCCAGCAGTGCCATGGGGCAGCAGAGCACAGAGCACAGGGTACCAGCAGTGCCATGGGGCAGGCACAGCACAGAGCACAGGGTGCCAGCAGTGCCATGGGGCTGCAGAGCACAGAGCACAGGGTACCAGCAGTGCCATGGGGCAGGCACAGCACAGAGCACAGGGTGCCAGCAGTGCCATGGGGCTGCAGAGCACAGAGCACAGGGTACCAGCAGTGCCATGGGGCAGCAGAGCACAGAGCACAGGGTACCAGCAGTGCCATGGGGCTACAGAGCACAGAGCACAGGGTGCCAGCAGTGCCATGGGGCAGCAGAGCACAGAGCACAGGGTGCCAGCAGTGCCATGGGGCTGCACAGCACAGAGCACAGGGTGCCAGCAGTGCCATGGGGCAGCAGAGCACAGGGTGCCAGGAGTGCCATGGGGCTGCAGAGCACTGAGCACAGGGTGCCAGCAGTGCCATGGGGCAGGCACAGCACAGAGCACAGGGTGCCAGGAGTGCCATGGGGCAGCAGAGCACAGGGTGCCAGGGGCTCTGGAGCAGTGTCAGCCCTAACAGGACAGCCTGGGTTGGGGGGACAGCTGGGGACTGGCCTGGGACTCCCATGCTGCCCCAGTCCCTCCATCCACACAGCCTCTCCTTGCTTCTCTAACAAGACCAAAGGGGTTTTTGGGATTTTTTTTCTTTTCTCCCTTGTCAGCATTCCATCTGGCTCACAGATCTAATTAGAGCTTTCTCAGAACAGTGAATCAGCCAGCCTTAGCATGACTTCAGGAAAGCAGATCCCAGCTCTGGTGTGTGTGTCCTGTCACCAGGACTGGCTGCCCAGATGGGCTCTCCTGGTGGAGATGGGCCTGTGGAGGCTGGTCCCACTGCTGGCCCCTGTCCTGCTGGACTCAGCTGGCTCAGTGACCTGCCTGGGGCTTGTCTGTAGCAGCAGAGACATCAACACCTGCCCAGGACACAGCAATCCATGGAGGAGAGGCGGAGCTGAGCCAGGAGCCTCACCCATCAGCCTCAGCCCTCCTCTGGTTCCTCCTCTGATGCTGCAGAGACAGGATTCACCCCAGGACATTGGCAAGGGGACCCAAGGCTTGTGCCTGTGTGGGAAATCCAGGGCCAGAGTGGCCCCACAGACCCTGGGCAGATGCTCCATGTTCATCCAGTGCTCAATGCCATGCTGAGGGGCACTGCAAGGGGAAGAGCCAAGGCTTTGGTCAGGACTGGGTCATCTCTGTTTTCCTCAGGAAGCCTGAGCAGTGATGTGCTGGCACTGCACACAGCCTGGGTTTGCTGTGGATTATGGTAACAGCAGGCACTGCTCTTCCCTCTCCTTGTGTGCAGTGCAAATGGGGTTTAAATTCTGTCAGAGGCTGAGCCCCAGATGAACTGCCCTTCAATGAAATGTTCAGTGGATGCTGAGTCCAGGAGCCATCCCCCCTCTCTCTGCAGCCTGCAGTGACTCCCCCAGCGCGGTTCAGGACCTTCCTTGGAGCAAGCAGGCGGCCCTGGGTCTGCAAAGCAGCTGGGCAGAGCACACCTGGCCCAGCTGTGTGAGGCACAGGACAGCAGAGCTGCTGCTTTCCTCTGGCACCCTGCTCAGCTGTGCACTGCCCGAGCCCTCTGACACCAACGTGCCCCAGGTTCCAGCAGCACAGGCCCATCCATGCCTGGAATCTCACCCCACATGACCATCATGTCATCCCCTCGTTCAGCAGCTCTGTGCTCAGAGCACAGCTGCTTTCCCCTTGCTGATTCCTCTCTGCATCCTTTTAATTAACTGTCAGGGTAAGTTCCACTTGTCCCTTTGATGTTAACTGGAAATTCAGCTTTCATGGGGCAAAATGCACTGCAGTTGTGAGTCAGGTTTGGGAAAAACCCTTGGAATGTGTGCAGTGGAGTGTGCTTGCTTGTATGGTGCCCTGAGGGATCCTCTTGTTGGGCAAGAAGTGGGGGCTGCTCTGCCCAGGATGGCATTTCATCCATGAAGGGTTTAGAGGAACAGCAACAAGCAAAAGTGACCTAATATGAGATCCAGAACTTGGAAACTCACTGAAGAATCAGGCAAACCATCTCAGCTGCTAAATCTGAAGGGAATCCTGGCTCAGAAACAGCCCCTCCCTGTCTCCAGCGGGTCTGCACAGGGTCCCGGGCCAGCAGGGACACGGGTGGGCTCCTGGCCAGGCTGGGATGCTCCAGGGGCTTCCTCACAAGTGGCTCCATGGCCCTGACCCAGCTCAGGGGCCACTGACCCAGCTCTGCTGCTCTCCACAGGGACAGAGGGGATTATTGTGTGCAGGAGAGATGGGGGCAGGATGGTTGGGATGGAGAGCAGAGATCTCTGCAGCCAGGTTGTGGAACTTGGGGTTTATTGCAAAGGGCCTGGGTGCAGGGCCCTGCTGGAGCTGCCAGGCACAGCTCAGAGCAGGCCTGAGAGAAGAGAGGGGGAGAGAGAGAGAAGGCAAGAGCGTGGTAAAGAGGAGGAGAGAGTAAAAGAGAGGATAAGAGGGTGAGGTTCCTGTTCCAATACCATAAATCTTCTTCTGTGCTGAATATTCTCATTCTCACTCACCAATCCAGTACAAGATACAAATCCTACAGCATTTACATACAGCCTGTAAGAATCATTACATTCCCATCCTGTGTTACATTTTAAACCCTAAAAACTCCTCTTTGGGCCCTTCTGCCAAGCTGCAGGGTCTGCTCTGACCCTTGGGCCTGTCTGCAAGCAGAGGGTGTTGTTCCATCAAAAGGGGATCACCTTCAGCAGCCACACCATTGTTTTCCAGTTGTTCAGTAACTGAGGGATCTCAGAGCTTGCTTTCATTTCAATCTCACTTATAGTTTCCATATTCTCAACATCTTTTGCCAGGCAATCATATCTATAAGGCTTTCCTGTTTCATCTTCCCCAACAATTATGGGAATTGCTTCTCCTCACAGGTGACCCAGGGCCAGGAAAGGTGTCAGTGGGCACTGGGGATGGTGGCCAGGGCCCAGGGGAGGCTGGTGGGAGGCAGGGCAGGACATCCCATCCCATCCCATCCCATCCCATCCCATCCCATCCCATCCCATCCCATCCCATCCCATCCCATTATCCCATCCCATTATCCCATCCCATTATCCCATCCCAGGAGCACAGACAGCCTGGCACTCTGCTCACAGGGTCTGTGGGTGACCAGAGGATGCTGGTGGGATGAGTCATAACTCAGGGCTCCCTCAGTGGGAAGAGCCTGGACATTCAAGCCCAGCAGCATCCTCACTGCAGATGTGCTTGGCTCCTGCACTCCTGCAAGGCACCACAGACAGCTAATGGGAATTTTCAGATTAAACCTTGTTTTCACAGAAATACACAGATTTATCATGGTTTAGTTCTGGTTTTCTTGGTTCTGTTTTCTTCTTTTTTAAGTAGGGGAAAAGTAATTGAAGAAAAATTTTCTGTTCAGAGACAAACGACACCCCAGAGCAGATTGAGGAGCATCACTCGAAGAAGTAGGAGCTGAAGATGAGGTTGGATTTGCAGTGGAGGTGTAAATCTCCTTCTCCTTATCTGATGCACACAACACTCAAAATTAGCAGACACTGCTGACAACTTCCTTGGTCTTTTTCTTTTCTTTTTTTTTTTTTTGGTTGGTTGGGGATTTTTTGTTTGCTTTTAATCTCGTGGAAAGGTTATGAAGCCATGGAAGCACTTCCAGGCAGCACATCCCAGTGGTTCAGGGTGTCTGGGTCCTGGGGCAGCACAGAGCTGCTCCTCTGGTGTGCTGCCAGCTGGGCAGGGCCTGTGGCCATGTGGGAGCTGTGTTTGCTGCTGCCAGGACTGCCAGAGGCATTTCCATAGAAATCTGACAGGCAGAGGTGGCAGCCAAGGCCAAGCTCATTGCAGGGCACTAAAGGGGCACTCAGAGGTGGCACAGATGCTCAGCTGGGCACATCCTGCTCAGTGGGCAACAGCACACTCTGGGAGAAGGGGCACTGCCCTTCCTGGGGCACAAGGGAGCTGGAGAGCCCCTGGAGAGCCCTGCTGGGAGCAGAGTCACAGTGTGAGCCAGGCTGGGCTGGGGGCTCTGCCCTGTGCCATCCCTGGGGCTGGAGAGCCCCTGGAGAGCCCTGCTGGGAGCAGAGTCACTGTGTGAGCCAGGCTGGGCTGGGCTGGGGGCTCTGCCCTGTGCCATTCCTGGGGCTGGAGAGCCCCTGGAGAGCCCTGCTGGGAGCAGAGTCATTGTGTGAGCCAGGCTGGGCTGGGGGCTCTGCCCTGTGCCATCCCTGGGGCTGGAGAGCCCCTGGAGAGCCCCTGGAGAGCCCTGCTGGGAGCAGAGTCACTGTGTGAGCCAGGCTGGGCTGGGGGCTCTGCCCTGTGCCATCCCTGGGGCTGCCCAGGATGGGCACAGAGGCAAGGGGGGACCCCAGGTGTCCCCTGGCACAGACACGTGAGGAATCTTGAGGCCAGCTGGGGAAAGTGTTGGATGGTGGGTCACCCTTTAAGGGGTCACGGGTTCCTGTAGTTTTTCCCATAAATTCTCTGTGTACACAGGACTGGAGCAGGGCTGGTTGGGTGTTGGCACACGCCATGGGATGACTCTGACAGTTTCCTAAAAGAGACTTTCCCTGGCTACCAGGCTGGAAAAGCTGGGTGGGATAAGGAGGATGGCACCACAGGCTGTGTGTGCCTGGTGGCACAGCAATCCTGTGGTGGTGTTCACAGGGGTCTGAGGATGAGGGAAGAGACGAGGATCTGACTCCATGTTTCAGAAGGCTGATTTATTATTTTATGATATATATTACATTAAAACTATACTAAAAGAATAGAAGAAAGGATTTAATCAGAAAGCCAGCTAAGAATAGAAGAAGAAGGAATGAATAACAAAGGCTTGTGGCTGGGCCTCTGTGTCCGAGCTGGGCTGTGATTGGCCATTAATTAGAAACAACCACATCTGCCAATCCCAGCTGCACCTGTTGCATTCCACAGCAGCAGATAACCATTGGTTACATTTTGTTCCTGAGGCCTCTCAGCTTCTCAGGAGGAAAAATCCCAAGGAAAGGATTTTCCATAAAAGATGTCTGTGACACAATCCCTTTTCCCAGTTACACTGGAAACAGCCCAGCCCTGCAGAGTGATTTCAGGCTGCAATATGCACCACCACACCTGAGCTCATGCTGCTGAGGGGCAGTGACTGCACTGCACTGCTCAGAAACACTCATTCATTCTGAGTGGCCTCATCTCATCTTCATTATTTAGGAGTGTTCATCCCTGAAAAATGTTCTGACTCTTAAAGTCCTACAACCCTGCTGAAATTTGAAATGGATGGAATCTAATCTGTATCTGGGCTGATGTCCTGCCACTGTCTCAGAGGGACAGTGTGGCTAATTCACTGTTGGGCTGGAACCTTCCCTGAACATTAGGGAGATGAACAGTTTTCTGTGCCTCAGCATTTTGTGCCAGGGCTGCTGAAGAGGCAGGGGAGAAGAAGGACTCTGGTCCTGCTCCCTGTGCAGCTGCTGCCCAAGGGGCTCAGGCTGGGTGCTGGGAGCAGCCTCCCCTGGGCAGGGAGGGCAGTGTGGGGCTCCATGGAGGCTGGGAGCCAAGGGGGAGCCAAGGGGGCAAAGCCCTGAGTGACCTGGAATGGCCCTGCTCTGAGGAGGGACCAGGGCAGGGATCCCTGGGCTCCCCCAGGCAGGCCATGTTCCTGGGATTGAGCATGGAGCAGGGCAATTCATGTTCCTGGGACTGAGCATGGGGCAGGCCATGTCCGTGGAATTGAGCATGGAGCAGGGCAGGCCATGTTCCTGGGATTGAGCATGGAGCAGGGCAATTCATGTTCCTGGGACTGAGCATGGGGCAGGCCATGTCCGTGGAATTGAGCATGGAGCAGGGCAGGCCATGTCCCTGGGATTGAGCATGGAGCAGGGCAATTCATGTTCCTGGGATTGAGCATGGAGCAGGGCAGGCCATGTTCCTGGGATTGAGCATGGAGCAGGGCAATTCATGTTCCTGGGATTGAGCATGGAGCAAGGCAGGCCATGTTCCTGGGACTGAGCATGGAGCAGGGCAGGCCATGTCCCTGGGATTGAGTGTGGGGTAGGCCATGTTCCTGGGATTGAGCATGGAGCAGGGCAATTCATGTTCCTGGGATTGAGCATGGAGCAGGGCAGGCCATGTTCCTGGGACTGAGCATGGAGCAAGGCAGGCCATGTTCCTGGGATTGAGTGTGGGGCAGGCCATGTTCCTGGGATTGAGCATGGAGCAGGGCAGGCCATGTTCCTGGGATTGAGCATGGAGCAGGGCAGGCCATGTCCCTGGGATTGAGCATGGAGCAGGGCAATTCATGTTCCTGGGATTGAGCATGGAGCAGGGCAGGCCATGTTCCTGGGATTGAGCATGGAGCAGGGCAATTCATGTTCCTGGGATTGAGCATGGAGCAGGGCAATTCATGTTCCTGGGATTGAGCATGGAGCAGGGCAGGCCATGTCCCTGGGATTGAGCATGGAGCAGGGCAATTCATGTTCCTGGGATTGAGCATGGAGCAGGGCAGGCCATGTCCCTGGGATTGAGCATGGAGCAAGGCAATGGGGGCTCAGCCAGCCCTGCAGAGCAGGGCATGGCACTGCCTTTGGGAGCTCAGGTGCTCAGGTGGCACTGGAGTTACCTGCCAGATGCCAAACAGCCTCTCCTTTCTCTCCAGGTGCTCCATGCTGTCTGTGCCATATCCAGGGAGATGGAGCTGGGTGCCAGCTGAGGAGCAGGGGAGTTGAGGGTGCTGGGAACCAGCTGCCCATCCCATCCCATCCCATCCCATCCCATCCCATCCCATCCCATCCCATCCCATCCCATCCCATCCCATCCCATCCCATCCCATCCCATCCCATCCCATCCCATTATCCCATCCCATTATCTCATCCCTTCCCATTATCCCATCCCATCCCAGCAGGCAGGGTGTGGAGCTGCCCCAGCTGGGGCTGGCAGGCACTGGGGCAGCAGGCAGGGATGAGGGGCTGCTCTTGGGTTTCGGGGTGCAGCTGCTCCCCGAGTGGCAGCAGGGTGAGCCCACAGCGGTGACAGGCAGTGCTTTCCCTGCTTTGCTGGGATGAAAGCTGTGAGAAGAGAAAGTTGCTGTGCTGGAGCCTGGCTGGGACAGCCTTTCCTTCGGGCTGGGGGCCCTGCAGCAGTTCTGCTGTGCCAGGGAGGGATGGCAGCTGGGCTGGAGGGTGGCTCTGCCCTGTGCAGGGGTGGGGATGTGTGTGTGGGTGAGATCAGCCTCTAAGGGAACACCGTCCCTGCAAGTGTGCTGCTTGTTGTGCACTTCACTGGAACCAGAGAAAATTTAAAGCCAAGTATGTTTGCTTGGTGTTTATGTAGAGTTGAAACCCCTTAGAGGAGGTGAGAAAGTGGAAGGCAAACCCTTAGAGAGCATTTATTTTGTAGTTACAATAAAAGCCATTCTGTGAAGAGAAAGGAGTCAGTTGTAGCTGTTCCAGGAGGCTCTTAGTGTAACCCATGCAAACCTGGGCCGGGTTTTACCCTGGGTTACCCAAACCCTGCCCTGAAGGTCGGGGCTCAGGGGGTCACCAATGTCACAGGACAGAGGAAGGGGCCCAGCTGGGCAGTGGGTGGCTCTTGTGGTGGTGGCAGTCCCCGTGGGTGGTGGCAGTCCCTATGGGGTGGTGGCAGTCCCCATGGGTGGTGGCAGTTCCCGTGGGGTGGTGGCAGTCCCTGTGCGTGGTGGCAGTCCCCGTGGGTGGTGGCAGTCCCTGTGGGTGGTGGCAGTCCCCATGGGTGGTGGCAGTTCCCATGGGTGGTGGCAGTCCCCGTGGGGTGGTGGCAGTCCCTGTGGGTGGTGGCAGTCCCCATGGGTGGTGGCAGTCCCCGTGGGTGGTGGCAGTCCCTATGGGGTGGTGGCAGTCCCCATGGGTGGTGGCAGTTCCCGTGGGGTGGTGGCAGTCCCTGTGCGTGGTGGCAGTCCCCGTGGGTGGTGGCAGTCCCTGTGGGTGGTGGCAGTCCCTGTGGGTGGTGGCAGTTCCCGTGGGGTGGTGGCAGTCCCCATGGGTGGTGGCAGTCCCCGCGGGTGGTGGCAGTCCCCACGGGGTGGTGGCAGTCCCTGTGGGGTGGTGGCAGTCCCCATGGGTGGTGGCAGTCCCCACGGGGTGGTGGCAGTCCCTGTGGGGTGGTGGCAGTTCCCGTGGGGTGGTGGCAGTCCCCCCGGGGTGGTGGCAGTCCCTGTGGGGTGGTGGCAGTCCCCATGGGTGGTGGCAGTCCCCGTGGGGTGGTGGCAGTCCCCGTGGGGTGGTGGCAGTCCCTGTGGGGTGGTGGCAGTTCCCATGGGTGGTGGCAGTCCCCGTGGGTGGTGGCAGTTCCTGTGGGTGGTGGCAGTTCCCATGGGTGGTGGCAGTCCCTGTGGGGTGGTGGCAGTCCCCGTGGGGTGGTGGCAGTTCCTGTGGGTGGTGGCAGTCCCCACAGGGTGGTGGCAGTCCCCATGGGTGGTGGCAGTCCCTGTGGGGTGGTGGCAGTTCCTGTGGGGTGGTGGCAGTCCCCATGGGTGGTGGCAGTCCCTGTGGGGTGGTGGCAGTTCCTGTGGGGTGGTGGCAGTCTCTGGCTCTGGCCGTGGTGGATGCACCCACAGCAGCTGGTGCTGAGTGGGTGCCCCGCCCAGGGGAGGGTTTGCTGTCCCTCAGCAGATTTACAGGGCAGGTGCCCAGGCCTCTCTGTTTACAAACTCCCTTAAAACTGCCTTAAAAAGAATCTGAGGCTTGGTGCATCTCCAGCTCTGCCAGGACCTGGTGCTGGCAGGGCACCCC
Source organism: Molothrus aeneus (assembly GCF_037042795.1). Classification (NCBI taxonomy): domain Eukaryota; kingdom Metazoa; phylum Chordata; class Aves; order Passeriformes; family Icteridae; genus Molothrus; species Molothrus aeneus. The sequence continues at coordinate 63,185,096 of NC_089651.1, read as the reverse complement.
CAGGACCCTGCCTTCTTCTGCCCTCCCTCCCTCAGCTGGCTGGGGTGGAGAGGCCCTTGGAAAACACAAACACCCACAATTCCTTAAACAAAAGCAAAACCCACAAGGTAATGTAAGAAATGAGTAGAACAGAGCTGAGCAGATGTTTCTATGTTGGTATTTTTTTTTAATTTGGAGAAACTAGGGATGCAGTAAAGAAATGGTTTAGGGTTTGTTTTTGTTGTTGCTTTTGTTTTGTTTTGTTGTTTTTTTTTTCCTTTCTTTTTTTTTTCTACTGGATTTCATCTTTGCATTGTGAAATAATAAAACCCAGCCCTGATCAGATCCAGGCAAACCTTTCTAGTTCCCAAGCATGTACTGACGCTTTGAAGGAAGAAAATAAAGGGGGGGGGAAGGGAATCCGCAACACATTTAACACGGTTTCACATTAAATCTTCATTATCTTTATCCCACTGGGGGTGTGATAGCGCTTCATTTGCCAGCTGTGCACAGCTGGATGCTCTGGAGCGCAGCAAAGCCCCGAGGAGTGCGGGATGGGAGGAGGCTGGGAGGGTCTGGGGGTCTCGGTCCCCCGGTGCCCGAGCAGCTCCGGCCCGAGCAGCGCGGGGTGGTTGATTAGCAGGGTGATTAATTTGTATCTCCGTGTCTCGAGGGTGTCCCGGGTGTTCGGGGCAGGAGCAGCCCCAGCCCCGCTGGATCGCTGCCCTGGAGCATCCCGGGATCACGGTGCTTCCTTCTGCCAGGAGAGCGGCGGGCACAGCGCCTGCCCCCTCTGGGCACTGCCCAGCTGTGCCCAGCTGTGCCCAGCTGTGCCCGGGGCAGGAGCAGCCCCACTGGATCACTGCCCTGGAGCATCCCGGGATCACGGTGCTGCCCTTGGGCCGGGGCAGGGGTGGGCACAGCACCCACCCCCTCTGGGCACTGCCCAGCTGTGCCCAGCTGTGCCCGGGGCAGGAGCAGCCCCTGTCCGGGTCCCGCTCTCCAGCAGCTCCATCGCCCCTCATGGAACACCTTCCCCTATCCCCGGCGGTGAGTCTGTGTCAGGAGCAATGAAAACACCTGGGGTTAACACGGGGAGTGACGGGGGGAGCTGATGTTCGCCCCTGCTGTCCCAAATTTTCTTCTGTAGGGCTACAGGAGTGTAACTGTTTGACGTGGGCAAAGAAATTGTCTTCAACGGCTCCTTTTCGTCTCGTCTATTTGTTGTTGGTTTCCCCCCATCCCCCCAAAAAAAGTTTGTTTACTTTTGCTGTCTGGTATCTCTACCTTTGCTTTAAACTTAATCTTAGTGCCAAATGTCTTTACCCTATTCAGAATCAATGAAGTGGTGCAAAAGGAGGATTTGCATGTGAAAGAATGTGTACTTTAGCAGTGCCCTTAGAGTGCTGGTGTGTTTTGGTTGGTTTGGTTTTGTTTTGGTTTTTTTGGGGCAATGTTTTGATTTTGCTTTGCTTTAGGTTTTTGTTATTATAAAGACTTTTGTTTATTTTTGTTTTGGTTTTGTATTTTTTAAAATAACTTCTTTTTTCTCCTGTCCCTTTTCTGACTGGAACTTCTTGAATTCTCGTACATTTCCCACTGTTGTCCTTGCCAGTTTCAAAGTAATTTCAAATACATTTTCCCCATCCAAATGTGTTAAGGAAACAAATCACCTCTGAAAAAGTTGTTCGTGTGAGGTTTTCCTTTGTAGTTCCATTAAGGGGTGTGAGGTGCTCCCCTGCTCCTTTCCTGGGGAGAGGGGACTCAGACCTGGAAAAACGGTGATGGATGGGAGAGAGGGAACCCTGTGGGTGCTGCATTTGTCACCTGCCCCGCCGGGGTCACTCAGGGCTCTGTGGGTCCCTGGCTGCTGCCTGGACACCCTGAGCAGCAGGACCTGGGCAGGGAACCCAGCCTGGCTGCTGGGGCTGCTCGCCAGCTGCTGTTCATGGCTCCTGAGGAAATCACCAGTTTATTTCAATGTTCCAGCACAGGGTGTCCTGGTTTAGGGCAAATTTGGGAGAAAACCTCCCAAAGGGGGCCCCTCCAGAAAGCAAACCCACACGGCCCCTCCCTGCAACCGGTTCAGGAAGGATTCCTTGGAGAGAAGTGGAAAGAACCTGTTTATGTACCAGGCACAGCACCCCCAGCACACAGAATGAACAATACCAGGTGACACCGCTCTGTCACCGCTCTGAAATGATGACAAATTCAGAAAGTCTCTCTGGGGGTGCTCGCTCTGTTCTCAGTCCCTCCTGTGCTGGGGCAGCTGCTGCAGCCACAAGGTGCAAACTCTCGGTGTTTCCCAGGCCCCAGCCCGGAGCAGGCTCGAATAGGTCCAAAAAAGGGAAAGGAGAAACAGTCCAGGGAAAATTTGGGCTGCTTAGCTAAACTAACTAATGGGCAGGAGCAAGAGCAAGAGCAAAGCAGGAGCAAAGCAGAAGCAAGAGCAAAGGGAAAAGCCAAGCAAAAAGCAAAAGCAGCACCAGGCACTGCCCTGTCTGTGTGTCCCGCCAGCCGTGGGGGAGCGGCTGAGAGCAAAACCAAAACAAAACATTGGCTCTGCAGAGCCAGTCTGGGAGGCACAGAACATGATATCCAGCATGGACAGAGCACAGGAATGAGGATACAGCATCACAATGTCACCCTGGGACACAGGGACACAGCCAGGCCATGGCTGCTGGGGCTGCTCACCAGCCGCTGTTCAAGGCTCCTAAGGAAATCCCCAGTTTATTTCAATGTTCCAGCACAGGGACACAGCCAGGCCATGGCTGCTGGAGCTGTTATTCTGCACAGCTTCAGCCCTTCCTGCTGCATCCGAGTCCAGGAAATGAATCCCAGGCTTCCCCCTGGTGCCAGTGTCAGGGCAGGTGAGTGCAGAGGGAGCCCCTGGTGCATCCCTGGGTGCCAGGCTGAGCTGGGGCAGGGCCTGGGTCAGCCACTGCTCTGCAGCCTCTCGAGGGCTTGGATCAAATGTTCTGAGCTGCAAACTGATTGTGATGAATCCCTTCAGTATTCTGCTTTCAGTTCTGCTCAGACACTCTGGGCAGTCCTGCTGTTTGTTATGGATATTTTGCTGTGAAACTCTGAAAATGCTGCATTCTTGGCTGCTTGCCCATAAACTTAGGCTAAGGAAGTTTCCTGACCTTGGAAGGGTGAAAAAAAGGCAGGCAAATTCATCCACGTGATATTTGAGAAAATCATAAATCCAAGCTGGAATGAGAAGTAATTTAGTCATCCCTTTGGAGTTGTTTTCTATAAGAAAATATGTACTGAGTATCAAATTTGCATCCAGTTGCTTTGATATCAATGGTACAAGACAGTATGAATTTCTTAAAAGACAAAATTTGAATTTGCCCTGTGTTTGTGGGTAGCCCAGAGCCAGGCTGGCAGCTGGAGCTGGGGCTGGAGCAGGATCCTCTGGGCAGCTCTGGGGGCTGTCCTGGGATGTGACAACTTGTTTTGCACAGAGAGTGTCCTTTGAAAAGCTGCTGGGAGACAGCTGGGCCAGAAATGTGAGTGTGCTGCATTTTGAAGGTTCTAAAGCAAAGGGAACTCCTGCAGATTCCAGCCATGAGCTCGGGGGTGAGATCCAGCCCTGCAGCACCGAGGGCTCAGCGGGGGCTGTGGGAAGCTCCTGCTGCTCACCCCACAAGGTTTGGTTGTGTAACTGCTCTCCTCCATCAAAGCTGGGTAAATCCCAGGGAGCTGCCAGCCAGGGACATCCTCCTGCTGCTCACCTGGTGAGGTTTGGCTGTGGGACTGTTCTCCACCACCAGGGGTGGGTAAATCCCAGGGAGCAGGCACTGCTGACAGCCAGGGACATCCCGGCTCCCTGTGCTGTCCCAGCCTCGCCCCTGTGCCAGGGGGCGTGTACAGGAGTGTGCAGTGACAAGGGGACAGCTGCTGGGGTGGATGAAACAGGAGAGCCTTATGAATATGATTGCCTGGCAAAAGATGCTGAGAATATGGAAACTATAAGTGAGATTGAAATGAGAGCAAGCTCTGAGATCCCTCAGTTAATGAACAACTGGAAAACAATGGTGTGGCCAGCTGAAGGTAATCCCATTGTGATGGAACAACACCCTCTGCTTGCAGACAGGCCCAAGGGTCAGAGCAGACCCTACAGCTTGGCAGAAGGGCCCAAAGAGGAGTTTTTAGGGTTTAAAATGTAACACAGTATGGGAATGTAATGATTCCTATAGGTTGTATGTAAATGCTGTAGGATTTGTATCTTGGACTGGATTGGTTAGTGAGAATCAGAATATTCAGCACAGAAGAAGATTTATTGTATTGGAACGGGAACGTCGCCCTCTTATCATCCTTTACTCTCTCCTCCTCTTTACCACGCTCTTGCCCTCTCTCTCTTTACCCCTCTCAGTCCTGCTCTGAGCTGTGCCTGGCAGCTCCAGCAGGGCCCTGCACCCAGGCCCTTTGCAATAAACACAAGTTCCCAGCCCTGGCTGCAGAGATCTCTCATCTCCATCTGTCCCGACCTTCCTACCCCATTGCTCCTACAGACAGCTGTGCTCTGTCCCTCTCTGCTCTCACTGCCAAGGAGCAGATCTGGGGAGCTGGAGGGGCCTGCCCTCACCCCAGCAGTGTCCCATGGAGCAGGGCCAGTGAGGTCACTCCTGACCCCAGCAGAGCCCGCGTGGGATGGTGGGCACAGCTCTGGTACCTCTGGCCATTGCTGCCTGGGTGCCTCCCATTCCCTGAGCATCTTCCCCAGTATTTTATAATGGCTCAGCTGGTTTGGGTGTTTTTCCTCACCAGATGAAGTACCCAATATCTCATCAGTTTTAATTTTGCTGTTGCTAGGAGAGCACTGTGGACTCTGTGCCCATCAGGAGGTCTCAGCCCAGTGTCAGCTCTGAGCTGGGGGCAGTGCCCTGCCCTGGGGCAGAACAACCCCTGCTGCCACAGTTTGCTTTGGCTGTAGTTAACTCCTTTAATGAAAGACTCACTGATGCTAATGAGGAGCTCTGCTGAGTGCTGGGACCCCTCTGTGACTCCCAGTCCATCCCAGTGTGGTGTGGAGAAGCAGTGCAGGAGGGGTCAGCACACCCAGTCCCCAGCTCCAGGAGCTCCAGCTCCCAGAAACACCACAGAATTCACCTGGGGGGATTTTAGCTGTGTTTTTAATCACTTTTAAACAATGGTTAGCTAGTGTGCCGTGTAAATGTTAGTGCTGCTGTAACTGGACCAATGGTAACTCCTGCTCTGACTTCAGTGGGTGTCTCGGTTTGGAAAGCCAGGTGCCTGCCAAGGAAGGCAGGAGCCTCCCTGAAATGGAGAAAATGAACCCCCCCCCGCCTCCCAATTGCTAAAAATTTCAAATTAAGGGGCTCTCAGGCAACAAAAAATATGGAAGCAGGCAATAACAGTTCTTTAATGGGGAAGAAAATCAAAGGATGAAATGAACAATGCAGTGAACCAAACCAACAGTGCCAGAGTCAGAGCCCAGCCTGACACCCTGTGGGTCAGGGTGCTGGCAGCAGCCCCATTGGAATTGTGGCTCAGCCCTCCTGCAGTGCCAGGGGTGGCTCTGCTGGAGCAGGGATCCTGGAGAAGGGTGGAGTCTTCCTCTGCAGATCCAGGGGAAGGAGAGGCAGCTGCTGCTCCTCTGGGCAATCCAGTGCAGAAGCCGTGCTGGTGTTCCAGAATCTCCAGATTATATCCAGGTAGGAATGCTTGGCTCCTCCCTCTGGGCTCACATCTCCCAGTGGGATGCTGTAGTTCTTATCAGCCATGCAGGGACATTCCATGGCTGTTATCAGCAGGTGTCCCTCCCCAGGGAGGAGTGGGTGTGGAAGAGATAAGGAAAAACTGCCCAATGAACAGAAGACAATCTGCCATACAGAATGCAAATAGAATACAACTTAACTTGCAATCTGGAACAGTGGGGCTTGGTAGAATGCTCATGGGAGCAGCAGCAAACCCAGCCCCTCACACTGCACTGCCCTGACACCCTGAGTGTGACAAATTCCTGGTTGTGCTTTCATGGCAAGCCATAACACCTCCTCTGAGGTATCTTGGGTTTCACTGGGTGAGTCCAGCTCATTGTCCTTGAGTTCATTTCTGAGAAAACTCTGCTGTTATTGGGAATGATGAGGATTTTCAGGCAGGGAAGGTGACTGTTCATGGCAGCACCCTGCCAGACATCCTCACTGCACATCCAGAGCTGCTCTGTGGCATCCTGCCCTGCTCCTGCTGCTGGGGTGAGAGTGTCACTGCTGTCACTGCTGCAGTGGGGCTTGTCCCCTGACTCCCCTTGGTGACAACTGTCACCCTGGTTTTTTTAAGATTTTCAAAGCCTTCTGATGTTGACATTCTTGTAGTGAACTTTCTCACACACTTTCTGTAAATAACTCATTGTTTTGCATTCCTTTATGGAGGAGGAGAGAGTTGATGGGCTGTTGGTTTGTCCAGTGTCATTGGAGAGGTGGCTCTGTCACCCTCCAATCCACTGTCACTCTTGGAAATCTATAAAAGCTGGAGTCAGAAAATAAACTTCCCTTTTCCTTCACCTTGAGAACAGCGGTGTGTGCTTGTGTTTTTTCGTGTCCTATAGTGACAGACAACCACCTCCCCTGGCCCCTGGGGACTGTCCTGGTTTGGGGACACCTGGGACAGGTACCCAGAGAGCTGCAGGGGCTCCCCAGCTGCGTGGCCCCAGCATTCCCTGGAAGGACAATTCTCCCCAGCCCACAGCAGCTTTGGTTTCTAATCCACGCACCCTCCACTGAAAGCATTTTGTAAACATTAATGTAAGTTTATACTCGTGGAATAAACAAACAAAAACTGAAATTTGCTTCAGAGGCTGGTGTGACAGCTGTACCGGGGGCACAGCTCCTTGAGATGGCACTTTTTTTTTTCCCCTTCTTGTTGGCATTTCAGTGAAGAAAGGATTTAAAATACAGCACATTTTAAGGGTATGAATAATCATATTCACTATCTGATTTACATTGACTTAAGTAAAGACTTAGGGCTCAGAGAAGTAATTTGTCATTTGAGGGTGTTTCACCCTGGTTTTGTGGAAGGTTTTTTGATTGCTAAACAAATGCAAAGCAGAGAACATGTAAGAAGCAGACACAGCCAAACAACTGAACCAATGTTTTGCAAATCCTGTGAAACTTTCCAGTCCTGTTGATGCAAAGCTGTGATCAGGCTGCACCAAGCTGCCATGGATCAGTGATCCATATGTCCTTGAGAGCCCAGGAGAGGCCCAGGGAACAGCAGAGCTCTGGTGCTGAGCACAGGGAGGATAAATGGATTTATGGGCTGGCCTTGGGAAGCTGTGCTCCCCCTGCCCTGCCCTGGGCATGCTGTGGGGCTGCCACATGGAGTGACTGTGGAACCATCAGGATGGGCAATGGAATAAAATAAAAGGGGCACAAAGTGCAGCTCCCTGGCTGTGCCAAGACCCTGCCTAAGCCTTCGTGGGGATGTTTCTGGTGCTGCTTGTGCCTTGCAGGTCTCACCTCTGAGCCAAAAAGGACTTTATTGAGCCTCAGGTCCCTTTGCCCATCTTGGCTCACTGACAGAGCAGAGCACTGGCCCAGCCTGGGCAAACTGACATCTCAGGGTGGCCAAAATCCTGTTTTGTTTTGTTTGAAACATCTCTGACTGCAGATCTGACACTTCTCACCAGCTTTCCTCTGTGCTCAGTGCAGGGGTGAGCCCTGGCAGAGCAGCCCTGCTCACCTCTGGGAGTGGCCTTTGCTGCGATGTGAGGACACTGCTTTGCAGAAATCAAAGTTCTATCTCAATTAAAAAGAACCTTTGCAGTTTGTTTTAAGGAGCAGTAACTAACTGGGCTCCACTTGGCTTGGATGCCTGGCATTGCTTTGGTACCTCCTGTGCCACTGCTGTCAGTGTGAGGAAAAAGCCTTTCCTCTGTCCCTTGGGAAGCCTCCAGACTGATCTGTCCCCACAGGGGCGCAGGGGAGCAGCTGTCCTGCACAGACACACAAACTGGAGCATTTCTGGGAAATTAGCTGATTCACTTTGGCACAGGGCAGAGCACAGGCTGGGTGGGGAATCTCTGCTGAGCCCTGTGAGCTGCCCAGGCAGCCTTTGCCGTGGACAAAGGGCCTTGGGGTCTGTGTGAGGGTCCACGGGCCATGGGAGGGTGGCTGTGTCCCACAGCAATGTCACAGGGCTGCCCTGCTGGTTTCAGCTCTGCTCTGGGACCTTCCTGCTGCTCTGGGACCCCTCTCCCTGCTCTGGGACCCTCCTGCTGCTCTGGGACCCCTCTCCCTGCTCTGGGACCCTCCTGCTGCTCTGGGACCCCTCTCCCTGCTCTGGGACCCTCCTGCTGCTCTGGGACCCTCCTGCTGCTCTGGCCCTGCCAGCAGCTCCTGGAGGGGATGATGGTGAGGAGCAGTGGCTGGCACAGAGGGTGGCTCAGCAGCTGTTCCCACAGGGATGCTGGGCTGGAGCTGCTGTGGGAGGCACAGCAGGAGACAGCAGTGAACTGCCCTGCTGTCCCTGCTGTGTCTCTCCTGTGTCCCTGCTGTGTCCCTGCTGTGTCCCTGCTGTCCCTGCTGTCCCTGCTGTCCCTGCTGTCTCTCCTGTGTCCCTGCTGTGTCCCTGCTGTGTCTCCTGTGTCCCTGCTGTCTCTGCTGTGTCCCTGCTGTGTCCCTGCTGTCCCTGCTGTCTCTCCTGTGTCCCTGCTGTCTCTGCTGCCCCTGCTGTCCCTGCTGTCCCTGCTGCCCCTGCTGTCTCTCCTGTGTCCCTGCTGTCCCTGCTGTGTCCCTGCTGTGTCCCTGCTGTCCCTGCTGCCCCTGCTGCCCCTGCTGTCCCTGCTGTGTCCCTGCTGTCCCTGCTGTCCCTGCTGCCCCTGCTGTCTCTCCTGTGTCCCTGCTATCCCTGCTGTGTCCCTGCTGTGTCCCTGCTGTCCCTGCTGCCCCTGCTCTCCCTGCTGTGTCCCTGCTGTCCCTGCTGTCTCTCCTGTGTCCCTGCTGTGTCCCTGCATCCCCTCCTTCCCAGCCAAAGGGGAAATCTCTGCTGGGTGTCAAGGCCCCAGTGCTGATCAGATGATACTGACCCACTTCAGAGGATTTGTCTGATCCCTCTCTAAGTGGCTTAGTCTCCTTTACACTCAATATACACAATCTTTTCTCATATCCAATTAAGATTTCTCCTGGGTCCAGGTGACACTTCACTCCCAGTTCACAGGCTCCTCTCCCTGCTCAGGAGAGCGCAAGCTGGTGCTTGGAGGTGTGGGGAGGAGGCAATTCCTTGCTTGTTTTCCTGGTCAGTTGGTCAATTAAGCAGTGTCTCACACAGCCACAAAATAATTGGCCATGCTGCAGTTTCCTGGGTAATCCTGGGAATCAGTGTGGGACTGAAGCCTTGAGCGCTGCAGTGAGGCTGCCTGTGAGCTGTGAGCCCCACCAGGGCACCCTGGCACTGCTGGGGTTTCTGCCAGCTGCCAGGGCCAAACTGGGTGCTGTGACCGTGCTCACAGGGGTCCCAGGATGGGGGAAGAGACGAGGATCTGACTCCATGTTTCACAAGGCTGGTTTATTATTTTATGAGATATATTACATTAAAACTATACTAAAAGAATAGAAGAAAGGAATTCATCAGAAGGCCAGCTAAGAATAGAATAGGAAAGAATGATAACAAAGGTTTGTGGCTCGGACTCTCTGTCTGACCCAGCTGGGCTGTGATTGGCCATTAATTAGAAACATCCAACATGGGCCAATCCCAGCTGCACCTGTTGCATTCCACAGCAGCAGATAACCATTGGTTACATTTTGTTCCTGAGGCCTCTCAGCTTCTCAGGAGGAAAAACCCTAAGGAAAGGATTTTCCATAAAAGATGTCTGTGACAGGGTGTGAGGAGTGTGGGGAATCTCCCTGGCAGGCCTTCCATGGGATGCTGTCCCCCTGCTTCTGCAGAGGGGGATGCTGTGCATCATCCTGTACAACCCCCATGTTCAGCTGCTGGTCCCACCTCTTGCTGGCTGTGGATCACACTTGAGCAGGGAATTGCACGCTAGAAATGACATTTTTAGAGATATTTATTTCCTGTGAGGAGTGTCCTGATGTCTGAGTGACACAAAACCTGTCTGAGCTCCTTTTTCCTCCTGCAGCCCTGCTGCTGTGGGAGCAGCCAGCTGAGCTGTCTCCTGCATCTCCAGGGGTTTCTGCTCATCTGGCTGGTCAATTATACTTTAGCAATGCCTTCAAAGGCATTTTGTTTGCACAGGTGTCACTGAAGATTAAGTTTAGCATATGAAGTCTATTATTTGGAGCTCATACTTCCCCTATTCCCAGGAAAAGACTTGGCTCAGTTGTCAGAGCCTTGGAGAGGTTTGCAGAGCTGGCAGCCAGAAATACAAACAGCTCCTAACAGCTCTTTTAATCCAGCAGAAATAAAGTCTAGAAAAGCCAGTCAGTGAGAGCTCAAAGCTGACAAACCCGGGCAGGGTAGCACAGGCGGGGCTGGATGGATGGCTGGGATGTCATTTCTGTGGGGTTCAGAGCTGTTGGGACCCAAATTTGAGGACATGGCTTGGTGGTGAACCTGGTGGTGGTGGAGCTATGTTGATGGTTGGACTTGGTGACCTTAGAGGCCTTTTTCCAAAATTAATGATTCTGAATTAATGATGCTGACCTATGAAAGGTCAGTAGAGGAATCTGTACTTTGCTTTTCACAGTTCCCTTCTCTCCTTGGGTTAAGTGATCAATAGTGAGTATTAGTATTATACAATACTAATTGTAAAATACAATTAGTATAGATTTTTAATACAACTGTATTATACAATACTAATTGTATAATACAACACAAACTATATACACCATATATGCTATAATACTAGAGTATATCTACTATATACAATACTATAGTGAATAAGAATTACTACTGAGGATTTTCTTTGAATGATAGCTGAAACGTGCATCAGGACAAACTGTTCAGTCAGCACTCAGCCCTGGCACGGGTGTTCTCTCCTGCCTCTCCCAGCCTGGCACGGGTGTTCTCTCCTGCCTCTCCCAGCCTGGCACGGGTGTTCTCTCCTGCCTCTCCCAGCCTGGCACGGGTGCTCTCTCCTGCCCCCAGGGAGGCTCTGCAGTCGCTCCCATCAGCAGTGCCCGGGGCTGCAGTGCCCCTGCTCCAGAGCCCTCTGACGCCAGCATGCAGGGCGGACGTGGCCTTTGGGCTCTGACTGGAGCTGTTGGTGTTTCATGACGTGCCAAAGCTGCAGAGATCATTGCCATCCTCAGTGTGTCCTGAACTCCTCATTTCCTGGGGAAGGGAAGGCAGCAGGGCCTCGTGCAGGGCTGGGCTGTGCTGCAGTCGCAGCCAGGTGCAAAACACCACCCACGCTGTGCTCAGGGGCTCCAGCTGCTCTGGGTGTGGGGAGGTGCAAGCAGGGAGCTCTCTCTGCCCTCCAGTGTCACAGAGGAGACAGAGAACCAGGTTTGTGAAACAATGACCCTTTTTCAAATCATAGAATCACAGGAGGGTGTTGAGAGTTTTTTTGCAGATTGAGGAGTTCTTGCTAGACAATGGCCATGTTCAGCCGATGCACAATCCAGCCTGCTTGTACTAATGAACAATGGACATGTGCACAATGAATGATGGACATATTCAGAAATGGGGTCGGCATACCCTTGAAAGAGATACAAGAACAAGAGGCATCAGGACTCAGCAAGTTTGTCAGCGAGCTTGGGAAAGTCAGAAAAAAGTGAGCCATGAGTGGGCCAGACAACCACAGCAAGACGTGAAAAATCAGGTGATCCAATCAGCATTCTAATTTAGACACGTGAACAGCTAGCATTAACCAATCATGTATTAGCTAGAGATGCATGGACAGTAGAGATTTATAATAAATATACTCTTTTTAGGGATAATAAATTGGGCTTTACTGGATCACATTGGTTATGGTGTGATGTCCCTGAACCTCCGCACCCCGCAGGAGGGTCTGGGTTGGAAGGGACCTTACAGCTCATCCTACTCCACCCCAGCCCTGGGCAAGGGCACCTTCCACTGTCCCAGGTTGCTTCAAACCCTGTCCAGCCTGGCCTTGGGCACTGCCAGGGATCCAGGGGCAGCCACAACTTCCCTGGGCACCCTGTGCCAGGGCCTCCCCTGACAGTATTACAATTCAAACTTTCATGACCCAAACTGACCACATATCTCTTATTTTAATATTTTAATATTGATAGGCAAAATTGTGATTCACCCTCCCAGGGAAGAATTTCTTCCCAATATCCCATCTAAATCTCCTCTCTTTTGGCTTAGAGCTATTTCCCCTTGTCCTGTCACTTGCTTGCCCTTGCAAAACATCTCTCCTTCCTGCAGAGCTTTTCCTTTCACAGCTTTTGGGCAGTCCTGCAGCCCCAGTGGTGCTGATGGGACTGTTCCAGTTTTAAGTGACATTTTGTGGAGCTGAATTCATGTTTTTAAGGCTGCTGGTGGTGCAGCTGCTCTCAGGTATTACCTCCTCAGCTGTGCAGAGGTTAAGTGTACATTAACAGCCACTTTCCTTGGGCACTCTCTCCAGACCCACCTCTGAAGGAGTTTTTAAAAGAACTGCCTTTTCTGCAATGTGACCTTTTCAGCTGTGAAATTACCGAAGCAGCAGAGCTCTCATCACACTCGCTTCTAAGACTTATTCTTTTTGCTTGTAAAATAACCCGAGTAACTCTTCACTTTCTGTCTTAAATCATTGCAAGGAGCTCCCTGGCTGCCTGGGAGCTGTGAGCTGATGGATCTGCAGGGGCACTCCGTGTCTGACCTGGGCCTGGAGGTGCCCTTGGCACTGCAGGGCAGCCAGAGCTGCTGTCAGGGAAGCTGAGTCCTCACAGCTCATGTTTATTGTGGTTTATTTGTGGTAACTCACGAGGCCTCACAGCTCACGTTTATTGCCCGTGGTTTATTTGTGGTAACTCACGAGGCTGTTGGGTTCTGTGTTTCATTTCCCCTACAGGAAATCCATGGTGAAACAGCAAGATCTCACTGCTGTGAACTGCAATCTGCTCTACCTTGGGCTTGCTTTTGGGCCGCTCATTTGGTACATCTGGCAAGTTTCCATCTACACAACACCAGCACTGCTCTGAGGGGCAGTGATGATGCTCTAAATGTCCTTTTTCTTGTCCTTTATCTTGTCTTTTTAAAGTTTTGGTTGGGATTCATTTTCTTTTTCCTTTATCCCATGATATCAGGACCCAGGACATACCTCTGGCTGTCCTGAGCAGCCCAGACCCCTGCCAGGGGGCTCAGAGACCCTGGCACAGAGCCCAGGATGCCCCTGTGGGTTTGATTGTGACCCATGGAGCAAATTACCAACCTTAGATGAGGGTCTGCAAGCCACAACAGTTTAAGTAGAATATTAGTGAAGTTATCATGGGGTGGAAATGTAGATTTTAGGGTTTTTGGTATGGGGGTTCAGGGGGCAAGATGGAGGGGACTGGGTGTGTCCAGCCTTTCTCCTTCTTCTTCTTGGCCTCCATCTTCTGCTGTGATGGTGGCACTTTTGGATTGGTTTAGAGTAGAAGCTCACTGTCTAACATAGGTGATAGGTATTGGGAAGTAATTGTAAATATTGTACACATAGTTTTTAGTATAAAGACATAACCCTGCCCTGGGGGAGGCAGAGTGCCTCTGTCTGTCCTGCTGGACAGACCTTGGCAGGGCAGGAGAAAATTTTTTATAGGTAAGGAACAATAAACAACTTTGAGATTGAGAAATGAAGAGCCCTGACTCCTTCTTCAAGCGCCGGGCTGGGAAAAGAGACTTTCTAATACATCTGGGGGTCACTGTGACAAGCTAGAGATCCCAACACCATGGAATGAGGCACAGATCCACAAGCCTTTTGGGAGACCAGTTTTTGTGGAATATCGACCCTGAGCCAGGCCTGTGCCCCCAGTGCCCACAGAACCAGGAGGGAATCTCAGCCCACCCACACCATCTTTTTCACACCCAGTGCCAATAGCTGCTCCCACTCCTCCATCCTCCCAGCAGCCTGCTGGGATTTCCAGGGAGCCAGTTTCCTGCCCACCATGGATGTTCTGCCTTTAGCCCAGCCCTTGCTCTGAGCCCAGCCAGCTGCAACCCTGCATTTGCTATCCCAGAGCTGTGCAGTGCAGCCCTGCCCCTGCCCAGCTGCTGCCTGAGCCTGCTCCCCTCCTTCCCAAGGGCCCTGGCCACAGCCCTGTGCCTCCTGTGGATTCTGCCGGGGCATTTCACCCTCCACAGCGCCTCAGAAGCTCTGTGTGAGCTTGTGGGACTTGTGAGTGTGCAAGAAATGTCTTTGATAGGCACCAGAGCAAAGAGAGAGCTGGTGCTGTGGCAGCCAGGGCTGGGACGTGGCAGGGCAGCACAGGAGGGGTGGCTGCTGAGGGTCCTGTCCCTGCTGCTGAGGGTCCTGTCCCTGTGCTGAGGGTCCTGTCCCTATGCTGAGGGTCCTGTCCCTGCTGTTGAGGGTCCTGTCCCTATGCTGAGGGTCCTGTCCCTGCTGCTGAGGGTCCTGTCCCTGTGCTCAGGGTCCTGTCCCTATGCTGAGGGTCCTGTCCCTGCTGCTGAGGGTCCTGTCCCTGTGCTCAGGGTCCTGTCCCTATGCTGAGGGTCCTGTCCCTGTGCTCAGGGTCCTGTCCCTGCTGTTGAGGGTCCTGTCCCTATCCTGAGGGTCCTGTCCCTGCTGCTGAGGGTCCTGTCCCTGTGCTCAGGGTCCTGTCCCTATGCTGAGGGTCCTGTCCCTGCTGCTCAGGGTCCTGTCCCTATGCTCAGGGTCCTGTCCCTGTGCTCAGGGTCCTGTCCCTGCTGTTGAGGGTCCTGTCCCTATGCTCAGGGTCCTGTCCCTGTGCTCAGGGTCCTGTCCCTGCTGTTGAGGGTCCTGTCCCTATGCTCAGGGTCCTGTCCCTATGCTGAGGGTCCTGTCCCTGCTGCTCAGGGTCCTGTCCCTGTGCTCAGGGTCCTGTCCCTATGTTGAGGGTCCTGTCCCTGCTGCTGAGGGTCCTGTCCCTGTGCTCAGGGTCCTGTCCCTGCTGTTGAGGGTCCTGTCCCTGTGCTCAGGGCCCTGTCCCTGCTGCTGAGGGTCCTGTCCCTATGCTCAGGGTCCTGTCCCTGTGCTCAGGGCCCTGTCCCTGCTGTTGAGGGTCCTGTCCCTATGCTGAGGGTCCTGTCCCTGCTGTTGAGGGTCCTGTCCCTGTGCTCAGGGCCCTGTCCCTGTGCTGAGGGTCCTGTCCCTGTGCTGAGGGTCCTGTCCCTGTGCTCAGGGTCCTGTCCCTATGTTGAGGGTCCTGTCCCTATGCTGAGGGTCCTGTCCCTGTGCTCAGGGTCCTGTCCCTGCAGTTCCCATGGCTGGGAGGTGAGCAGGGCTCTGCTCCCCCATGTTGGAGTGGGGGTGTTTTAGCAGAATCATGGTTTGGTTTGAAAGTGACCTTACACACCCTCCTGTTTCACCCCATTCACTGTCCCAGTGTCCCCAGTGTCCAGCCTGGCCTTGGGCACTGCCAGGGATCCAGGGGCAGCCACAGCTGCTCTGGGCACCTGTGCCAGGGCCTGCCCACCCTGCCAGGGAACAATTCCCAATTCCCAATGTCCCATCCAGCCCTGCCCTCTGAGTCCCCTGCCAAGGCACCCTTTGCTCCCCGTCCCTTTGGTGCAGGGCTGGGCTCTGCTCTTCCCCATTATCCTTTAGCTGCAGCTCTGGAGGTAATTAACACTTCTTGGGAGCATAGAGGCTTCTCAAAGTGCTCGCCATCTGGTCTCACTTACCACATTAATCATAGTCCAAGGAACAAACTAGTTTGGAGCTGAGGTTTCCCGAGTAACTGGATTTCTCTGTTTGAGATGCTGTTATTGATAAGTCTGAAGTTTTGCAAGATACCTTATGTTCCTGTCATTTCTTCAATGGAAGAAAGCAAATAAAGATAGCACAAAACCCTCAAATCTGAAAACAAAACTTGGACTCTTCTGATTTTGCAGCAAAGCTTGGGAACACAGGATGCTGCATTTCTGACAGTATTACAATTTAAACTTTCATGACCCAAACTGAAAACATACCTCTGGCAATATTTTAATATTGATAGGCAAAATTGTGATTCATCAACATCAAACTGTTTAATTCATTAGCCAACAACTTCTAGGCAGTGTGGGAATACATTTAAAAGAGAATGAGATGAGACCACATATTAATTATGCAGTCACTGCACAAATTGATAATTATATGTCACAAAGAGCTCCCTATGTATTAACACTTTAGAACCTGCTTCCTGCCCTGATTTGAGAGCTCTTTTGAGGTACATGGATATGATGTATTTTTAAGTCAAAAATGGTAGGCAGAACCAAACGTGGAAGACTGACGTAACCAGCCTATGGTTTTGGTGGAGGTGAAGTTCTGAAATTCTCTGATCCCCATACGTGTGTGATTCTCATGCATAATTGTTGGTAAGAATTGCCATAAACAGTTTTGTGCCACAAAATGATTTTATTGCCTTGGATAATTTTGGCCCTGACCCCATGGCTGTGATAACCCCTGTTTGTCTCCTTGGGGCAGTCAGATGGAGGAGCAGCAGCTGTGGGGTGTGCACAGGGCTGGGATGGGCTGGGAAATGCCCCCTGTGCCCCAAGGGCTGGGCTCACTGCAGCTGCAGCTCATCCCCTCCAACAGGAGCATTGCAGTGAGCATCCTGGGCTGTGCTGGGGCCTGTGCAGGAGCTGCAGCTCATCCCCTCCAACAGGAGCATTGCAGTGAGCATCCTGGGCTGTGCTGGGGCCTGTGCAGGAGCTGCAGCTCATCCCCTCGGGAGCATTGCAGTGACATCCTGGGCTGTGCTGGGGCCTGTGCAGGAGCTGCAGCTCATCCCCTCCAACAGGAGCATTGCAGTGAGCATCCTGGGCTGTGCTGGGGCCTGTGCAGGAGCTGCAGCTCATCCCCTCGGGAGCATTGCAGTGACATCCTGGGCTGTGCTGGGACCTGTGCAGGAGCTGCAGCTCATCCCCTCCAACAGGAGCATTGCAGTGACATCCTGGGCTGTGCTGGGGCCTGTGCAGGAGCTGCATCTCATCCCCTCCAACAGGAGCATTGCAGTGACATCCTGGGCTGTGCTGGGGCCTGTGCAGGAGCTGCATCTCATCCCCTCCAACAGGAGCATTGCAGTGAGCATCCTGGGCTGTGCTGGGGCCTGTGCAGGAGCTGCAGCTCATCCCCTCCAACAGGAGCATTGCAGTGACATCCTGGGCTGTGCCAGGGCCTGTGCAGGAGCTGCAGCTCATCCCCTCGGGAGCATTGCAGTGACATCCTGGGCTGTGCTGGGGCCTGTGCAGGAGCTGCATCTCATCCCCTCGGGAGCATTGCAGTGACATCCTGGGCTGTGCTGGGGCCTGTGCAGGAGCTGCAGCTCATCCCCTCGGGAGCATTGCAGTGACATCCTGGGCTGTGCTGGGGCCTGTGCAGGAGCTGCAGCTCATCCCCTCCAACAGGAGCAGTGCAGTGAAATCCTGGGCTGTGCCAGGGCCTGTGCAGGAGCTGCAGCTCATCCCCTCCAACAGGAGCAGTGCAGTGAAATCCTGGGCTGTGCTGGGGCCTGTGCAGGAGCTGCAGCTCATCCCCTCCAACAGGAGCAGTGCAGTGAGCATCCTGGGCTGTGCTGGGGCCTGTGCAGGAGCTGCAGCTCATCCCCTCCAACAGGAGCATTGCAGTGAGCATCCTGGGCTGTGCTGGGACCTGTGCAGGAGCTGCAGCTCATCCCCTCCAACAGGAGCATTGCAGTGACATCCTGGGCTGTGCCAGGGCCTGTGCAGGAGCTGCATCTCATCCCCTCCAACAGGAGCATTGCAGTGAGCATTCTGGGCTGTGCTGGGGCCTGTGCAGGAGCTGCAGCTCATCCCCTCCAGCAGGAGCATTGCAGTGAGCATCCTGGGCTGTGCCAGGGCCTGTGCAGGAGCTGCATCTCATCCCCTCCAACAGGAGCATTGCAGTGACATCCTGGGCTGTGCCAGGGCCTGTGCAGGAGCTGCATCTCATCCCCTCCAACAGGAGCATTGCAGTGACATCCTGGGCTGTGCTGGGGCCTGTGCAGGAGCTGCTGCTGCAGGGCTGGGCTGGAACTGGGACTGAGCTCGGGTTGCGATTGAGCTGGGGCTGGAGCTGGGGCTGGGGCTGGGGCTGGGGCTGGGTTTGGCTTGGCTGAGGCCGGGCTGGGGCTCAGGCTGTGCTTCTCTGCACATTGCACAAGGGAAGCCTTCAGCAGTGGCAGGAGCAGAGAGGTTTCTGCAATGCCATCCACAGCCAGGTACTGCACAGAGTGAGGGAATGGTTGGGTTGGAAGGGACCTTACAGCTCTTCTCCTTCCACCCCTCTGCCATGGCAGGGACACCTCCCACTCTCCCAGGCTGCTCCAGTGTCCAGCCTGGCCTTGGGCACTGCCAGAGATCCAGGGCAGCCCCAGCTGCTCTGGGCACCTGTGCCAGGGCCTGCCCACCCTCCCAGGGAAGGATTTCTCTCCAATATCCCATCCATCCCTACCCTGGTGCCAGCCTTGTCCTGCTGGATGCCCTCCCTGCCCGTGGGTGCCCGCTGGCTGTAGAACACCCAGGCTGTGCTTGCTCTGCTCTGGGCAGGGCAGAGCAGCCCCTGGGCACTCGGGGAATGTGCAAGGAATGGGAAACTCCACCTGCTTTCCATCAGGCCCACTGCTTCCTAGTGACAGTGTTCAGGTGGGGGGAACTGCCAGCAGCCTGGGTGTGCTGCTGGCATTATCCAGAGAGGAGCCCACAGACCTGCTCGCTGTGACCTGCAGCACAGAGCTGTTTTCCTGGGAAGGAGCCATGGGTGGCTAAACATCTTGGAATGGTGGGGAAATGCTGTCTGTCCCCAAGACAGAAGCTGGAGATTTGCCTTTGCCATACTGCTATGTTTAATGTTTAATTGCTCTGCAATGTGGCAAAGCACGAAAAAAAATATCTAAATTTGTCCTGGAGCTATGCAAACTGCTGGAAGCTCTCAAAGCTGGAGCTGGAAGCCAGAAGGAGCCATGAGAGAGCCTGAGCCAAGGCAGCCTCTTCTGAGGGTGCAGGACACAGAGCTGGGCTGGGGGACTCCAGCAGAGCAGGAGCTTTGGGAGCAGAACCCTGCTTGGCTGGAGGGACACAGCTGGGCTGTCACTGTCATGTTTTCTGAAAATTCCCTTTCCAGGATTAATTCTACTGGGAAGCTGGGAAGCCTCAGAGAAAAATGTAAATAATAATGATCTTCTCCTGTGTTTGGCTGCTTTGGGATGTGGACTGGAGATTGTTTGATTGATTCCAGGTGAATTGTTTTAACTTAATGACCAATCACCATCAGCTGCCTTGGACTCTGAGGAGTCAGTTACGAGTTTTTGTTATTCATTCTTGTTAAGCCTTCTGTCTGTGTCCTACTCTTTCTTTAGTATAGCATAATATAATATAATATAATATAATATAATATAATATAATATAATATAATATAATATAATATAATATAATATAATATAATATAATATAATATAATATAATATAATATAATATAAGCCTTCTGAGAACACGGAGTCAGAATCTCATCTCTCACCCTGTCCTGGAGACCCTCACAAACTCAAACACAGGGCCAGAGCCCTGAGCCTGCCCGAGAGCCCTGGAGAAGAGCCAGGCCCTGCATGGCCCATGGACCCCCAGCCCAGCCCAGCCCAGCCCAGCTCAGCCCAGCTCAGCTCAGCCCACCCCAGCCCAGCTCAGCTCCCACCATCTCCCTCCTGGAGCCACGGAGGGTGGCTGCCAGCCTGAGAGCAGCTCCAGCTCAGTCGTTTTCAGACCAAAGATCTCCAGTTCCACCCTGCCTTGCCTGTGACATATTGGTTTAGGTGAGATTTCAGTCGCAGCCAAATGTTATGCACATTTGGCTGGAGCAATTTTTTCAAGCATGTTTTCCTAAATTAGGGTTGATGGTGATAATGCTCCTACTTCTTGGCTCTTGCCTACTACTGGCTGAGATTTCATCTGCTAAGAACCATGTTTCTAAAAACTCACAATCTGCTTTTGCAGCTACTTCACATGGTATGTGAAAACACTTTTTAACAACACTGCAGTCAGAAGCTTTGCTATTTCCATGGTGTAATTGATTTTGCATGTTAAATAGTGGTGTTTCTTCTCCTTGGCAAAGAGGTGCTATTTTATTAAACAGTTTCTTCTTTTTCTCATTGTTTCTGAGGGTGGGGCAAATTATTATGACCCTAACTTGAAATTCTTTGGCAAGTGGGCTGGGCACTGCCCAGGGAGCAGCTGTGGATGCCAATATGAAAAATCTGCATTTCTGGTCAGGGTGCTCCTTACCAGTGAGGGCAGTTCCTGGGTTCACCAGATCAGAGAATAGTCTGTCTGCATTAGACCCCAAAACACAGGTTCCAAAAGGCACCTGGGTGCTCAGCAAAGACATTTTCATCACACCAGGGAGAACCATGAGGGTGGCCCAGAGAAAAGGAGTGGATGCAGAGCAAGAACCCTGTGACAGAAACCTCTGTCCCTGCCCCAGGCTGGTGGTCACAGCCTGCAGAGGCTTTTGCTGTCACAACCCAGGCAGAGCAACCACAATATATTTTGCTTGGAAAGGATAAAACCAAACCAGCTCATCTGTAACTTGCTGGCAGCAGGGAGGAAACTGCCTGGTACTTGTGATTCTCCAGACTATGTGTAGATGTTTTGTGTAATTTTAGATACCCTAGCAATTGGCAGTGATTCATAGCAGCCCTGCTGCTGCTTTCCTCCCCATCCCAACAGCTCCCCAGCAGCTTCTGCCCCTGGCACCACAGCAGCACATCCTCATCAGGAGCTTAGGGGACCTGGCTCTGCCCATGGGTCCAACTCAGTGAAGCTTTACCTTGCTGGGGCTAGATGTTGGAGAAGATGAAACAGGAGAGCCTTACAAATATGATTGTCTGGCAAAAGATTTTGAGAATATAGAAACTTTAAATGAGATTGAAATGAAGGCAAGCTTTGAGACCCTTTAGTTACTGAACAACTGGAAAACAATGGTGTGGCTGGCTGAAGGTGATCCCCTTTTGATGGAACAACACCCTCTGCTTGCAGACAGGCCCAAGGGTCAGAGCAGACCCTGCAGCTTGGCAGAAGGGCCCAAAGAGGAGTTTTTAGGGTTTAAAATGGAACACAGGATGGGAATGTAATGATTCTTACAGGCTGTATGGAAATGCTGTAGGATTTGTATCTTGTACTGGATTGGTGAGTGAGAATTAGAATATTCAGCACAGAAGAAGATTTATGGTATTGGAATGGGAACCTCGCTCTCTTACCCTTTTACTCTCTTACCCCTTTTACTCTCTTACCCCTTTTATTCTCTCACCCTCTCATCCTCTCTCCCCCTCTCTTCTCTCAGTCCTGCTCTGGGCTGTGCCTGGCAGCTCCCAGCAGGGCCCTGCACTTGGCCCTTTGCAATGAACCCCAAGTTCCTGACCTGGCTGCAGAGATCTCTGCTCTCTGTCCATCCTGGCCATCCTATCCCCGTCAATCCTACAGCTGGAGAAGAAGAAAGACTCAAAATCTGGGGAGAAGGACTCCCCGTGCTCCTGCATGCCTGCAAGGTTGGAAGCAGATTAGTGTTTATCCACTCAGCATCCTCTGCAGGAGGACAGAGGGAAACAGGGGATGGTGCTGGCAGTGGTTGTGTGAGCTTGGAGGAGAGGCTGGGCTGGCCGTGGCTCAGGGGATGGAGCTGAGGAATGAGACACAAAGGTGGGCACAGCTTTTTGCAGGGAGAAAAATATCTGCTGTTCTGACACAGGGCAGGGAAGAGGCCGAGGTGACAGCCCTGTGCTAATGGGTGCAATTGAGCATCCCTGACCCTGGCTCACTGCTGGACTGATTGCTCCTGTGCAGACTTTGTGGGATTTGTTACTTCTGTGATGTTTTTCCTTTCCTTTGGTTGGTGTTGTTAGGAACATTAATCCACAAACACCAGAGGTTTATGTCCAAAAAAGGAGACAGAGAAGTCCCGTTACTTTATTCCAATAAAGGGAGAAGCCATGGGCCATTCCCCTGGAGTCTCTCAATTTTTGGAGGACGCAGCCTCCTTTTTATCCCAATTTCCCAGCCACATTTCCCTTCTCTCTTTCCCCATTGGCTGAGGCACTTGAGAGGTTCAGACTTCCCAAAACACCTGATACCAGAGATTTCCCTCTGATGTATAACCCTCCCTTTTAACTTTTAATTCTTATGGAACTTAGGGGCTTTTCTTCCCCATTGTTTCTTTCATCTCTCAATGTTTAATTTCATTTATCAGCAAACCTAAAGTTTCTTTGTAAAGGCAAATATCTTTTTCCATTCATCAATCATTGAATCCTTCCCATTGTTTCTTTTATCTCCAGTGCTGGTTTTATCTACCAGCAGACCCACAGCTGGTTTGGAAAGACAAATCTGCTGTTCCTCTCAGTTTTCCCAGCTGTTTGTGGGGGCAGAGGTTCCCCCGGGGCAGTGAGAGTGTCCCCAGAGCCCAGCTGTGCTCAGGAGGCTCACCAGGGCCTGGGTGGTGGCAGCAGGGCCTGGGGGAGCAGGGGGCAGCTGGGAATGGGAAAGGGAAGGAGCAGGGGGCAGCAGGGGGGTCCCTGGGCAGGGGCAGCAGGGGTGTCCTGGGCAGGGCAGGGGCAGCAGGGGGGTCCCTGGGCAGGGCAGAGGCAGCAGGGGTGTCCTGGGCAGGGCAGGGGCAGCAGGGGGGTCCCTGGGCAGGGCAGGGGCAGCAGGGGGGTCCCTGGGCAGGGCAGGGGCAGCAGGGGTGTCCTGGGCAGGGGGGGCTCCTCCATCTGACCCCAGAGCAGCCCCATGGCGCTGCCCAGGCTGGGCTCGTGCCTTGCTGTGAGATTTGGGGTGATCCCTGGAGAGCCAGGCATGGCAGGGGTGCCCAGCTGGCCCAGTGGGGCTGGGAGCTGCAGCTGTTACTGCTGGGGTGCCCCAGCCTGCTTCTCCCAGCTGGTGACACACAGATTGTCCAGGCAAAGCAGGTCTCAGTTCAGAATCTGGTCGGTATGGAATGGTAATAACTGAAGCAATGAGCTGTTCCACTCCTACAAACGCACACAGGAGCAAGAATGCAGCATGGGGGGTGCTGGAAGGAGACAGGCTCTGCTGTGGCCATAAAATTAAATAACACATGGGAAAGGCCCAGCTAAGCAGGGGTGCCCTGACTGGGGGAAACAGGATCCTCTCACTGCATTTCCTCTCCTTTGGGAGATCTAAAGTTCTATGTTTAAACCTTGTCTTATTCCAGCTGTCATTTGCATAAAACCTAAGCACTAGTGTCTATTTTTAGTGCTGCTGGGATGCTCATCTTGGAGGGGAGGTGGAAGCAGTCTGACAGCTCTGGCTGAGCAGGGATCCCATCGCAGATGAGGTGTTTGGGTTTCCCACACACAGCCAAAACCTCACCTCCCTCCAAGGAAAATGCCTCTGCACTCATCTTCTGCAGGGAGAAGGAATTGAGCTTGTTCAGAGCTGTTGTGTGAGCCTTCATTCTGCACCTTGGGGTGACAACTCTGGGTTTCTGTTGCCTTTAAAGCTGTCCACCCAGGTTTACATGCAGGAGTGAGATGAGGTTCCAGAATATTGTTTGTTTCAAATGAACACAAGCTGCTCAGGGTGAGCCAGCAGCAGAATTTATCTGCAGGTGCTTGAATGCAGTTTTGACAGGAGGTGTGTGGGGTTAGGGTGAGATGATTTTGTGTGACCGTGTTCACAGGGGTGCGAGGATGAGGGAAGAGATGAGGATCTGACTCCATGTTTCACAAGGCTGATTTATTATTTTATGATATATATTACATTAAAACTATACTAAAAGAATAGAAGAAAAGGTTTCATTAGAAGGCTGGCTGAGAATAGAAAAGAATGATAACAAAGGTTTGTGTCTAGGCTCTCTGTCCAAGCCAGCTGGGCTGTGATTGGCCATTAATTAGAAACAACCACATGAGCCCAATCCCAGATGCACCTGTTGCATTCCACAGCAGCAGATAACCATTGGTTACATTTTGTTCCTGAGGCCTCTCAGCTTCTCAGGAGGAAAAATCCTAAGGAAAGGATTTTCCATAAAAGATGTCTGTGACAATTTTGGGGTGCAGATGCTTTTTCATGGGTACATTCTGCTCGTGTTCTGCTTGGCTAATGAGAGGCAGGACATGCAGAACCAAAGAGGGGCAGGTGCTGTGGTGTCCTCCCAAGCCGTGTGAGTCAGAGCACCCCAGCTGGCACAGGGACACGGTGCAGCATGGCAGGCTCAACATTCCAGGCAGGTTAAACACTCCAAACTAGGGCTTCAATCATTTTCCTTTGTTTTGGAAAGTGACAAGTAAGTCCCAGGGACACACTGAAAACCTGCTCTGAGCCAAGAAAATGTTTACAAATCCCAGTGCAACAACCCAATCGATAAATCCATATATCCTGCTCTGGCTTATCAGAGTCAAAAGAGCCACAAATAGTTGGTGGTTGGCAGAGATGTTTGGGGAGAAGATGGGATTTTTTTTTTTTTTGTTTATTTGTTTTCTTATTTTTTTCTCTCAGGATTTTGTTTCACTGCAAGGGGAAGCTATTTATTTAAGAAGAAATGAAAACTCCACAAAATGTATTTTGACAAGAGTAGGTTGCTACAGAATTGCTTTTGTGAGCATTGAAGTGTTGGTATAGCCCGGAAAACAAACCCCAGGACTCGTGAATGACAGGACAGGTGGGATTGCATGGCAGAGAGTGGCAGAGAGGTCTGCAGAACTTCTGGGGATACTGCCACGGGTGCTTTGCACTGTGGTAAATCCAGTGTGGGTGTTTCTGGGGGGCTGCAGAGCACAGCTCGAGGTGCTGGGGAGGGACCAGTGCAGCTGAGGCTGCAGAGGTGCAGGGGGAGCAGTGTGACCCCTGGCCAGGTCTGCTCCCTGCCCTCTGCACACACCCCGAGCCAGGAGGGGCTCACAGCTCCATGTGACTCCTTTGTCCCTTTGCCATGTGTCCCAGCCCAGGCTGAGAACCAGATCCTCCCAACACATTTGATTTCTGGCTTGCTGGGCTGGTGTGCCAGGAGGAGCCCGACAGGAGCTGCAGGAGCTGTGCAGGACCTGGAGAGCTGCCTGGGCAGTGGGGTGTGCACTGCTGGCCCTGCTGCAGCTCCCTGAGCATGTCCCTGTCCCCGTGCAGCTCCTGTGCAGTGCTGGGTGTGCAGTGCTGGCACTGCTGCAGCCCCAGTGCAGCTCCTGCTGGGTGTGCAGTGCTGGCACTGCTGCAGCCCCTGCTGGGTGTGCACTGCTGGCCCTGCTGCAGCTCCCTGAGCATGTCCCTGTCCCCGTGCAGCTCCTGTGCAGTGCTGGGTGTGCAGTGCTGGCCCTGCTGCAGCTCCTGTGCAGCTCCTGTGCAGCTCCTGCTGGGTGTGCAGAGCTGGCACTGCTGCGGCCTCCTGAGCGTGTCCCTCTGCCTGTGTGCTGTCCCAGCAGATGTTTTCGTGCCAAATGCCACCATGCCCACTTGCTGGCCACCACTGGCAGTCCCCCAAGCACTCCTCAAAGACCAGAGCTGTGCCTCACCATGCCTGGCACTGGGGCCATCCCAAGCACCTCCTCACTCACTCCTCAGGCTTCTTGCACCCATTTTCTTGTTGGCTCAGAGCCCCACCCATGGCCCCATGCTCACCTTGCTGGGCCTTGCTTTCCTCAGGCCCAGGTGATTTGTGTCCTGCTGTGAGGTGAGTGGTGGTGGGAGTGCAGGAGCCTCACCCGGGAGCAAACCTGTGACCGTGTTCACAGGGGTCCCAGGATGAGGGAAGAGATGAGGATCTGACTCCATGTTTCAGAAGGTTTGATTTATTATTTTATGATATGTATTTCATTAAAACTATACTAAAAGAATAGAATAATGGATTTCATCAGAAGGCTGGCTAAGAATAGAATAGCAAAGAATGATAACAAAGGCTCTGTTTTGGACTCTGTCTGAGCCAGCTGACTGTGATTGGCCATTAATTAGAAACACCCAACATGGGCCAATCCCAGATGCACCTGTTGCATTCCACAGCAGCAGATAACCATTGGTTACATTTTGTTCCTGAGGCCTCTCAGCTTCTCAGGAGGAAAAATCCCAAGGAAAGGCTTTTCCATAAAAGATGTCTGTGACACAGACCTGTCCTGCTGGCAGCACCCTGCAGTGTGCCTGAGCCCCAGGCTGGGTCAGCCCTGCCCCTGCCCGGGGCTCTGAGGCAGCTGCTGCACCAGGAAGGGGCCTCGGGAGCCACCAGGGCACGAGGAAATCACAAATGGGAACAGCTGCATTGCAAAGCTGTGGCTCCAGGAGAGCCAGTGAGCCAGCACCAGTGCTGCACTGGGAAGGTAAGTGATGACAAACTGGGCACTCCAGTTTGGATAAGTGACTAATTTCTAGATTTAATTATCAACAGTAAACTCTTAAATACCCACCGCAGACAAGCGAACCTCTGTGCCTTCCTTGTGTTTGATGTGCTAAGCATAAATATTCAGCTCAGTCTCTCAAGAAAATGTGAGGTTTTACACAAGAACAACTCTCCCAGATGAGCAGGATTTATAGCTCCAAAATGGTCTGGTTTCATCATTTGTGAAAGCTTTAACCTTTCAAGCATTTCCAAACCTATTTTAGCATGCAGGGAGTAGTGATGCAGAGACATTAACATTAAAACTTTGTGTGTCTCCAGTGAATATTCTTACAACAAGGAGCATAACATATCTTTTTGTTTATTTCCTTTTCTAATATTTCAATGCTGTTTGCTTCCATGAAGGAAAAACAAAAGAATAGTCTTATAAAATTAACAAATATTGCAAAGCTTTAGATGCCAATTAAGGTGAGTAATTTAATGCGTAGATACAAGTGCGTGACAACTCTGTGCCTTGCCTCCCTGTTCACCAGCTCGTGCTGGAAACTTGAGGCAGAGCTGCTGAAGCATTTCACACTGCCTTGA
This sequence comes from Molothrus aeneus, assembly GCF_037042795.1. Lineage (NCBI taxonomy): Eukaryota > Metazoa > Chordata > Aves > Passeriformes > Icteridae > Molothrus > Molothrus aeneus. Next base: position 63,158,182 of record NC_089651.1, on the reverse strand, counting down.
AGGGCTTTTTAATGGATCTTCAGACTTCTTTTCAGTCTTCAGATGATCCTGTTAATGCCTGGGAAAACCAACCAACCAAGCTAAAGGAAGCAAGAGCAGATGGAATAAATCATGGCATCCTTGGTAACTCGGTATCACATGCAGAGGTCAGGTGTTTATCTTGTTTTCCATCCTCACAAGCTGCAGACATCCCAAATACTGAGCTCCTGCCTCGGGTGCTCCCTGTCTATGAGTCCTTGGGCTGTGGAGCATCTGCCCATTGTCACGCTCTAAAAACAAATGTGGCAAATGTGGGTGATGGAGCAGCTGCTTGACGGTTTGGGTGATGATTCTGATCTGGGGTTTGCCTCAAATATCAGCAGAAAGAGAACAGTGGCAGAGTATCCACCTCACTTTGGCAGAGAGTGCCAACCAGGATTGTGCTCTGAAAACAAAGCACCAAAAATCTGCAAGAAAATGTCACAGCAGGACATTTGCACTACCCTGACTGCTGCTGAAGGTGAGCTGAGGAGAGCCATGAGAGCAGGTCTGAGGGGATGTCAGCAGGGCTCTGGAGGATGCTCACAGCCCTGCCTTGCCCAGGAGCTGCCAGTGCCGCGTGCCCAGGGCTGGGCCTGGGGGTGGTGTTGTAGACATCTTTATGGAAAATCCTTTCCCTGGGATTTTGCCTCCTGAGAAGCTGAGAGGCCTCAGGAACAAAATGTAACCAATGGTTATCTGCTGCTGTGGAATGCAACAGGTGCATCTGTGATTGGCCCATGTTGGATGTTTCTAATTAATGGCCAATCACAGCCCAGCTGGCTCGGACAGAGAGCTCAAGCCACAAGCCTTTGTTATCATTCTTTCCTATTCTATTCTTAGCTGGCCTTCTGATGAACTCCTTTCTTCTATTCTTTTAGTATAGTTTTAATATAATATATATCATAAAATAATAAATCAGCCTTGGGAAACATGGAGTCAGATCCTCGTCTCTTCCCTCGTCCTCGGACCACTGTGAGCACAGTCAAAGGGTGGTTCTGATCCAGTGTCTCCATCAGCTTCTCTGAGATCTCTTCATGTCCTCACAGCAGAAATCAGCAGGACTGCAGGGTCCTGGGGTGATATCACAGACTCAGCACTGAAATAACCATTGCACCGACTCACTCAGCTGGTGCAGGCGAGTGCCAGAGCTGCCCTCCATCAGCACTGGAGTGCTCACAGTGATTGTCAGGGACAGCTGAAATGAGCGGAATGGATAATAAACTCCTCACTGCCATGATACACTGTGCAGAGCAGCGTGAGCCCTGCGCTGCGGCGCAATTCAGGAGGAGGGAGGCGGCTCTGGCGGGGATCATTGGAGCTGCTCAGGGCTCTGCACCAGGAGAAATCGATGCTGCACGGCAGGGAGGGCTCAGAGGAAATGGGGCATGGTGAGCACAGGCAGCAGCACCTGTGGCACCTGGAACTGCTAATCACTGCATGAATTGGGCCATCCCTCACTCGCCTCGCCTTCTGCTGACTGAAATCTTAATCTTGGTGCACTGAATTGAACAAAATTCTGTAACCTCTGCATAAGGAAAGGTTCTTTGCACAGCTGCACCCTGGCCACTCTGGGCACCCTGTGCCAGGGCCTCACCCCCTCACATGGGAGAATTTCCTCCCACATCCCATCCAGCCCTTCCCTCTGTAAATGGGAAGCCATTCTCCCTTGTCTTGTCACTCCAGGCCCTTGTACACAGTCCCTCTCCAGCTCTCTTGTAGTGAATTCTCATAATCTGATTTTTCTAATCCATTTGGATAAACTGTGTCTGCCTCAGCTGTGTGGTCTGCTTTGGTTCAGGAGGCTCTGGAGGAAAATTTCTGCCCTGTTTTCAAGGAGATTAACTGAACAAAAAAGGTAAGAAAAAGTGGGGACAAATGGAAAGCTCCTTATTTTTTGGAAATGAAATGAATAGAATAGAATAGAATAGAATAGAATAGAATAGAATAGAATAGAATAGAATAGAATAGAATAGAATAGAATAGAATCACCTGAAAGGTAAGGCTGGAGGACGACTGGCTCAGCAGTAACTCTTCAGCAAATGATCTGGAAGCTGGCGTGACTTCAAGATGACTGGGATTCAGTGAAGTGTGTGTGGTAAAGGCAGTGTTTGGGCACTGTGAAGAGAAGGACAAGCTCCAAGTTCCTCTCCTAAGGTCTAAGCCTTATCTGACCAGGTAAAGCCACACCTGGGGCCACCTATTTCCTTTCCCTTGTGTTTCTCCTCAGGGTGGGAGCTGTGATGCTCCTGCTCCACTGCAGACCCTGGGGTCACCTCTGGGAGAGCAAATGGCCTGAATGCCCAATTGCCTGAATGCCCAAATGCCCGAATGCCTGAATGCCAAATGCCCAATTGCCCGAATGCCCAAATGCCCAATGGCCTGAATGCCAAATGCCCAATTGCCCGAATGCCCAAATGCCCAATTGCCTGAATGCCCGAATGCCCAATTGCCTGAATGCCCAATTGCCCGAATGCCTGAATGCCCAAATGCTCGAATGCCCAAATGTCCAATTGCCTGAATGCCCAAATGCCCAATGGCCCGAATGCCTGAATGCCCAAATGCTCGAATGCCCAAATGTCCAATTGCCTGAATGCCCAAATGCCCAATTGCCTGAATGCCCGAATGCCCAAATGCCCGAATGCCCAAATGCCCGAATGCCCAATTGCCTGAATGCCCAATTGCCCGAATGCCCAAATGTCCAATGGCCTGAATGCCCAATTGCCTGAATGCCTGAATACCCAAATGCCCGAATGCCCAAGTGCCTGAATGCCCAAATGCCTGAATACCCAAATGCTCGAATGCCCAAGTGCCCGAATGCCCAATTGCCGGGCACCAGGGCTCCCGTGGGCAGGGGAGGCTGCTGAAAGGCAAAGGCAATATTGTGGCTGTCACCACCTGCCCAGCCAGGGACACACAGCCCTGCCAGTGGAAAGGGACAGTGCCACGTTGTGCCCACCTGTGCCCACCTGTGTAGGTGTTGGAGAGCTCTGGGGTATCCCCAGCTCATCCCTCACCCGCCCAGGAGTGCAGGAGGGGCAGTGATGTGCCCAGAGCCCTGCCAGCCCTCCCCGAGGTGCCACTCCTGGGGCCAGACAGGGCACAGGAGGTGGAAGCAGCCACTCTCCACTCTCAGCTTACCTGGAACCCGGCTGGGAAACTGTCTTGAGATCTTAACAGCTTCCCACTGCCAGGGGGCAGGGCTGGATGGGAGATTGGGATGGAATTTTTCCCTGGGAGGGTGGGCAGGCCCTGGCACAGGGTGCCCAGAGCAGCTGTGGCTGCCCCTGGATCCCTGGCAGTGCCCAAGGCCAGGCTGGACATTGGGGCTGGGACACCCTGGGGCAGTGGGAGGTGTCCCTGCCACGGCAGGGGGTTGGAACAGGAGCTGTTCCAACTCTGAGCTTCCTGTTGGACTCTGGGATTCCTCCCCACCCAAACCCCTCTGTGTTTGTGTCATCTGTGACCTTCAGCTGCTTGCTGACCTTTCCCCACGCTGCTGACCCCCCTGGTCCTCACTGCTCCTTTTAGCTCAGGGAGCATCAGAATGATAAAATGCAGCTTATAGTGACCTCCCAAATTGCTGACACCCCCTGAGGTGCTGTGTGTGGAGGAAGCTCTGTTTGATTTCCTTTCCAACCCGTTTAATGAAGAAGGATCCCAAAACAGGTGGCATTGGAAGTGTTTAGATGCAGAGGCATATGTTTTGCTGTCATAACAGTGTGGCTCATTACGTGGGGATGGAATTCAAGGAAGTTGATGTATTTATTGCCTACAGAGAGCAACAGCAGTACAGGGTGCTGCAGTCCTGTTTGTAGCATTTGAGAGCTTGCCTGAATCTATGAAAGTTCAGCTGAGGCCAACAGAAGAATAATAATATTAATTATTCTGTTGTAAAAAAAACATTGCCTCTGTGCTTCTTGTACCTTTTTACTGTTTTATACCCTTAAGCATCTATTTACTAATGCTTTGTGCTTTACAAGGTTGAAAAGATAATGTTCCTTTTCTCTTTGTTTACCTTGGATTTTTCAGTTTGTTTCTGCTCATGCTGGTGCAGGGTGCTTTGTGTTTTGTTTTCCTGTTACCCTGAGGCTCTTCAATATTTTAAATCACGTGTGTCACTTGGATTTACACGTACATCACCTGGATTATCACATACATCATTGAATTTTTTTTACAGAATTCAGCTGTACCTGCAGGTGGTAATGAACGAGGTACCCATGGCCCATTGTGCAGGGGACCTTATCTGACCAGGTAAAGCCACACCTGGGGCCACCCATTTCCTTTCCCTTGTGTTTCTCCTCATGGTGGGAGCTGTGATGGTTCTGCTCCACTGCAGACCCTGGGGTCACCTCTGGGAGAGAAAATGCCCAAATGCCTGAATGCCCAATTGCCCGAATACCCGAATGCCCAAATGCCTGAGTGCCCAATTGCCCGATTGCCCAAATGCCCGAATGCCCGATGGCCCGAATGCCCAAATGCCCGAATGCCCGATGGCCTGAATGCCCAATTGCCCGAATGCCTGAATGCCCGAATGCCCGATGGCCCGAATGCCCGATGGCCCGAATGCCCAATTGCCCGAATGCCCGAATGCCTGAATGCCCGAATGCCTGAATGCCTGAATGCCCAATTGCCTGAATGCCCGAATGCCCAAATGCCCGATGGCCCGAATGCCTGAATGCCCGAATGCCTGAATGCCCAATTGCCTGAATGCCCGAATGCCTGAATGCCCAATTGCCTGAATGCCCGAATGCCCAAATGCCCGATGGCCTGAATGCCCAAATGCTCGAATGCCCAAATGCCCGAATGCCCAATGGCCCGAATGCCCGATGGCCCGAATGCCTGAATGCCCAATTGCCTGAATGCCCAATTGCCTGAATGCCCGAATGCCCAATGGCCCGAATGCCTGAATGCCCAAATGCTCGAATGCCCAAATGCCCGAATGCCCAATTGCCGGGCACCAGGGCTCCCGTGGGCAGGGGAGGCTGCTGAAAGGCAAAGGCAATATTGTGGCTGTCACCACCTGCCCAGCCAGGGACACACAGCCCTGCCAGTGGAAAGGGACAGTGCCACGTTGTGCCCACCTGTGCCCACCTGTGTAGGTGTTGGAGAGCTCTGGGGTATCCCCAGCTCGTCCCTCAGGAATTCAGGGTGCAGGAGGGGCCCCTGGGCAGTGCTGTGCCCACCTGTGCCCACCTGTGTAGGTGTTGGAGAGCTCTGGGGTATCCCCAGCTCATCCCTCACCCGCCCAGGCGTGCAGGAGGGGCCCCTGGGCAGTGAGCACACAGAGCTCAGCACGCAGCCAGGCCTGGCACAGCTCCTGGACCTGCCCATGGCTGTCCCCATGGCTGGGTAGCTCACAGACCCTGGGACAGGGCAGGGGACACTGTGGTGGCAGCAGAGGCTGGCACAGCTGGTGCCCAGCCCTGCCATGCTGAGCAGGGTCAGGGTGCTCAGGGGGTCTGCAGAACAACCCAAAGGAAGACTGGATGGAAGTGGGGTTTGCTTTCCTTGCCTTGTGAATGCCCTGAAAAGCTGTTTATTAGGAGGTGAGAACAGCCAGAGTGTCACTGTGACATTTCCTGAAAATCCCTTTGCCAGGATTTCTTCTCCCAGGAAGTTGAGAAGCCTCAGAGAAAAATATAAATAATAATTATGTGATTGCTTCTCCTGTGTTTGCTGCTTTGGAATGTGCTTTTGACATGGTTTACCAAATGGTCATTGTTTGATTGTTTTCATGTGAATTGTTTTAACTGAATGACCAATCACAGCCAGCTGTGTCGGACTCTGAGGAGTCAGTCACGAGTTTTTATTATTCATTCTTGTTAAGCCTTCTGTCTGTATCCTACTCTTTCTTTAGTATGTAATATAATAATAGAATAGAATAGAATAGAATAGAATAGAATAGAATAGAATAGAATAGAATAGAATAGAATAATCATCCTTCTGAGAACATGGGGTCAGATTCCCATCTCTCCCCTTGTCCTGGGGACCCTCACATCCCCACATCCAGAGCTGTGTGGGCACTGCTGGCTGTGCAGGGGGGGCCGTGGGGCTCCTGGGGTGCGTGGCTGGGGGCAGCCCTGGCACCTGCCAGGTGTGTGCCAGCTCTGCAGGCCTGGCAGGGCTGCTGTCACCTGTGTCACCTGTGTCACAGGCAGGTCCTGCCAGGTGTGTGCCAGCTCTGCAGGCCTGGCAGGGCTGCTGTCACCTGTGTGTCACCTGTGTCACAGGCAGGTCCTGCCAGGTGTGTGCCAGCTCTGCAGGGCTGGCAGGGCTGCTGTCACCTGTGTGTCACCTGTGTGTTACCTGTGTCACAGACGGGTCCTGCCAGGTGTGTGCCAGCTCTGCAGGCCTGGCAGGGCTGCTGTCACCTGTGTCACCTGTGTCACAGGCAGGTCCTGCCAGGTGTGTGCCAGCTCTGCAGGGCTGGCAGGGCTGCTGTCACCTGTGTGTCACCTGTGTGTCACCTGTGTCACAGGCAGGTCCTGCCAGGTGTGTGCCAGCTCTGCAGGCCTGGCAGGGCTGCTGTCACCTGTGTCACCTGTGTCACAGGCAGGTCCTGCCAGGTGTGTGCCAGCTCTGCAGGCCTGGCAGGGCTGCTGTCACTTGTGTGTTACCTGTGTCACAGACGGGTCCTGCCAGGTGTGTGCCAGCTCTGCAGGCTGGCAGGGCTGCTGTCACCTGTGTCACCTCTGTGTCACCTGTGTGTCACAGACGGGTCCTGCCAGGTGTGTGCCAGCTCTGCAGGCCTGGCAGGGCTGCTGTCACCTGTGTGTCACCTGTGTCACAGGCAGGTCCTGCCAGGTGTGTGCCAGCTCTGCAGGGCTGGCAGGGCTGCTGTCACTTGTGTGTCACCTGTGTGTCACCTGTGTCACAGACAGGTCCTGCCAGGTGTGTGCCAGCTCTGCAGGCCTGGCAGGGCTGCTGTCACCTGTGTCACCTCTGTGTCACCTGTGTGTCACAGACGGGTCCTGCCAGGTGTGTGCCAGCTCTGCAGGCTGGCAGGGCTGCTGTCACCTGTGTGTCACCTGTGTCACAGGCAGGTCCTGCCAGGTGAGTGCCAGCTCTGCAGGGCTGGCAGGGCTGCTGTCACCTGTGTCACAGGCAGGTCCTGCCAGGTGAGTGCCAGCTCTGCAGGGCTGGCAGGGCTGCTGTCACCTGTGTGTCACCTGTGTCACAGGCAGGTCCTGCCAGGTGAGTGCCAGCTCTGCAGGGCTGGCAGGGCTGCTGTCACTTGTGTGTCACCTGTGTGTCACCTCTGTGTCACCTGTGTCACAGGCAGGTCCTGCCAGGTGAGTGCCAGCTCTGTAGGCCTGGCAGGGCTGCTGTCACCTGTGTCACCTGTGTCACAGGCAGGTCCTGCCAGCCCTCTGCAGCACACCACAGAGGGTCACAGAGCCTGTCTGAGGGCTGCCCCTGCTCCTGGGGGCACAGGTGGAGTTACAGCTTTCCAGGGAGGTGCTGGGGACCCAGCCTTGCTGCAAGTGAGGTAATTATATTTCCATTACTCCAGGGCTGTAATAAGAAGGAATTCTGCTTCTTGCAATCCTGCAGCCGCCTCGCTGAGGCTCCAGTGGCCCAGCTCTGTGAAACAGGATTAATTAACTTTCTGCCAGCAGCAGCGAGCTGCCCAGTCCTGCCAGGGATGCTGTGCTCCACCGGGACACCCAGGGATGATTGTGACACAGAAACTGTCCTTGGGTGGACTGCACGATCCTTGTGGGTCCCACCCACCTCAGCATGTTCTGTGGTTCTGGGATTCTGTGAAAATGAACAAAAACTGAACCAGATAACCACACCTCAAGCCAAATAAACAAACCTGAGAATTGGGCTCCTGCCATACCTGCTGCTTATCAGGTCAGATCTTAATTGTGGTACTTAGGCGTGATTAACAGGTGTCTTGATTAGCACACCAGAAATAGATCCTGCTCTGCAGAGAGGCTTACGTGCCCTGGGAATGGGAGGGAAGGGAGTGGGCAGGGAGGGGGGCACAGCCTGGCCCCAGAGCCTCCCAGCTGCCTGAGGAGCTCCTTGCCAGAGCCCTGGTGTGGGTGGCACTGGCACAAAGCCCTTCCAGGTAATGAGGTTAGAGCAGAACCCAGCGTTCCTCCTCCTGTGCCACGGGACAGCAGGCTGACGGCTCCTTCCCTGCAGAAAGGGTTTTCTATTAAGTAAATAAAAGATCCAAGCAGGAAACCTCTGACCTCTCATTGTAATTCCACAGGATTGCCTGGACACTGGGAACTGGGAAATCAGTGTCCTGTGGAAAACCATAAAGCTGTGCCATGGAGGGCCCTGGCACCCTGCACCCACACCAGGGAGCACTGTGAGGATGAGGAGACTGCCTGCTGTGGGGATGAGGAAGGAAAGGAAAGAGGAAAGGAAAGAGGAAAGGAAAGGAAAGGAAAGGAAAGGAAAGGAAAGGAAAGGAAAGGAAAGGAAAGGAAAGGAAAGGAAAGGAAAGGAAAGGAAAGGAAAGGAAAGGAAAGGAAAGGAAAGGAAAGGAGAGGAAAGGAAATTTCTGCTCTCGAGGCTTCCCTTGCTGCACTCACATTTCCCCTGAGTTTCTGCTGGGAGGCAAAGTGCAGCACTGCCTGTTTTCCTCCAAGGGCAGGGATTGGCTTTCCCTTCCTGCAGAACAAGCCCAGAGCTCTCAGCTGTGCTCTGCACAAAGCCTGCCCAGCAGCCTGGGAAGCTGCATCCCCTGGGCAGGGCTTGGCTGGGAGACTCCTGGCCAAACCCAGGCTGTGAGCCGGGCTGAGCCCTCACCATGGCCCTGCCCAACTCCGGAGCATGGAATCATTATTTGGGGATGGAATTAAAAAAACATGTCATGAAAACAATTCCTGCAGCCAGGAATTCTCACTTTCCAAAACATCCCTTCCCAGACCACCGCAGACCTCCCACACCCAACTTCTGCCCCTGTACTTCTGCTGGAAGGAAGGGGCTCTGCTTTTCCAGTGGGATGATCTCAGACTGCTGAGACTTGGCTGCCCACGGAGCAGATGGATCCACCTGCCCTGGGCAGCCCCAGGGCTCAGGGATGGGCTCAGGGATGGGCTGTGGCTGCCCAGGGCTGTGCCATGCTCCCCTGGCTGCCCACGGAGCAGATGGATCCCCTCACCTGGGAGGCACCAGGGCTCAGGGATGGGCTGTGGCTGGACTGTGGCTGCCCAGGGCTGTGCCATGCTCCCCTGGCTGCCCACAGAGCAGAGGGATTGATTGGGCACCCTCGGGTGGGGCTGGGCTCCCAGTGGCCTTGGCTGACTCGGTGCCAGCCCCTACAAAGGAGAAGGGGCAGAGGCAGGGGCTCTGCAGCTGCTGGTGGAGTCAGCTCTGGAAATACAGCTGTGTGTGGGAGCTGAAGGGCATTTCCTTGGGCTGTCAGCTCTGGTGGCTCCTCCCAGGCTGGGATCACCAGTCCATGGGCTGCACTGCATCCTTCCTGGCTCTGTACAATCAGTTTGTCCAGGCAAACCCTTTGTGGGCAGGAAGGGCCTGAAACCATTGTGATGTTAGCACATGTGCCCTGGCAGTGGAAGTACAGAGCATATTGTTGGGTTTAAATAACAACAACAACAACAACAATAATTTAAAAACATAGGTGCTTTTCTCCTAGAGACTCACACTGTTTGAAACTCTAATCCCATTTCTTACCTGTTCCTCTCTGCTCTGTTTCAAAGCAGCAGCTTTTGGCTTGTCACTTAGAGCTGAGGCTCAGGAGCCCCTCGTGTGTCTTTGGGGGTGGCTCTGGTGGTGCCCCCACACCAGGCAGGGATGAGTCAGTCCCTGGCCCCTCTCCAGCCACCTGCCCAGGCACAGTGGGCTATTGGGGACTCCAGCAATGGCAGGCAGGAGTTTTCCTGCTGTTCTCAGCACACAGGTGCTCCCAGGAGCCTTTGGGAGCAGGCAGAGTGAGCAGCCCCAATGAGCAGCCCCAGTGAGCTGCTGCTCAGCCTGTGCTGCTCCCTTTGCTCCCTTCCCTCTGTCATCTGTGTGATCACCTTGGTTCATCTGAAACCATTCTAGTTGTGAAAAACGCCAATCACTTGTTTTTAAAATTTTAAAAGTTTAATAGCAATAAAATGGCTATAAAATTAGTAATACAATTAGAGTAATAATAATTTGGACAATTTGAATTAGGACAATATGAGACAATAAAAACAAAGAGTTATGGACAGTCCGGGTACCTTTTCTGGGCAGCAGGAGCCCCAAAAAGGACACCCGTTACCAGAGGATTAACCCTTAAAAGCAACAGCCTGTTGCATATTCATACACCTCATCCATCATGCATAAGTTCCATTCAAACACAGGATTCTGTCTGGGCAGTGTCAGCTTCTTCCTTTTAATCCTAACAGCCCCTTTGAGGCAGGAAGAAGTTCGTTTGTGCTGATAATGGAGCAATAAATCCTTTTTCTCTGAAAGATTTAGGTATCCCAGGGCTGCTATCTGGTGCGAGTGCCTCATTCCTTTCTTAAAAAAGTGCCACTAATATAGTTCTTATTTTAACTACAAAAGTTACTTTTTAACTACAAGACTACATTTATCATATTATTAAAATGTTAATACAGCCCTACTAATCAATACATCAAAATACATATGGTAAATATCTGCGGAGAGCCATATAATGTGCACTTTTCACACAATTAATCCGCAGGTCTCTCCTCCTTGTTTCCCACAGACAGGAGCTGGACATGGTCCAGGAAGGTGCCAGTGGTTCTCTGTGCGGTGTGTCCCTCATCTCCTGGGTGCAGGTGCCTGCAAATGGTCTGGTTTGGGAAGAGCAGTTGTCTCATCTTGGCACTCTCTATTGCCCTTCCCAAAGTCAGGATTAAGTCTGCTAATAACCATGCTTTTCCCCGTTCTCAATTAAAGCACAATAATTCGGTTCCTGCTTGGCTTGTAACTGCCCAGCTTCACTGCCTGGGCTCTGTGCACAGATTAAGGGATTTACACATTGCAGAGCCAGAGGGGACTGCTGATTCTTTCCTCCCAGCAGAGGCCCCAGGAGCTCCTCCAGCACTCCTGGCTGAGTTAGTGAACTGCAGAGCAGCAGCAAAACCAGCAGCATCAATCTGAGCCTGATTGCAAAGCCCCAGGCCATGATCAGCGTGTCAGGTCTCTGGTCTCAGATCCCTGGAGACTCCTGTGGAGCAGAGCCTGTCCAGCCCTTGCCAGCAGTGCCCCAGCAGCAGCCAGGCTCACCCCCGGGCCCCCACACCCACAGCTGTGCCCTGCCCAGCCCTGGGAATGCCCCAGGCCAGCCTGGACGGGGCTTGGGGAAACCTGGGATACTGGAAGAGGTCCCTGCCCAGGGTAGGGGTGGAAGGAGATGAGCTTTAAGGTCCCTTCCAACCCAAACCACTCTGGCATTCTGTGCTTCTATGAAAATTCCCCTTTCCCCCCATTTTGGCTTCCCTGGGAGGCATCCCCTGACTGTCCCATCTCCCCTTCTCTGTCCCAGAGGCAGCTCTTCCAGGATGTGCCCTGGACCCTGGTTTATGGCTCTGTTCCTGCAGAGCTTCCCCAGGCTCCCACACCCCTCTGGGATGCTGGCCCAGCTGGTGGGCACTGCTGAAGTTCCCTTGAGTGCCCTGTGAGACTCTTAAAATTGGAATCCTGTCCAAGCAGAAGGTAATTATTCTGTCAAAGCAGCCCAGGCTGTATCTTGCTCTCGTAGCTGTCTCCTGATGACTTCCCCAGCTCCTGCCTGTTCCCTGCCCTGCTGTGGGGCTGACAGGGCTGCGATGGTCTGGGCCATTTCTGTGCTCAGGGCTGCAGTGCTGATCCAGCTCCTTCCCTCCCACCTGTGCCAGCCAGACACAGTGAGACCTGACCAGCTCTGACAGAACCCTCTGATGTTACCTTTTATGTGTTATAAATGAATACTCCAATTTAGTAATTAAGGAAATGTATTAAACTATCAAAGTATAAATCTGGAAAAAGCCACAAGCAATTTCGACTCTGAGCCAGGCAATTGGGGTTGGGGAGACTCAGGATTTGGCCTCTGTCACACCAAAGTCCCTGTGGGTCTCCAAATGTCATTTCTGGGGTCTGTTTTACACAGTCCTTTGGGCTCTGGAAGGGGCCCTTCTTTAGCATATTTTAGCACATTATTGTAGTTTTTCTTTCTTGCTGCTGCACTTCCCGGAACCGGTGGATAATTCCTGGAATCCTGTCAGGTGAAAGCTTCCTGGGATAAACTTCTGATGATGCCTATCAAATGCCTTCTGCTGGGGTCTTGTCAGACAAAAAATCCCTTGAAATATCCATCCCTGGAGACAGTGTCCTCCTGGTGTTTGAATCACCATCCTTATCGCTTAACCTATTACTGCTTGCTGCCCGACACTGGCTTTGTACACAAAATGCTGTGGTTTTAATTTCCTTTAGCACTAATTATTTATAACATATATCACATGTGTATCTCTACATCTTCTTCCATGCTACATCCAGCATTGCCTGGTTTTAGACAAATGCCAGCTAAAACAAAGGCAGAACCTGGTGATAATTTTTGGGGCAGATGCTGCTGTATTTTTGCCAAATCTGACATGAGTTTCCCAGAGACAGACCACCTGACCCTGGAGCAGCACCAGGGGCCCTTGCACAGCTGATCCCCACCTTTAAGGGAGGGACAATGAGATATTTGGAATCAGGCTGGGCAGCACAGGCTGGGTTTGTGCTGCTGGGCATGGATGGGTTTGACCTGAGCTGCTTCACCCCTGTTCCAGACTGCAATGCAAGATGTTTTCAGTCACCATCTGTAGGGCAGATTACCTTTGTCAAGTGGGCAGTTTGCCTTATCTCTCTCTCTGAGTGACCACATTCACACCTCCCTGGGAGGGGACACCTGCTGATAACAGCCATGGAATGTCCCTGCATGGCTGATAAGAACTACAGCATCCCATTGGGAGATGTGAGCCCAGAGGGAGGAGCCAAGCATTCCTGCCTGGATATAATCTGGAGATTCTGGAACACCAGCACGGCTTCTGCACTGGATTGCCCAGAGGAGCAGCAGCTGCCTCTCCTTCCCCTGGATCTGCAGAGGAAGACTCCACCCTTCTCCAGGATCCCTGCTCCAGCAGAGCCACCCCTGGCACTGCAGGAGGGCTGAGCCACAATTCCAATGGGGCTGCTGCCAGCACCCTGACCCACAGGGTGTCAGGCTGGGCTCTGACTCTGGCACTGTTGGTTTGGTCACTGCATTGTTTATTTCATCCTTTGATTTTCTTCCCTATTAAAGAACTGTTATTTCCTGCTCCCATATTTTTGCCTGAGAGCCCCTAAATTCAAAATTTATAGCAATTGGGAGGGGTGGGGAGGGTTCGCATTCTCCATTTCAGGGGAGGCTCCTGCCTTCCTTGGCAGACTTCTGCCTTTCCAAACCAGGACAACCCCCCTAAGGCACAGCCCTGATGTTTGTCTGACGCTTCCTTTGTCCATGGACCTGCACACATCTGAGCTGGGAAGGAGTTAATTGCTTTTCCCAATTCCATGGTAGCTATCTCTGTGATCTAATAGAAAACTGAACCTAATTAGGCTTGTTCCAGGGGGACTGAGGAGGTGTTTTCCAGCTGCAGTGCTCATGGCTAATGAAGTGTGGCTGTGGGCTGTGCTGGTGCTCCCCAGCCCTGGTGCCAGCTGCAAACAGCTGTGCTCGGCACAGCAGCCTCGGGTGCATCTCATGAGCAGCATCTCAGTTGCCCCAGGTGTGCAGGTGATTCAGAGGTTGCTGTGGGAAGGGGGGCAGCCCAGCCATGCTCAGGGATCCAGCTCTGCTCCTGGACACACACCTGAGATGCTGTCGTGCTCTAAGGCGCGCTCCTGGCAATCCACTGAGCGAACAGAGGAGGCTCAGGATTTAATTACAAATTACCAAACAGCAAATCCACTTCAGTTGTGTTACCTTTACGTGAATCTTGGTAAGAGTTAGCAGAAAATATCTTCAAGAAATAAAATGTTTTGACAGGAATGTCTCTAAGCACTCTTAACTAAAGGTAAAAATCAGTATTTATTTCAGTGTTTATATCTGTACAGGTAAATATTGCCTCCAGATCTGTCACTACAGGCCCATCTGACTGAGCAGATGTAGGTGCCAGATTCTGATGGGTAGGATTTCCACCTGAGCCTGACAAGTTTGGGAAAATCAGGCTGAAATATTCACCTGAAGTCCTGGCGTGCCCCGCAGAGCTTCAGGAGTTACTCAGAAGGGAGATGGGGGCTGCACAGCACCAGGTCACCGCTGCATGCTGCAGGGAGGCAGGAGGCTCCCGGAATTTCCCAGCTGCTAATTAAATCCCAGAGGATTTAGAGAAAATTGTGAAGAGCAGAAAAGATGAAAGGGAAACCCAAATGAAGCGCCTGAGCACGTGTTCAAGAAACCCTATTAAAAGGAGATTGAAATTAAAAAAGTGTCTCTAAACAGCCTTTGTGCTGAACCATTCCCAAGGTCAAAGAGCACAAACACCTCGATTGCCATTGTGATGGTGTTCACAGGGGTCCCAGGATGAGGGAAGAGACGAGGATCTGACTCCATGTTTCACAAGGCTGATTTATTATTTTATGAGATATATTACATTAAAAGTATACTAAAAGAATAGAAGAAAGGATTTCATCAGAAGGCCAGCTAAGAATAGAATAAGAACGAATGATAACAAAGGTTTGTGGCTTGGACTCTCTGTCTGAGCCAGCTGACTGTGATTGGCCATTGATTAGAAACAACCACATGAGCCCAATCCCAGATGCACCTGTTGCATTCCACAGCAGCAGATAACCATGGGTTACATTTTGTTCCTGAGGCTTCTCAGCTTCTCAGGAGGAAAAATCCTAAGGAAAGGATTTTCCATAAAAGATGTCTGTGACAGTCTATTTTGGTGTGGAAAGGTCAGGTCTGTCCTGCTCTGGAGGACAGGATGAGGCAGAAGCTCCTGGGAAGGGGAAATCCCACAGTTCCAGTGCCCGAGCACTCATCCATCCCCTGCCCAGGTGTTGGTTCCACTGCTCCTTCCCAGCTGGGACCCGAAAGGCTCAGCTTCACTGGGCTGTCCCTGTGAGCAGCAGTGCCCTCCAGCAGGAGGAAAGCAGTGTTCAGCCAGGACAGGCAGTGGAGGGTGTGCAGGGAAAGTGTTCAGCCAGGACAGGCAGTGGAAAGTGTGCAGGGAAAGTGTTCAGGCAGGACAGGCAGTGGAAGGTGTGCAGGGAAAGTGTTCAGCCAGGACAGGCAGTGGAAGGTGTGCAGGGAAAGTGTTCAGGCAGGACAGGCAGTGGAAGGTGTGCAGGGAAAGTGTTCAGGCAGGACAGGCAGTGGAAGGTGTGCAGGGAAAGTGTTCAGCCAGGACAGGCAGTGGAGGGTGTGCAGGGAAAGTGTTCAGCCAGGACAGGCAGTGGAAGGTGTGCAGGGAAAGCCCGGGGGGTCTGTGCCAGTTTCTGCTTTAATTGCATGGAGCCGAGCGGCACCGAGAGCTCCTGCACAGCCCCTGGAGCCTTCTGCTGCCTTCGAGGAAGAGGGGGAGCTCTTCCTCCCTTCTCCACCCCCCCAAGAGCAGTCTGAAGAGCACTGTGAGCCTGCAGCCACTGACCAGCCATCCCCGAGTCATGCAAATCCAAAGGAGCAGTAACAGTGCCTATTAATTAATTATTATCCTATTAAAGCTGTGCCGTTGCAGGAATTAGGCATTTGTTTCTCTGAACCCCCCTGAAGCACTTCACTCTCCTCAAATCAGCCATCTTCTTCCTCACAGTGCTCACAAATGTAATTTATTAATAAAATTTATTATTATTAGCCATCTTCTTCCTCACACTGCTCACAAATGCTATTTATTCATAACATTTCTTATTATTAGCCATCTTCTTCCTCACACTGCTCACAAATGTAATTTATTACTCAGGTGTGCCCCCCTGCCTGGCTGGTGGCCCCTGCCCTGCCTGTTCCCCTGGCCCTGCCCAGACAATCCCAGACTGCTTGGGCTGGGAATAACCTTAAAGCTCATCTTGTTCCACCCCTGCCATGGCAGGGACACCTCCCACTGTCCCAGGGTGCCCCAGTGTCCAGCCTGGCCTTGGGCACTGCCAGGGATCCAGGGGCAGCCACAGCTGCTCTGGCAATTCCAGCCCAGCCAGGAATTCCCAATCTCCCGTCTCCCTCATTCCCCTTTCAGCCCATGCCCATTTCCAGGGCCCTGCCTGGGCTGGCCCTGCCTCCCCCCTCCATCAGCCCTGAAATGCCTGCTGTGAGCTCAGTGCCACTGTCCCCACTGCCTGCACCAGCCTCACCTGCCCCGGGTCCTGCCCCAGGTGAGCCCTCCCACCTGGATGAAGCAATCCTCACTGCTCCAGGTACACACACCCCTTGCTGCAGAGGTAAGAATGACGATTTGCTGTTTAAAGGGCCTTTTTCTTCTGTGTTTCAACGGTGGAAAAAGTACCCAGAAGACAGGAGAATAAATTGATATTTAAGACCTTCATATTGAAAACCAGACCTTACTCTATGGCAGGTGATTTTATTAATCATTAGCAGGCTGTTTGTATTTACTACAAAGTGTAAAAACAGAATAGTTAGAGTCAACACTGGGTCAAAGCCCTGCACTCTTGCTTTTACTGAGGCTTCCTCTGGACATATTCAGTTCAGGGTAATATGATTTAGTGACAAATTAAAAATAAATTAGTGTATTCCCTCTATTCATTTTTTTGCCGAAATGTTCATTATATTTATAATTTGCTTGCACAATTGTTAGGACAATATCTGAAATGAATACCAAACAGGTAGGCAGGGATAAAGAGTTGAGCATACCTCACAGGCAGGGCTGAGCCCTGTCCTGGGCTCTGGGGGCTTCCCCGGGGTGGTGTGAGAGGTCACAAGGGACCATGCCCAGCCGGTGCCACCTCCCTGTGCCAGTGCTGTCCTGTGGCAGGGCCACTGGGGCCATTCCCAGGGGTTCCTGGGTCCCCACCTGGGTTACCTGTGCTGGGTCACCCAGGGCTCCCTCCCAGCCCTGTCCTGGGGCTCTGGCAGGTGCCATGAGCATCCCCAGGGTGCTGGCAGCTCGGGGAGGTGTCCGTCTGTCCAGCTCCATGAGCTCTCCTGCTCCCCAGCACCCCAGCCCTGCCCTGGCTCCTGCCTGGCCCTGCAGCTCCTCGTGGAGCTCGTGCAGTGGGGACAGCAGAGCCAGGGACTCGTGTGAAATGAGCCCCATTGTGTGACCGTGCTCACTGGGGTCCCAGGATGGGGGAAGAGATGAGGATCTGACTCCATGTTTCAGAAGGTTTGATTTATTATTTTATGATATATATTATATTAAAACTTTGCTAAAAGAATAGAAGAAAGGATTTCATCAGAAGGCCAGCTAAGAATAGAATAGCAAAGAATGATAACAAAGCCTTGTGGCTCGACTCTCTGTCTGACCCAGCTGGGCTGTGATTGGCCATTGATTAGAAACAACCACATGAGCCCAATCCCAGCTGCACCTGTTGCATTCCACAGCAGCAGATAACCATTGGTTACATTTTGTTCCTGAGGCCTCTCAGCTTCTCAGGAGGGAAAATCCCAAGGAAAGGATTTCCCATAAAAGATGTCTGTGACAACATTGCTCTTTGCTCACTGACTCCTACTCCTATTCCTCCTCTTGCTTTGATGGGCAAGAGGCTTTTAATCAATTTAAGTGGGGCTCTCTGAGGGCTGACAGAACGCTAGGCTGGCTGATAAAGTGCATTTCAGTGTGTGACTGTGCCGTGTGCCCAGCACATCTCTGAATGTCAGAGGCCGTGGCAGAGCTCTGGATCTCTCTCTCTGTAATGTGGAGTAAAAATGCCTTCAGTCCTTTGGGTTTAAAATCTCATCTCCTGCTGCAAGGCCATGTGTAGCTCAGGGCAATCCTTCTCCTGTCTCTCCAGAGATGGGCCCATTACTGCAGTGCTCGAGCAGGTGCTCATGGTGAAAAAGAGCACAGTGTAAAACCAAAGGTTAAAAAACAGCCACAGGGCTTAATCTCCTTGTAAAGGTGAAGATCATGTATGTTTTACCTCTGGCTTGCACTTTGTTTAAAGATAAGGTTGCCTGGATGAGGTTGTAAAGCATGAAAAAGCATTTCTAGGAAACACTGATTTAAAAAGTGATGGCAAAATGTGTAAGTGAGCAAACAATCCAGCATGGGTTATGGCAGGGCACAGCTATTAAAAGGAAGAGAAAATGTGGAATAATCTATGTAATCTATGAAAAGAATATGACAGATTCTTTCACATGGAAATAATAACAGCAAAATGGCACGTTTACATTTTATTTGCAGATTTTTGTATACAAGATGAATAGGCTGTTGGTGAATTATTGCAGCTATTACATTTAATATGAATCCCTACAATCAATAAAAGGTGAGGACAAAAAGCCACTGCCGCTGTACAGCAAGTCAGAATATGGCTGTAATTTGTGCTGGAAGCCTGAATTCTGACAAGATTTTTATTTCCCTGCCCAAGGAGGGTTGATGTTGGTCCAACAGTGTGCTGTGGCCAGGGGATCCCTTGGCTCATGGAGCAGAGGAAGGAGCCCCAGTGCCTCGTGCACAGCACCGTGGGGTGGGTGCAGGAACCTCCAGAACAGCTGTGGAGGGGTCACTGATCCTCACCAACAATGGTGGAAAAGGGGCTCCTGTGAGCAGCACTGGCACCTCTGCAGCAGGAGCTTGGCCAGCTCTGGTCTGTGCACACCCAAGGGCAGGGAGGATGGGCAGGGTGATTTCACCCTTTGGTTCGCTGGAATGGCCTCCAAATATTGCCTGGGACCAGGAGGAGATGGAGAGCTGAAAGTGGTTAAAGAGACAACCTGAGGCAAGAGCATTGCTCTGCCTGCCAAAGGGTGTGCTCCATGTCAGGCAGCCCTGCCTCAGCTCTGTGCCCAGCTGTGTGCCCAGCCCTGCCTCAGCTGTGTGCCCAGCCCTGCCTCAGCTGTGTGCCCAGCTGTGTGCCCAGCTGTGTGCCCAGCCCTGCCTCAGCTGTGTGCCCAGCTGTGTGCCCAGCTGTGTGCCCAGCCCTGCCTCAGCTCTGTGCCCAGCTGTGTGCCCAGCTGTATGCCCAGCTGTGTGCCCAGCTGTGTGCCCAGCCCTGCCTCAGCTCTGTGCCCAGCTGTGTGCCCAGCCCTGCCTCAGCTGTGTGCCCAGCCCTGGCTCAGCTGTGTGCCCAGCTCTGTGCCCAGCTGTGTGCCCAGCCCTGCCTCAGCTCTGTGCCCAGCTGTGTGCCCAGCCCTGCCTCAGCTGTGTGCCCAGCTGTGTGCCCAGCCCTGGCTCAGCTGTGTGCCCAGCTCTGTGCCCAGCTGTGTGCCCATATCTGTGCTCAGCTCCAGCCTCCTCCCATCCCATCCCATCCCATCCCATCCCATCCCATCCCATCCCATCCCATCCCATCCCATCCCATCCCATCCCATCCCATTATCCCATTATCCCATCGTGTCCCACAGCCCACATGCTCTGCTCTACTCCCCTCATCCTCCCATCCGTGGCTGCATTTCCCTCCACACAGAAAAGCCAGGCACAACTTCTCAGGGATATTTCCTGGGAATCGCAGCGAGGAGCCTCAGAGAAAGGAAAAACAATTCTTTTCTCACTTGCTGTGCCTGTGTTTGTGCCACAGCAGAATGCAGTGTGGGCATTGTTCACCCACAGTGATGGGGTTTTGGTTCCTTGGCCTGTCAGGGCCAGGTGTGTGTCCAGACTGTCACAGATCAGCAGTCACAAGGTTCAACTGAGTGCACTTGAGTGCTTGTGCAGATTCAGTGTAATATAGTGTAATTTAGTATAGAATAATACAGTATAATAAAGTAATTAATTAGCCTTCCGATTGTTATAGGAGCTGTTGGAGGTCTATAACACACCCAAGATAGCTCAGCTACCCTCAGAGGCATAAAATTAACAAAATGGTTTCTGTTGCAGTGTTAGAACCAAAAAAGTTTAATAAAAGGCAAAATAACAAACAAACAAACAAAAAAAAAAACCAAAAACCCCGAGCCAGGTGTAAGGTGTTTTTTCTCTTTGTAAAACACTTTACAAAAGCAATTAGGTATTTTGTTTTCTTTTTTTTTTTTAGTAAATTGTTCAGGCAGGACTTTTTGGCTTTTGTCCCATTAGCTATCCTGAGGTTTGAAGTGAAGTCCTTAAGGTCCTATGAAGTGTCTTTTTCACCTAATTGAGGAGAGAAACTTCTGGGCTTTTTTCTTTTTTGAAGGGACAAAGAATGGTTTTGTCACCTGGTTACCAAAAAGCACATTCCCATACGTGACATCAGTGGAATCAGAGGTGTCATTTCTCCCAGAGGTGGGAGCCCCCCTGATTTTACTGTCCCCGTCCTGCAGGAACACGCAGGGAAAGCTGATCCAGGAGGGTGAGCTCAGCCCTGCCTCGTCCCCAAAGGCAGAGCATGCCGGGGGCTGAGCCCGCTGGGGCCTGGGGCATCCCCAAGGAGCTGGGCAAAAGCAGCGGGTGTGGGGCATTCACAGCCACCGGCGGGAAAGAAGAGGGAAGCAGAGAGTGCTCACAGGAGCACTTGGGATCTCTTTCCAGGAAAGTGCTCGGGCAGCTGGGGCGAGGGTTTGCAGGAGCACCCCCAGACTGGGGCTGCTGGGGCAGGCAGTGCTGAACCCAGTGTGCTGGGCTTCGTCTCATCCACAGGAAACACCAGGATACGGCACTGGAAACGCCAGAGCTCCCCAGGCACCCCCCTCGATCACAGCAGGGCACGGGAAGGATTCTGGCCCCTGTTTGCGCAATGGCTGGAGGAAGAAGCCGTGCACTCACACCCCAAGTGGGCACATGGAAGCGTCTGCCCCCGTCTCCGGCTGTAAATCTCCGTGTGGGTGGTGAAATGAACAGGGCAGGAGACCTTTCTCCTTTTTAATGCCTTTATCAAAGGCGATCAGCTCGGGTGGGGAGAACCGACGGGGCCGCGCTCACGCTGCTGCTGCTCCCAGGAATGGCACAGAGGAGGAGAAGGAGGAGGAGGAAGAGTGCAGCTGTGCCCACTGGTCTGTGGGCAGAGCTGGGGGCTCCATCCTCACGAGAGCATCAGGAGATTCCCATTTTCAGTTTGACATTCCAGGTCCTCTTTCTAGCTGACATCCTGTAGGTTAGGGTGAGGGGTACAAAGGGTCTCAGTGCACACTGGAGTCTGTTCCTCACCTCCAGCCATCACTCAGATCTCTTAATTCCATGGTGGCTCCTTGTTTTAGGGTTTTCCTGCTAGATTTGGTGAGGGTTTCCTCATTTGCCTGCCAGCCCCGATGTCCTCTCCTCCTCACAGTGCGGGTGCCACCCTCCAGGAAGCAGCAGGGGATACAGGGTGACAAAGGGGGATTTCCAACCATCAACAACGGGTAATTAAAGGAAAACTATTAACAACAGGGGATCACAACATGAAATTATTAACAACAAATAGTTGGAACTCCAACTTGGCAGCAATTGGTTTAACTTATGAATTCTGCGACCTTTAAAAAGATTGACAACTTTTCTACTCATAACAGGTGATCCTGGCCCCCTGAACACACAGCCCCGTGTCTCTGGCAGTAAATCTCCATGGGGTGATCCTGGCCCCTGAACACACAGCTGTGTGTGCCCCTGTCTCTGGCTGTAAATCTCCATGGGGTGATCCTGCCCCTGAACACACAGCTGTGTGTGCCCCCTGTATCCAGCTGTAAATCTCCATGGGGTGATCCTGGCCCCTGAACACACAGCTGTGTGTGCCCCCTATATCCAGCTGTAAATCTCCATGGGGTGATCCTGGCCCCTGAACACACAGCTGTGTGTGCCCCCTGTATCCAGCTGTAAATCTCCATGGGGTGATCCTGGCCCCTGAACACACAGCTGTGTGTGCCCCCTATATCCAGCTGTAAATCTCCATGGGGTGATCCTGGCCCCTGAACACACAGCTGTGTGTGCCCCCTATATCCAGCTGTAAATCTCCATGGGGTGATCCTGGCCCCTGAACACACAGCTGTGTGTGCCCCCTATATCCAGCTGTAAATCTCCATGGGGTGATCCTGCCCCCTGAACACACAGCTGTGTGTGCCCCTGTCTCTGGCTGTAAATCTCAGGAATCTCAGGGTGGGTGATCTTGCCCCCTGAACACACAGCTGTGCCCACAGGACTCTCAGCAGCTGAGTGCTGTGGCGCAATGAAGGCTCCAGAGCAATCTCAGCTGATGATTTAGCAAGTGGCACTCCCAGGTGGGTTGAAGAGGACTTTATGGTGCTTCTGACAAACTGTAAAGCTTTGCTTACCTGCCCTACAGGAAAGTGAAGTGATGGGGAAATTTTTATTTTACCTTTGCTGCCATTATTTTATTTGCAGTGGCAGAGTGGAGGGGCTGGATTTATGGGAGCAGCAGCCCCCAGGGCTGTGCTGAGCTCTGAGCGCTGGGTACAGGCTGTGCTGCCATGCAGGGCTGGCACAGCTCCCCTCTGTGCCAGCAGCAGGCTGTTAGGGCACTGCTTCTGACACACAAACTGCTGGCATCTCCTGAGACACAATTCCCTGCTGGATATGCAGCTTGTACCATCAATGAAGTGATTTCCTTGTTTAGGTCTCGTTGTGAAACGTCCTCAACCGGGAAATGGCTTTTCCTGGGGAAAGATTTGTGTCTGATTAAAGACACCAATACTCTCAGTGGGCAACCAATTAACTTGGAAGGCTTTTGGGGGGTGTGGGGCCCTGGGAGCTTGGTGAATGCAGAAGGAAATGTCCTTGGTCAGAGAGCAGCTCAGGCTGACACCCCTGAGAGCAGGGTGCTGCACAGGGCAGGGCAGGAGCCAGCTCCAGCCCCTCTGCAATTGGGGATTTCTGGAACTGATCAACACCAGGCTCTGGTGGGGAGGACAAGGCAGGGGAGCAGAGCAGGGGCTGGCAGCAGCCCCCACCTCCCTGGGCAGGGCCCTGCTGGCAGGGAGTGTGGGACACACAGAGCACAGGGGCAGTGCCAGCTGTGCCGCATCACGGCAGGGAAAGGCCTGGCACTGCGGCTGTGGGGACACCTTGGTGCCACCAGGCACACACAGACCCCTCAGGTGCCCCTGCCACCTGTCCCAGCCCTGGCACTGCAGCTGTGGGGACACCTTGGTGCCACCAGGCACACACAGACCCCTCAGGTGCCCCTGCCACCCGTCCCAGCCCTGGCACTGCAGCTGTGGGGACACCTTGGTGCCACCAGGCACACACAGACCCCTCAGGTGCCCCTGCCACCTGTCCCAGCCCTGGCACTGCAGCTGTGGGGACACCTTGGTGCCACCAGGCACACACAGACCCCTCAGGTGCCCCTGCCACCTGTCCCAGGCCTGGCTGGGGCTAGTCCCTGTGCCCAGGGCTGCCTGCAGGTGCCAACACAGCTCCAGCAGCCAGCAGCGTTCCCTTGGCACCAAGGGCCACCAGCCTTGCTGCAGCCCCAGAGCAGCAGAGCTGGAAGCCCCTGTGGCTTTGGAGCTGCCCAGGCTGGGAGCAGCTGGGACACAGCTCTGTCACTGCTGTGCCCTGGGCTGTGTGTGCATCACCCCATCCCTGCATGGAGCATCAGCTCCACAACTCCCAGAGACGGGCACCAAGGTGCTTTTGTCCCCTCAGCTCCCAGAGAGGCAGATGATGGTGCTTTTGTCCCCCTCAGCTCCCAGAGAGAGGGACCATGGTGCTTTTGTCCCCCTCAGCTCCCAGAGAGGCAGATGATGGTGCTTTTATCCCCCTCAGCTTCCAGAGAAGAAGATGATGGTGCTTTTATCCCCCACAGCTTTGGGAGAGGGAGATGATGGTGCTTTTGTCCCCCTCAGCTCTTGGAGAGGGGGATTATGGTCATTTTGTCCCCTCAGCTCCCAGACATGGAGACCACAGTGCCTTTGTCCCCCTCAGTTCCCAGAGGCAGACCATGGTGTTTTTCTCCCCTCAGTTCCCAGAGGCAGACCATGGTGTTTTTGTCCCCACAGCTCCCAGAGGCAGACCATGGTGTTTTTGTCCCCTCAGTTCCCAGAGGCAGACCATGGTGTTTTTCTCCCCACAGCTCCCAGACAGGGGGATGCTGGTGCTTTTGTCCCCGTGCCCTTGAGCCCGAGGCCGTTCCCAGGGGCTGCTCCCAGAGAAAGTGCCTGTCAGCAGCACTGCTGTCACTGGCTGTGTCCCCATGCCCCGGGTGCTCCTAATTGCTTTCACAGGTACCTCTCACAAAATTACCTGTCAGGGCACAGGCAGTAAAAATGGGCAGAGCTTTTGCAGCTGGAAGGAGCGTGATGGATTGCCAGCTTCCCTGTGCTGCACCTTCCCCAGGATCTGTGCATTTCCTAGCAATTTACAACAATTATCCTTGCCTCAGCCTGCATTTTCCATGACCTCTGACTCCTGCCCTGGGATGGAAGGGGCTGTGAGCTTTCATTCTAAAGTGAAACAATTCCTCAGTGTAGTCTTGGCACAGGTGACTGTGTTTGTGTTGGGCAGGTGCTCTGCACCCATCTCCAGCCCCGCCACCAGGCTCATCTCTGCCCTCTGTGCTGAGCTGGGGAGGGCAGAACCGTGCCCTGGCACAGCTGGGATGGTGCTCTGGGAGAGCCTGAGGGGGTGGGAAAGGTGGGCAAGGGGGACCTGGCCGTGGGCCAGCCTCGGCACAGACCCACCCTCAACAGGGGGCACAGACCCACCCTCAACAGGGGGGACAGACCCACCTTGGGCCTTGGGGCAGCCTGGGGACATCCTGGGTAGACCCATCCTGGGCCCTGGTGACAGACCCACCCTCATCCTGGGGCACAGACCCATCCTCAGCCCTGGATCTGTCCTCATCCCTGGGGACAGCCCCATCCTCATCCCTGGGGACAGACCCCTCCTCAGCCCTGGGTCTGTCCTCATCCCTGGGGACAGACCCATTGTCATCCCTGGGGACAGCCCCATCCTCATCCAGGGGGACAGACCCCTGGGGACAGCCCCATCCTCAGCCCTGGGGACAGCCCCATCCTCATCTCTGGGGACAGCCCCATCCTCATCTCTGGGGACAGACCCCTCCTCAGCCCTGGGTCTGTCCTCATCCCTGGGGACAGCCCCATCCGCATCCCTGGGGACAGCCCCATCCTCATCCCTGGGGACAGACCCATTGCCATCCCCGGGGACAGACCCCTCCTCAGCCCTGGGGACAGACCCCTCCTCAGCCCTGAGTGTCCCCTGGGCTCCCCAGGGCTCTGCCAAGGGCCAGGAGCTGCTGAGGCTGTTGAGCATCTCCTGCTGCCCCTGGGAACAGCCTCACCTTGTTCTGGAGGGTGAGGGGTCCTGTGGTGAGGGGTCCTGTGGTGGGAAATGCTCTCTTGGAAGGGGCAGGGGCAGGAAGACAAAGGAAAGCCAGGTGAGGCTGCAGTTCTGAGCCTCCAGGCTCTGCAAAGGGAAATAAAAGCCAGGATGAACATTCCTGGGCTGGTGATGGCACTCCCAGGGAGAGGGGAGTCTCCAGCAGTGCAGAAAGAATGGAGGGGAGAGACCCTGAGTCGAGGAGATTGATGTGGTAATTTCCAATCAGTGCTACAGGCTGTCAGCACAACAGCATTGCTCCTTTCAAAATCATCAGCAAGACAATTATAGAATTTAACACAACCCTACAAGTGTTTGGGTGACGCTCCAATTGCAAGGAACCAGGATTTTTTATTTGTTTATTTGTTTGGTTTCTTATTTATTACCACACTACCTCTGTCTCCCTTTGAGTCAGGGGAGCCAGATGGCAGCACTTAGAGAAAGTCAACAGCGGCACTTTGGGGAAATAAAGTGTGTTCATTTAAAAATAAATAAATAATCCCTGCAGTCCATTAACCAGAGCTCAAGGCAAACAGCCTTAATGGTTTTCTTAGTTAAAAGGAAAAGCCCATTCTGGAGTCCTGGCAGATCCTGGGACACACCTGCTGGGGACACACCATTGTCACCCCATTTCCCTGCCCCTGAGTGCACCCACAGCACCACAGGGGTGACCTGGACACTGGGTCTGCAGGGGGGCATTGCCTGGGCCCAGCCAGCCCCAGGGGGGAGATGATGTGCCTGACACAGAGGGGGAAGGCAGTGGTGATCATTAATTGAACAAAGATAAGGGACCTGCATACAGAGGTACACAAACAACTTTCCCATATAGAGTCCATACAGAACCCCAACGTGCCTCATGGAGACCAAAGTCCTGCACATTTGGCCAGGCTGAAAGCTCTGCTCAGGAAGGGTTTGATCCTTCTCCTCTCTGGGGGCACAAAGGGCTTTGTTTGGCAGACAGCACCCTGACGGAATCACTCCCCACTGCTGGGAGCAAATCCTGGCAGGGAGCAAGGAGAAACCCCAGTGGGCTCAGCTGCTGTGTGTTCTGGAGCCCCTTGTGCAGGAGCAGAGGATGGGGATGCTCTCCATGAGGGGCAGCTGCAGCTCTCCCTGGGTCTCCTGCTCCTCCCTGGCCTGGCAGCACCCTCAGGGTCTCACCTGTGGGATGAGATCCACACTGTTATGAGGAGAAAAGTTGCCCATTTTTTTAAAAGGTGTCAGAGTTCACAGGTTGGGCCAGTTGCTGCCAGGGTGGAGTTCTGTTTGTTGTTGATAGTTTCATGTTGTAATCAGCTGTTGTTAATAGTTTTTCATTAACTACCTGTTGTTGATGGTTGGGAATTCCCCTTTTTGTCAGTGGCACCCTGCCTGCTGCTTCCTGGAGGATGGCACCTGGACAGTGAAGGGGAGGGGACATCGAGTGGGCATGCAAATGACATTGGGGCTGGCATGCAAATGACATCGAGCTGGCATGCAAATGACATTGGGGCTGGCATGCAAATGAAGAAACCCCTCAACAAACCTAGCCAAAAACCCCTAAAAACAATGAGCCAACATGAAATCAATGAATCAAAGTGATGTCTAGACATGAGGAACAGAATCTGGTACCTGCTAAGACCCTTCTTACCCCTCACCCTAACCTAAGACGTCAGCTAGACAGAGGACCTGGAATGTTGAACCGAAAAGCAGGGAATGTGCTGGTGCTCTTGTGAGGACAGAACTCCCAGCTCTGCCCACAGACCAGTGGACACAGCTGCACTCTTCCTCCTCCTCCTCCTCCTCCTCCTCCTCCTCCTCCTCCTCCTCCTCTGTGCCATTCCTGGGAGCAGCAGCAGCAGCAGCAACAGCAACAGCAGCAGCAGCAGCAGCGTGAGCGCGGACCCATCGGTTCTCCCCACCTTTAATAAAGGCATTAAAAAGGGGAAAGGTCTCCTGCCCTGTTCATTCCACTCGCACCCTGCAGACCTGGCTGTCCCTGCTGCTCTCTGGGTATTCACTGCTCGTGCCCGCAGTGCTGGAGGAGCTGCTGGTGCCTGGCTGGATGGAGCCTTTTCCAGAGCTGAGAACCAGCACGAGGGGCTGAGCAGGAAAATGAGCAGGGAGGTTTCAGGGAGTTAAACTCATTAAACTTGAAAATAATACTACCCATGGTAATACATGTTATGGAAAAGCCAGATGGTTTGGTTTGAAGGAGACATCAAAAAACTCCAATTTGAAAGCTCAAGTGAAAGGAGCTTTCTCTTTGTATGGAGTTTGACAGAATTTTTGATTTTTACATTGATGCAGTTCACTCCCCCATCCTTTATTTTTCATGGCAACAATTTCGTTCTTTTGAGAATGGAAACTGCTGAGTTTGGAGCCCCTGGTGACCCAAAGGCTGTTGCCTTCTCCCAGAGGGATGCTCTGGGGATGTGTTTGCTGCCAGAGCTGCGGGGGCTGTGTCATGCTGGGGTGGTCTCACCCACACCTGCACTCCTGGGCCCTGGGCAGGGTCCCCAGGCAGGGCAGGGCTGTGCCTGCACTGCAGGGGAAGCAGGACAAGGAGGAATAGCAGCACAGATCCGTCTGCATTCACTCTGAGATGTTTTCCTGCAACCACATTGTGCCTCAAATTCCTCAGAAACTCCTTCCCATTGCCACTGGATGTGTTTTCTGTTCTGTCCAGTGACTTTTAATGTATCATTGAACTTGCTTTTATAATGAATATTGTGTGGTTTAAATATTTAACTGTCTCACGTCTTCGTCTGAGCATTTGCACAGATTCTGCTCTCATTTCTGCTGGGAGGTCTGATTTCCCATGGATAATGTCTCTTCTGATTCTCCTTTATATTTTCATTTTATTCCACTGTGAGAATCGAGTGCTTTTACTGTTAATATGAACCTGTCATTAGACTTTCCCAAGACCGATTAATTAATAACTGAGCTGGCTAAATGGATTAAATGAATTATGGCACCATCACCCTGCCAAAGCCAGAACTCTCAATGAACCTCACAGGAATTCCAAAGGTGGCAATTTTCACTTGTTTGTTTTTGCTCTCAGCCATGCCCCAAGTGTGACTGAAGGAACCAGAGCAGAGCTCCTCAGGAGAGGTTTCCAGGCTGTCAGGGGAGAGCAAAAGGTTCTGCAGAAAGAAACAGAAAGAAACCCTCCGTGGTGGTTGAGCACACCCAGCACAAGCCTCCTCTGAGCTTTGCTCTTCCCAAGCCATGGCGGGGATTTTCTCACTGAGAGGAGCCCCAGCTGGCTGTGTGCTGGCAGGACACACTGACCTGGGTAGGACACACTGACCTGGGATGGTCACTGAGTGCTGGGCAGGACACACGGACCTGGGCAGGACACACTGACCCGGGCAGGACACACTGACCTGGGATGGTCACTGTGTGCTGGGCAGGACACACTGACCTGGGCAGGACACACTGACCTGGGATGGTCACTGTGTGCTGGGCAGGACACACTGACCTGGGCAGGACACACTGACCTGGGCAGGACACACTGACCTGGGATGGTCACTGATTGCTGGGCAGGACACACGGACCTGGGCAGGACACACGGACCTGGGCAGGACACACTGACCTGAGATGGTCACTGTGTGCTGGGCAGGACATGGGCTGCCCTAGGGATGGTCACTGTGTCCTGGGCAGGACAGGAGCTGCTTGCAGGGATGGTCACTGTGTGCTGGCAGGACACACTGACCTGGGTAGGACACACTGACCTGGGCAGGACACACTGACCAAGGCAGGACACACTGACCCGGGCAGGACACACTGACCTGGGGATGGTCACTGTGTGCTGGACAGGACAGGAGCTGCCTGCAGGGATGGTCACTCCCAGTGTGATTCCATGGGCTCAGCTCCAGGCCTGGTGTTCCTGCTGAGCTGTGGGACAAAGGGACAGTTCTCTGAGGGTTTTCTGGGCTGGAGCAGCTCCACAGGACACAGCAGGAGAAGGGGGGCCCCAGAGCTGGGCAGGAGGAGGGAGGAGAGGGCTGGGAGAGCCTGGGCAGGCTGGGACAGTGCTGCACTGGTGCCACGTGCCTGGCTCAGGAGGGACATCTGCTATCAGCCTGGTCATCCAGGTCAGCCTGGTCAGTCTGGTCAGCCTGGTCAGCTATCAGGGCTGCTCAGCCTGGTCAGCCTGGTCAGCTATCAGGGCTGGTCAGCTATCAGAGCTGCTCAGCCTGGTCAGCTATCAGGGCTGGTCAGCCTGGTCAGTCTGGTCAGCCTGGTCAGCCTGGTCAGCTATCAGGGCTGGTCAGCCTGGTCAGTCTGGTCAGCCTGGTCAGCCTGGTCAGCTATCAGGGCTGGTCAGCCTGGTCAGTCTGGTCAGCCTGGTCAGCCTGGTCAGCTATCAGGGCTGGTCAGTCTGGTCAGCTATCAGGGCTGCTCAGCCTGGTCAGCCTGGTCAGCTATCAGGGCTGGTCAGTCTGGTCAGCCTGGTCAGCCTGGTCAGCTATCAGGGCTGGTCAGTCTGGTCAGCCTGGTCAGCCTGGTCAGCTATCAGAGCTGCTCAGCCTGGTCAGCCTGGTCAGCCTAGTCAGCCTGGTCAGCCTGGTCAGCTATCAGGGCTGCTCAGCCTGGTCAGCCTGGTCAGCCTGGTCAGCCTGGTTAGCTATCAGATCTGCTCAGCCTGGTCAGCCCCCAGGAGAATGACTTCAGTGACCTCCCAGTGCCAGCCCCTTCCCTGCCAAGCCTGCAGCTGGCTCCAGCACACATTTAACATCAGCTCAGGGCCCTGGCAGGGAGGTGTGGAGCTGGAAACCTCACATTTCCCAGCTATTTCAGTCTATCCACTGCAGAATGTCACCCTGTCCTCCAGACCTGCACCTGCTCTGGCCCAGCCCCTCAGGGCACAGGAGGGACCCTGGGGAGCACCTCTGACACCACAGCACTCTCCAAAGAAGCTCCTTGCTCATCTGGTTTTGGTTCTCAGCCTTGGCAGGAGGGACAAGCAGCAGCTCAAGGGGTAACTGTGGTATTTTCTGGGGTCCCCATCATTGGAAGGAAAAATGAATCTGATTCCATGTTCTTAGAAGGCTAATTTATTATTTTATGATCTATATTATATTAAAGAATACTATACTAAGGAATAGAGAAAGGATACAGACAGAAGGCTCAAAGATAATAATGAAAATCTTGTGACTCTCCAGAGTCCAACACAGCCTGACTGTGATTGGTCATTGAGTCCAAACAATTCACATGAAACCAATGAAACAATCACCTGTTGGATAAACAATCTCCAACCACATTCCAAAGCAGCAAAACACAGGAGAAGCAAATGAGACAATTATTGCTTTCCTTTTTCTCTGAGGCTTCTCAGCTTCCCAGGAGAAGAAATCCTGGTGAAGGGATTTTTCAGAAAACGTGACAGTGACAGGTAATGGCCTCAGGTTGCACTGGGAGGTTTTGGTTGGACACAGGGAAAATCTCCTTGGTGGAAGAGCTGTCAGCCCTGGCGCAGCTGCAGGGCAGTGCTGGGTCCCTGTGCATGTGGCACTTGGGGACACAGGGTCCTGATGGCCCTGGCAGTGCTGGGGGAAGGCCTGAAAAGGTCTTTTCCAACCAAAACATTTCTCTGAATTTGTGATTCAACCCTGCCCACACCACCCCTGCCATTGCCAGCAGCTGTCACCCACACTCTGCTCCTGGGAAACATTGGAGGCACTGAAGACATCCAGCACTTCTCTCTCATAAAAATATTTCTTCCTCTTCCAATAGCAAAATTAAAGAAAATCAAGTTTCTGTGAAAAACCTCACAAAGAGAAAGATGAAAATCACAGAAATCTCATTAGAAAACACATTAGAAAACAAATCTTACTGAGCCTCATCTGCATTTAACATTTTAAACTTGGTATTTTAAATATGCTTAAGGGCACAGTTCATTTAGATTTAAGGTAAACACTTCGCTAAATATCAAACAATAATAGAATTTTTGTGAAAATATTGTTTGATGCTGCTTGCAGAGTATGTTTTTTATAGATAGAGGTGCAACCTTGCTATGCATAATTACTCTGCAGAAAGTTTTAAATTGTGAAGCGATTGAAAAAAAATGCGCCAAGTTAAATAATTATATGTAAAATAAAATTAAAGAAATGAATGCCTCATTATCTTTTTCAAAAGCTTTTCTTTCTCCTCCAGGAGTGAACATTTTGGATCTTATCTGCACCCTGGTAGGAATAAAGTGCTCTTGCTGCTGTCCTGACACACGGCTCCTGTTCCAGCTGCACAAACGGGCGTGAGGAGCGCAGGGAGGGGGGGTCTCAGGATCCCTGCTGCTCACAGTGACCCCAGATGTGTCAGAAAGTCTCTGTTCCCAGCCTGGCAGTCAAAGGAGGAGTCAGAGCTCTTCAGTTCTTGGTCTCAAGGTTGTTTATTGTTCCTTATCTAGAAAATTCTTTTTCCTGACCTGCCCAGGTCTGTTCAGCAGGACAGACAGAGGCACTCTGCCTGCCCCTGGGTGGTGTTATCTTTTTATACTAAAAACTACGTGTACAATATTTACAATTACTTTGCAATACCCATCACCTATGTTAGACAGTGAGCTTCTACTCTAAACCAATCCAAAAGTGCTGCACTGGTGCCACCATCACAGCAGAAGATGGAGGCCAAGAAGAAGAAGAAGGAGAAAGGCTGGACATGCCCAGATTCCTCCATCTTGCCCCCTGGATCCCCATTCTAAAAACCCCAAAATCTATTTTTCACCCTGTGATAAATTCACTATCATTCTACTTAACTGTCATGGCCTGCAGATCTTCATCTAAGGTTGGTAATTTGCTCCATGGGTCATAATCCAAACCACAGGGGCATCCTGGGCTCTGTGCCAGGGTCTCTGAGCCCTCTGACAGGGGTCCAGGGCAGCCAGAGGGATCTCCTGGGTTCCGCGGGGGGGTTCAGAATGCCAGTTTGGATTTAAGGGGTGTGAGTGTGAGTGTGTGTGTGTGTGTGTGTCTATGTGGCTGTGTCTCTGTGTGTCTGTCTCTGTGTCACTCTGTGTGTGTGTGTGTGTGTGTGTGTCTGTGTGTGTGTGTGTGTGCTGCTCCCCCTGTGAGCTCCCACCCTCCTGTGGGTCACAGACAGGCAGGACTGGGGGGTCATGAACAAGACTGGGGGTCACAAACAGGCACAACTGGGGGGTCACAGGCAGGACTGGGGGTCACACACAGAAATGGAGGGTCACAGACAGGACTGGGGGGTCACAAACGGGACTGGGGGGGTCACACACAGACAGGACTGGGGGTCACAGACAGGACTGGGGGATAACAAACACCCACAATGGCGCCAGTGAGTGGGAAGAGGAGTGTGAGGGAGCTGGGTCAGGTCTCGCTCCCTGCACTCTTGGCCATCATCCCTGCGTGGCTCAGCCATTGCCATCTCAGTTTCCAACCAGGGCAGCGTCAGTGCTGCAGGCAGGGAGCTGCAGAAATGCTCAGATAACCATCTCAGGAGGGGAGTTTAGGAAATCATCCTGTGCAATTAAAAAAAAATAAAAATCTTCCGAGCGGCAATGAAAGCTGCCTGTGGAAAATCAGAGTTTTCTTCCTTTGTCAAGCCAAATGGAAAGCTGGAAATGCTGGAGCTGTGGCCACTTGAAGTGGCTTTGGTATTGGCCCTGCTCTCATGGGGACAGTGGGCTGGGGACCCAGGAGTGCCCTCCTGCCCCTCTGTCCCCCCATGCTGGTTCTGTGCTGCCCATCCCAGCAGGGCCAGGCCAGGATCCCAGCAGGGATCTCTGGGCTCTTCCAGGGGCAGCTGGGAGGTGCTGGGTCAGAACCTGCTCTGCCAGGGCTGTTCAGATACTGTGTGAGCCCTGCTGGCAGGTTTGGGTCAGAACCTGCTCTGCCCAGCCCTGTGTGAGTGCTGTGGGCAGGTTTGGGTCAGAACCTGCTCTGCCCAGCCCTGTGTGAGTGCTGTGGGCAGGTTTGGGTCAGAACCTGCTTTGTGTGAGCCCTGCTGGCAGGTTTGGGTCAGAACCTGCTCTGCCCAGCCCTGTGTGAGTGCTGTGGGCAGGTTTGGGTCAGAACCTGCTCTGCCCAAGTCCTGCCAGCTCTGCTGCTCACAGAGGCTCTCCCTGGGGCTCCTGCAGCCTCCCAGAGCCCTCCCAGGCACTGCTCCTGCAGAGCTGCTCCAGCTCCAGCTCCTTGCTCTAGCCCAGGGTCAGGACAGCCCCGGGGTCTCTGTTCCCTCTTTAGCTGGCTTTGTATTATCAGATAGAGCAGTTCCCAGTGTTTTTTGGAGTTGGGTACTATTAAGTGTTGGAGCAGTTCCCAGTGTTTTTTGGAATTGGGTGCTATCAAGTGTTGATCCATCAATGCTCCATCTATATCTGTAAAATCTGCTTTGGGTATTGACTGTCCCTGGGTTACTCACTTGGTGCTTATCTCAGAAAATCCTTCACTTGTGCCATGGAAATAAAAAACTTTGATATTTATATGAAAATACTTCTGTTTAGAAAACAATTGCGATTTACAGCTCAAACAGGCTTTCTCGATTCCTATCTAAATTTATGACTCCTTTCTAGAAGTGCCTTCTGGGGACATTTCTGTCTCTTTCAGTGCATCTTCATGCTCTGAATACATAATTTAGTACGAGATCCTTCTCAACGATATCCCCCCAGCAGCTGGGGAATTGAAGATGCTCGCAAAGATTTGAGCTTGAAATGTTTAACTGTCATTAATTTGCAGATTACAGTCAGAGAGCTTTGTAGATTGTAATGTGTGATGCAATTACACTCTGCTAATGTAATATATCTAATTTTTTGAATAGATGATTTGTTTTCCTGTTTCCAATGCTCAAAGAGAAAGAGATTTACGATCCAAAATGCTAACTCAGGTGGGATAATTTACTGCTATGGTTACAGTGGGAACGTCCTCTGCCCAGACTTTCCTGGTTGCTGGATTTCACTTGGTCAGGGAGAGAGAACGGGTCGCTGTGCTCTGTGTTAACAGGGTATTTTATTAGCAGGAGGCACAGTCCTGTCCTGCTTGCAGGAACACTTTAATAGCACAGACTGGTTTGCCTTGGAAAGGACCTTAAAGGCCATTGAGTGCCAGCCTGTGCCAATGCACTCATTGCAATTCAGTGCCAGCCTGTGCCAGTGCACACATTGCATCAACCTCTGTTACACACAGCAAATGCTGTCACTCTCGTTAACTTGCATAAAATAAAACATGCAAAATCATCTCCTAAATGCCTTATATCTAACAGCTGTTCTCCAAACTCTCACCTGTGGCTGCCCTGAGAACTCACGGTGCAGCCAGTGCTGCCAGAGAACCCCCCAGGCCCATTCCTGGGGTCTCTGGCTCCTGCCAGGGGTGGTGCAGGGGTTTCTCACCATCACCTGGGCACAGCTTGGGGGAGGAATCCCTGAGTTTGCTCCGTTGGATCTGAGCCCTGTCCCTGAGGTGTTTGCTCAAACAGGACAATGGCTTGGCTGGTGTCCCAGACTGCAATGCAAGATGTTTTCAATCACCATCTGTAGGGCAGATTGCCTTTGTCAAGTGGGCAGTTTGCCTTATCTCTCTCTCTGAGTGACCACAATCACACCTCCCTGGGGAGGGGACACATCTGCTGATAACAGCCATGGAATGTCCCTGCATGGCTGATAAGAACTACAGCATCCCATTGGGAGATGTGAGCCCAGAGGGAGGAGCCAAGCATTCCTACCTGGATATAATCTGGAGATTCTGGAACACCAGCACGGCTTCTGCACTGGATTGCCCAGAGGAGCAGCAGCTGCCTCTCCTTCCCCTGGATCTGCAGAGGAAGACTCCACCCTTCTCCAGGATCCCTGCTCCAGCAGAGCCACCCCTGGCACTGCAGGAGGGCTGAGCCACAATTCCAATGGGGCTGCTGCCAGCACCCTGACCCACAGGGTGTCAGGCTGGGCTCTGACTCTGGCACTGTTGGTTTGGTTCACTGCATTGTTTATTTCATCCTTTGATTTTCTTCCCCATTAAAGAACTGTTATTTCCTGCTCCCATATTTTTGCCTGAGAGCCCCTAAATTCAAAATTTATAGCAATTGGGAGGGGTGGGGAGGGTTCACATTCTCCATTTCAGGGGAGGCTCCTGCCTTCCTTGTCAGACTCCTGGCTTTCCAAACCAAGACAGCTGGTAACTCAGAAATGCACCATTTCTGAAAGCTTTGACCCTAGAACACTTCTATCCTCTGACAGAGGGGTGCCCTGCACTGGTGGTGACTGTGCAGAAGGGAATGGTGGCAGCTGCCTCCCCAGAGGCACAGGGACCTTCCCAGGCCTCATGGACCTCCCCAGAGGCACAGGGACCTTCCAGGGTCTCAGGGAGGCTCCTGAGCCCTTTTCTCTCCTCCTGAGACTCTTGGGACTGCTGGGTGCACACACAGCTCAGTATTAGGCATGCAGTCTGCCTCTGATTTGCATAAGAAGTTCAGAGATAATTCAATAAATGCCATCACAACCTCAGAAACCCTTGTTGAGGGTTAATTAGATAGAACAATAATTTCATCTGTTGTTCATTGTAGTAAATGTTCCAGCAGTGTATTTATTTTTAGTGGAAGGAATAAATTTTGTAATTATTAGTGCTGAGTTGTTTTGGAATCTCTGAATTGGTCACCTTCTCTCTTGTGCCTTTTAGCATCATTGTGTGGTAGTTCTGGGCTTTGTCATTGCTCCTGTTAAATCAGCTCTGACACCGTGCTGGGAGTCAATCCGCTGTTAAAAAGGGTTAATTGCTCTGTTTGTGTAATCCATTGTTAAAAAGGGTTTGTTTAATCTGCTGTTAAAATAGGGTTAATTGCTCTGTTTGTTTAATCCATTGTTAAAATAGGGTTAATTGCTCTGTTTGTTTAATCGCTGTTAAAAAGGGTTAATTGCTCTGTTTGTTCAATCCATTGTTAAAAAGGGTTATTTGCTCTGTTTGTCCCTCCCCGTGGCAGCTGGGGGATTCCCTGGCATAAGGGCTGGAGTGGCGCTGCAGCTGTGACACTCCTCTGTCCCCATGTCCTTGTCCCCTGGTGACCCGGCCCCAGAGTTGGATTGAGGCTTCAGAGGAGCTGCTTTGGTCCTGGAGCTGTCACTGGGATGGTGGCACTGGGGCTGTCATTGGGATGGTGTCCCTGGGGCTGTCACTAGGATGGTGTCCCTGGAGCTGTCACTGGGATGGTGTCACTGGGATGGTGTCCCTGGAGCTGTCACTGGGATGGTGTCCCTGGGACTGTCACTGGGATGGTGCCCCTGGAGCACTGGGATGGTGTCCCTGGAGCTGTCACTGGGATGGTGTCCCTGGGACTGTCACTGGGATGGTGTCACTGGGATGGTGTCCCTGGGGCTGTCACTGGGATGGTGTCACTGGGATGGTGTCCCTGGAGCTGTCACTGGGATGGTGCCCCTGGAGCACTGGGATGATGTCCCTGGAGCTGTCACTGGGATGGTGTCCCTGGGACTGTCACTGGGATGGTGTCACTGGGATGGTGTCCCTGGATCTGTCACAGGGATGGTGTCCCTGGGGCTGTCATTGGGATGGTGGCACTGGGATGGTGTCCCTGGAGCTGTCACAGGGATGGTGCCCCTGGAGCACTGGGATGGTGTCCCTGGAGCTGTCACTGGGATGGTGTCCCTGGGACTGTCACTGGGATGGTGTCACTGGGATGGTGTCACTGGGATGGTGCCCCTGGATCTGTCACAGGGATGGTGTCCCTGGAGCTGTCACTGGGATGGTGTCACTGGGATGGTGTCCCTGGAGCTGTCACAGGGATGGTGTCCCTGGAGCTGTCACAGGGATGGTGCCCCTGGAGCACTGGGATGGTGTCACTGGAGCTGTCACTGGGATGGTGTCCCTGGAGCTGTCACTGGGATGTTGTCACAGGGATGGTGTCCCTGGGACTGTCACTGGGATGGTGTCACTGGGATGGTGTCCCTGGGGCTGTCATTGGGATGGTGGCACTGGGATGGTGTCCCTGGAGCTGTCACAGGGATGGTGCCCCTGGAGCACTGGGATGGTGTCCCTGGAGCTGTCACTGGGATGGTGTCCCTGGAGCTGTCACAGGGATGGTGTCCCTGGGACTGTCACTGGGATGATGTCACTGGGATGGTGTCCCTGGGGCTGTCATTGGGATGGTGGCACTGGGATGGTGTCCCTGGAGCTATCACTGGGATGCTGTTCCTGAGCAAGGGCCAGTTCCCACGGGTCACTGCTGTTATTGTCATTGTCACCCTGTGTGGGGGACTGACCCTGCCAGGACAGATCACCTTCCTTGGCAATCAGATCCAATACTCTGGGATCACGGCACCTGAGAGATTGTCTTTGCACTTAACACAGCCTTGCCAAAACTTCACTGTGGCTGTGGTAGCCCACAACACTGTTAATGATATCTAATAATGTTTAAATAGAATTGGCTAACTATTTTATACAACAACACTTAAATGTTAAGTTGTTAAATATTAAATTATATTAAAATTATAAATTCTATCAAATGATATTAATTATATGAAATACCGATTAAATGTTATTAATCAGTATTTTAATAGCAATCAATATTTTAAATGTTTTGACTGCTGCTGCTAACCACCTCAAACCTGAAAGTTGATTTTTCCTTGATGTGAGAGTTTCACCATTCCCTGTTCCAGCAGAAGGAACCACACAGTTGGGGAAGTTCTTCCATTTCGTTATTGGTTTGTTATGTGTCATTGTTTCCATGAAAACAGCCTTGGAGGCAAACCCCAGCCACTGGGTGTTGAGTCCAAAGGCTGTGTGAACAAACAGCCCCTGGCACTACTGGGGCACATTCCTCACCCTCTAAACCACTGTGATGTTTAACATCACACCATGTCTTGGAGTGAAAACTCTTTATCTGCTTGGTCAGAAGTCATCAGCAATCAGTATTATATTTTTATATTATCTTCTTTTCTCATCCCTATTTAGCAGAGCAGCTATTTCTGAGGATCACAGGATTTCCTGAGGCTTTTCCAGGATGAATCCAGCCGGCCCAGGGCACAGGAGCCATTTGCAGAGTGCAGAGAAAGGAGGGGCAGCTGCCC
Organism: Molothrus aeneus; assembly: GCF_037042795.1. NCBI lineage: Eukaryota > Metazoa > Chordata > Aves > Passeriformes > Icteridae > Molothrus > Molothrus aeneus. The sequence goes on along the minus strand of NC_089651.1, from coordinate 63,119,872 downwards.
AGGCAGAGGGGCTGTGATGTCCCCCCTGCCAAAGTCTGCACTACTCACTAACAGCATTTCAAACAAAGAGAGATTGAAATAAAAATAAGAGGTCCTATGAGAACAGTTCAGGAAATAGAAGTTTCATACAGATTCCTTGTTTTGTGGCAGAATTTTGCAGTCTGTTAGGTTTGGTTTGTTTTTGTGGCAGAACCTCAGGTACCCCCCTGCTGCTTTCCCTGGATCTGAGTCGGTCCCAGCCAGAGGACAAAAGGCCAGCTTGTGTTTTCCCCAAATCACACACTTTGTCTAGCTTTTCCTTCTCTCTTCTACTAAATCTTTTTCCTTCTCTTCTCCACCTGTTTTTTTCTTCTTTTCCCCTCTTCCTTCTCCGCCATGGGGTCAGAGGCTCCGGTGCAGGGGCTCAGTGCCCCTGGTGCTGTCTGTGCCTTTCCAGGTGTGTTACCCACGCTGGGAACAGACCTGAGAGCAGCACAGAGCACCTGGAGCTGATGGCTGGGGCAGTTTGCCCTGGGCAGAGCTCTCCTGGGGCAGTTTGCTCTCCCACCCAGCTCATGCAGGGACAGCTGCTGCCTGCCCTCCCCTCCCAGGAGCCTCCTGCCTCCTGTAATAGATGAAATGTATAAATTCGTGCTGAGCCTGCAGTAATCTCCCTCTGTGCCCATCCCTCTGTGCCCATCCAGCTGTGCCCTCCTTCTGTGCCCACTGTGGATCCTGCTGCTCCTGCCAGCACCTTTTATTCGTGTTTTTGGCCCTTTTTGCTCCACCCCCCTGCCTTCCCATGATCTCCTGCCTGCTGGCAGCTGAGGAAGCTCCAGCCTGGGCTGTGCAGCAGCATTTCTCTTCTTCTTGTGAAAAACGCCAATCACTTGGTTTTAAAATTTTAAAAGTTTAGTAGTAATAAAATGGTTATACAAATAATAATACAGTCAGAGTAATAATAATTTGGACAATTTGGATTTAAGACAATATGAGACAATAAAAACAAAGAGTTACAGACAGTCCAGGTACCTCTTTCTGGGCAAAATAAGCCCCAAAAAGGCCCCACATTAACAGAGGATTAACCCTTAAAAGCAACAGCCTGTTGCATATTCACACAGCTCATCCATGGTGCATAAATTCCATTCCAACACAGGATTCTGGCTGGGCAGTGTCAGCTGCACCTCTGAACCCTGACGGTGTCTCCAGGGCTGAGCAGGCAGGAAGAAGTTCGTTTGTGCTGATAATGGAGCAATGAATTCTCTTTCTCTGAAAGATTCAGGTGTCCTGTGGCTGCTGTCTGGTGTGAGTCCTTTTTTTAGGAAAAAAAAGTATCTTACACAGCATAGTTTCTATTTTAACATTTTGTCATAACCTAAAACTCTATTTAACACATTACTTAAGAAAATTAACACAGCATCACTTTCTAACAGAACACATATAATATTCATTTGAATCTTTGTGAAAAGCCAATCATAAAATACACTCACACTCTCCTGCCCCAGGGAAGCCATGGCACAGACACACCCCAGACCCCCTGGGCAGTGCCTTCCCCTCAGCACGTGGCATGGGGACAGTGCTGAGACAGAGACCAGGGCATGGTGTCCCAGATTGCAATGCATGATGTTTTCAATCACCATCTGTAGGGCAGATTGCCTTTGTCAAGTGGGCAGTTTGCCTTATCTCTCTCTCTGAGTGACCACACCCACTCCTCCCTCGGGAGGGGACACCTGCTGATAACAGCCATGGAATGTCCCTGCATGGCTGATAAGAACTACAGCATCCCATTGGGAGATGTGAGCCCAGAGGGAGGAGCCAAGCATTCCTACCTGGATATAATCTGGAGATTCTGGAACACCAGCACGGCTTCTGCACTGGATTGCCCAGAGGAACAGCAGCTGCCTCTCCTTCCCCTGGATCTGCAGAGGAAGACTCCACCCTTCTCCAGGATCCCTGCTCCAGCAGAGCCACCCCTGGCACTGCAGGAGGGCTGAGCCACAATTCCAATGGGGCTGCTGCCAGCACCCTGACCCACAGGGTGTCAGGCTGGGCTCTGACTCTGGCACTGTTGGTTTGGTTCACTGCATTGTTTATTTCATCCTTTGATTTTCTTCCCCATTAAAGAACTGTTATTTCCTGCTCCCATATTTTTGCCTGAGAGCCCCTAAATTCAAAATTTATAGCAATTGGGAGGGGTGGGGAGGGTTCACATTCTCCATTTCAGGGGAGGCTCCTGCCTTCCTTGTCAGACTCCTGGCTCTCCAAACCAAGACATGGGGACAGCCCTGGGCACAGAGGTGGGGTGGCAGTGCTGTGGCTGTCCCTGGGGGCTCTGCCTGTCAGAGAGCCCCAAACCCAGCCCCACAGCCCCAGCTCCAGCACCCCAGCCCTTCTGCTGTGGTTCTCCCTCTCAGAGCCTCTCCCAACTCAGAGCAGATGCTTTCATCATGTAAATATTTGCCCCAAATGATTTTTATACCCTAAAAAGAGCCCCAGGGTCTCCTGGAGCTGGGGCTGCCCAGCCCTGCCTGGGTCCCTCTGAGGAGCAGCCAGCGTGGGAGCTCAGGCCTCTGCACACTCCTACTGAGGGATTATTTTTGTACCTCTGATTGCAGTGATCAATGGAAATAGCACTGATAGCACTCATTTGGAAAGAGGGAACGTGCACGTGAAAATGAATACAAAATAAGTTTGTTAATATCAGTGTTATTACAATGAATACTTAATTAGCTCATCATAGCAGCATGCTGGCAGGGAAGTGTTCTCACTGATGAGAAAGTGCTAAATCTCCAAATGAACACCTACAGACACATGTATGACAGCACAGCAACAAACAAGGAATCAATTGTCTGCCATTTATAAAAAGGAACTCTTTCAAATAAGAAAAAATTAATTAAAAAAAAAGAAAAGAAGCTATTTTTTCTCTGTCTCTGAGCAATCCAATCTAGTGGAAGGTGTCCCTGCCCATGCAGGGGGTTCAATGAGACAGCTTTTAAGGCCTTTTTAAACCCACACCACTCTGTGATTCTATGATTTTAGATTTTTTTTCTGATACCATCACATCACCAGCCAAAACCTTGAGAAATTTTGGCACAAGAGGAAGAAACAGGGCCCTTCCAAATATTCAACTTGTGCTGCATTTTCATCTGGGCACTGTATTTCCATCACTAGCCTTACTGGTGCTCTCTAGTCAGTGCTTTACTGCCCTGTGTTGGGCTTGGGACTGTTTCCATAGGAAATTTTGTAAATGCTCATACAGAAGGTGATTTTACCTGAAATCTAAATGCAAAATCCTAGAGCCTGGTTAGAGGGGCAGGAACCATGTGGCAAAACAGGTCCTGGGGAACAGCTGCTGAACTGCAGGGATTTCCTGTAGTGGGAAATTTGTCTCCTCACCAGTGGGAGAGGAGAAGGGCTGAGCCAGGTGTGACACAGAGCAGCCTCCTGACACAGCCAGGTGTGGCACAGGGAGCAGCCTCCTGACACACCCAGGTGTGGCACAGAGCAGCCTCCTGACACACCCAGGTGTGACGCAGAGCAGCCTCCTGACACACCCAGGTGTGGCACAGAGCAGCCTCCTGACACAGCCAGGTGTGGCACAGGGAGCAGCCTCCTGACACACCCAGGTGTGACGCAGAGCAGCCTCCTGACACACCCAGGTGTGGCACAGAGCAGCCTCCTGACACATCCAGGTGGCACAGGGAGCTCTCAAGTGGCACAGGGAGCTCTCAGGTGGCACACAGAGCAGCCTCCTCTCCTCACCCCCAGCTCCAGGGCTGCAGGAACACGTGGCAGAGCCATCTCTGCCCTGCTGGATCCCAGACCTGGGGAAAGAATGCTAGAAGGAAAATAGTTGAAGTGCCTCAAAAGGGGAAGATGCCACCACAATAAAGTAAAAATGCCATTTTCCTCTGCAGCCAGGCTGTGCTGTGTGAAGCTCTGGTGGCAGGAAAGGTCTCAGCTGGTGAGAGTCCTGGGCAGGGCAAGGGCAGGGCAGCACTCACCCCTGGGTGCCGGAGCTGTCTGGGCTGCAGGGCAGTGTTGAGCACCAGTGTTTGCCAAAAGCCTCCATTGCCACCCCAGTTGTCCCAAGCACTGTTTGCTGCCTGGGCAGAGCCCACAGCCTCACCAGGCACCCAGCAGAGGCTGATATGAGGGCACTGCTGCTGCTGGGGGCGTTTGCACTGCTGGGTGTGTGCCTGGAGCCCAACAGGGATCAGCCAGCCCAGAGCACCCCAACACCCCAGCTGGGCCAGGAGGGACCCCAGAGAGGGGTGAGGGTGATGGTGACAGCTTCTGCAGGAGCACACAGTCATGAGATCGCTGAGAGCTGTGGCTACTGGCAGGGCAGGAATGCTTGTGTGAGCCGGGGAAACAGTCTGTGCACTAATGTGCAATTTCACTCAGGCAAAACCCGAAATCTTAGAACCAAACAATCACAGAAGCTCCTGAGCTGGGACCCACAGGATCATCCCAGCCCCTGTCCCTGCCCAGACCCCCAACAATCCCACCCTGGGCATCCCTGGCAGCGCTGCCCAAACCCCCCTGGAGCTCTGGCAGCCCTGCATCTCCCTGCTGTGCTCCCTGGGCAGGGCAGGATGTGCTGCTGGGTGCCCAGGGCAGGAAGCCGAGGAGCTGGGCTGTGTGCCCAGCTCGGTGCAGGTCTGTCAGCAGTGGGGACAGGTCTCCCTGCGGGTTTCTGGCTGCCAGCCAAGCAAAGGAAGGATAGCTTCACATCCCTCCCCATCCCCAGCGTTCCCATTTGCACTCAGAGAAGGTGGAGCAGCAGAAGGGGTCATTAAAGGGCTGCTCCTCCCTGCCTGCCTGCCCTGCCCTGCACCATCCTCTCCCTGGCCCAATCTGACCTTTCCTGGTGTGTGAGTGATCCCCCACTGGGGCCAGAGTTCCCAGGTTTGGTTTTCCTGGGCAGCCAGCTCCTGCTGCTCGCAGCCTCTGCAGCACATTGTCTCACAGAAGTATGAGCAGATCCACGGGAGCATCTCCTGGTGACTGACTCTCTAATTTGTCTGTTTTCTCCTAGGGAAAAAACACTTTACAGATTAACAATCAAGCTAACAGCTTCTGTTGTGGCTATGAAGGAACATTACCCTGGTGGCACACTCAGCCCTGCAGCTCTGTGCCAGTGTGCTGGCAGACAGGCAGGGCAGGCTCGGATGTGGACGCGCTTCGATGTGTCTGAAATCAAATTTATTGCTCCTGAGAGAAAAGAAAACGGATTGTTCCCTGTGTCAGATCAGAACCAAAGGCCTGTGTTCCTCTAGGTCTTGTGGATGAAGCAGGCCTTTATTTTCAGGCTGGTTTAGTTTTGTGATGTGGCATTTTGGGAGTGCAGGGCAGCGTGGGCTGGGCTGGGCTGGGCTGGGCTGGGCTGGGCTGGGCTGGTGGGGAGGGTCCCCAAGGTGTGCTGGGGGCTGAGGACAGAGCCCAGAGCAGGAGCTGGGAGCCTGCCAGGCAGAGCCCTGCTGTGCAGGGACACCTGTCTGTCTGTCCTGGCTGGGTGGCAGCCCCACAGGAATGCCCACGAGCTCCTGCCTGGCAGAGCTGGTGCTGTGAGACCCTTCTGCCCTCCATGCTCTGCAGCCCAGTGTCACAGACATCTTCTATGGAAAATCCTTTCCTTGGGATTTTTCCTCCTGAGAAGCTGAGAGGCCTCAGGAACAAAATGCAAACAATGGTTATCTGCTGCTGTGGAATGCAACAGGTGCATCTGGGATTGGGCTCATGTGGTTGTTTCTAATTAATGGCCAATCACAGTCAGCTGTCTGGACTGTCAGTCACTCACAGCATTTTGTTATCATTCCTTCTTTTTCTATTCTTAGCTGGTCTTCTGATGAAATCCTTTCTTCTATTCTTTTAGTATAGTTTTAATGTAATATATATCATAAAATAATAAATCAGCCTCCTGAAACATGGAGTCAGATCCTCGTCTCTTCCCCCATCCTGGGACCCCTGTGAGCACCACCACAGTCCTGTCCTGGCAGAGCTGGCACTGTGCAACCCCTCTGTGAAACCCCTCTGCCCCCTCCATGCCCTGCAGTCCTGGCAGGACCCAGCCCCTGGGGAAGCGGCTCCAGCCAGCCTGGGAGCTCCTGCCCTTCCAACGCCACTGTTGAGAAGGCAGCTGGCAAGAGCCTCTCATGGCGCTCAGGGCTCTTCCCTCTGCTCTCCCCTGAGCCCCAGCCATGCCCCTCACCCCCTTTGCTGCACCTCCCACTGTCCCAGGTGCTCCAGCCCCAGCATCCAGCCTGGCCTTGGGCACTCCAGGGATCCAGGGGCTGCCCACCCTGCCAGGGAACCGTTCCTTCCCTGTAGCCAATTTCAATCTGCCCTCTTGCAGCTCAAACCTGCTAAAATCCATCCCCTCTGATGTGTCTCTTTCCCCAGAAGGATCAGATATCCTGAGCCGTCAGTGCACTGGAAGCCCTGGGCCTCACTCCTGACTCTTGAGCCAGGCTCGGTGCTGCAGCTTTTAGTCCTGAAGCAAACCTCACTTCCCTCAGCCTGGAGTGCTCCAGAGTGCTTTTAGAAAGCTAAACAATCTGATGGAAAGTCTTTTCAGGCATTTTTCAAACTGCTTTTTTGTTCCTTCAGCGCTGACCCATCTCCAGAGGCTGTGTCTGGACCATTCAGTGTCTGTGCACATCCTCACGGATGAGGTGCTGGGTCAGCCTCCAGAAACCCTGGAAACATCACTTACCCACAGCTCCCAAACCTGCTGCTCCCACAGCCTCAGCTGCCACCTGAGCTCTGCTGGGTTCAGCGATCCTGAAGCTCTCTGCACCTTCTGCAGCTCTCCTGCACCTGGGTACAAGTGGGTCCAGCCCCATGGGAGGCGGGCAGGGCTGGGCTTGCCACGATCCCTGAGCTTGAAGAGGAATTAATGTGTCCCTGCCCATGAAAACACTGTGAAAAGGATGAAAGGCAACACCAACAGCACCACAGAGAAAACACTCCTAAGAAACAAACTGATTTCTCAGTGCAGATAGGTGCATGGTTCACACACACGTGTCCAAAGGCACACACGTGTCCAAAGGCACACACGTGCCAGTCCCACTTTGCCACTTCATCTCTTCCAGGACAGGCCACCACAGTGCTGTGCTCGAGGCCTGTCCTTGCCCCCCTGCCAGGCAGTGCCAGGCAGTGGCTGGTGCCTGTGTGAGCCCATTCTGGAAAGGAAGAATGGTGCCAGGGTGGTGCCAGGCAGTGCTAGGCAGTGCCTGGTGCCTGTGTGAGCCCATTCTGGAAAGGAAGAATGGTGCCAGGGTGGTGCCAGGCAGTGCCAGGCAGTGCCTGGTGCCTGTGTGAGCCCATTCTGGAAAGGCAGGGTGGTGCCAGGGTGGTGCCAGGCAGTGCCAGGCAGTGCCTGGTGCCTGTGTGAGCCCATTCTGGAAGGGCAGGGTGGTGCCAGGATGGTGCCAGGCAGTGCCCACACATCATCCTGTCCCCAGAGTGGATGGAGACCAGGAGCTGCTGGGGGGAGCCTGCAGTCAGTGCTCAGTGCCTTGGCCTGGCCAGAGGGCCCTTTTCCCTCCCCTCCCACCCCAAACTGATTTGCTGTTTTTCCAGTGCCAGTGTGATCCCTGGCTGGTGAAGGGCTGTGCTCCCCAAGGGCTGGGTGAGGAACAGGAGGAGTTTATGCACCCTGAGCATCCTTTGATGGTAGCACACCTGCTTTTACCTTCTCTCTGTGTTTTCCCTTTCTGGTCCCCTCCAGGAGGGCAGAAGCTCTGCATGCCTGGTACCTGCTCTGTCCTTGGGGCCAGGCATGGGTGTTTCTGGGGCTGAGCTTGAGCTTTGCCTGGGGGTGCAGCCCCTGCCTGGGCCTGGCAGGGTGTCAGGATGGCCCAGGCAATGGACTGGAGGAGAAATGTGTGACCCTGGTACCTCTCTGGTGATCAGCTCTGGCTGCTGCTCCCCATTAATGCTCCCAGCGCTAATTCAACCAGAGGGCAGGGGGCTGGGCAGGAGGTGGGGAGCTGGAGAAAGCCAACCTCGTGTTTGTGTCACCCTTTGTGTCGTCCTTCAGGACCCACCTCCATGCCTGGGAGTGTCCAAGAGCTGGAGAAAGCCAACCTTGGGACCCAGCCTTTGTGTCATCCCTCAGTATCACTGAAGGAACAAAAACCAGTCCAAAGTTCTTCCTCACAGAGGAGCACCATTCATTGCTAGTTGAAAGCTGTGCAGGATCACAAACAGGGTGGGAGTGCTGGGAACGGGCCTGGAGCTGTTTGATTTTCCAGCAGCAGCCTCATTCCATGGCTATGGCAATGGGAAGATGCCAGCAGCTCACAGCCCAGCAGCACACCAAGAACTCAATGTCACAACTCACTTGATGAGTTTTGTGACCAATCCCACAAAGCAAAAGCACATTGACAGTAGTTCCATCCAACCACTGTAAGCACAGGTACCTTTGGTTAAACAATGCTTGCTTATTTCAAATCCAATACCTGCTTGTGAGCCTTCAAACACAATGCACAGAGCTCCATTATGAAGCTGAAAACTCCCTAATATCTCACTGGATAAACTTTTCTGCAACGTAGGGAGTTATTCTAAACAAATGTTGATACAGAGCCTATTGTTTTATTTGTCCTTGCTTTTCTACTTTTTCCATCATTTTTCTGCTGCCCAATCTCATGGCTGCTGCTCAGCTCCAATCCCAGTTCTGCTGTCTCTGAGGCCTTTTGCAGCTTTCCCAAACCCTCTGATTTTCAGGATTGCCACAGTGCAGGACTCACCTGCGTGCCTGGGAGTGTCCAAGGGCAGGGTTCTGTGGCTGTGGCAAGGGGAGGGGTTGGGTTCCTGCCCCAGAGCTCAGGAAAAGGGGCAGGAGCTGCCCTCCAGCTGCACCCCAGGCACAGGGGGTTCCCTGCAGGGAGGTGCCTGCCCAGGGAGCCCCAGGGATGGGGTGGCCCCTGCTCCAGGAGCTCCCTGGGCTTGGCAGGGCTGCCCACAGGACCCCACCGTGTGGGCACAGGGGCTGGAGCCTCCAGCAGCCAGGGGTTCTCCCTGGCAGGGAACTCAGATTATTAAACCTCAGCCAGTATCCGCTGTGCTCCCTTCCTTTCATCAACTCTCTTCTGCAATATTGTGTTTTCTGCTCTTTTGGGAAAGCAGTGCACTCCTTAATAAGAAGAAGGGGTTGCTGTGGTACACCTGAGAATTGATGATTGACTCAGAGTTTTTTAATAATTCATCTGCAAGACAGGCCCTGAGCACCCACAGCACCCAGAGAACGCCCTGGAGGAGAAAGGAGAGCTGCAAGGTTTTACTGCTGGGGGCTGAGGCTCCTTCCAGGGCAGCTGGGAACAAACCCACCCGTCTGTCCTGAGAAAAGGGGGTGGTTCCACCTGGGAACCAGCTCCTTTACTGCCCTAGGGCCAGAGGGAAGGCAGTGGGTAAAACCCAGCACAGAGCAGAGATGGAGGCTGACCCCAGGGATGCCTTGATGTGTGGAGTATCTCCATCACAAAGTGTTTGAGGCTGGCATTCCAGAGCCAGCAGATCTGCTCTGAGAGCTGCTTTCCAGGGGAGTTTAGCTCAGGGGTGTGGGAGCTCTGCCAGCCCCCAGCAGGAGAAGCCCTGTGCTTTTGCTGTGTCCTGGCCTGGCTGGTTCCTGGGCTGGCTGCACTGGAGCCAATCCTGACCCAGAGCAGAAAAGGAGCAGGGTGAGGCTCCACTGACAGCCCCCAAGACACTCCCATGAGCTGGGGCCCAGGGATGGCACAGGGATGTCTGACAATCACCTTTCCTATCAGCAAACCCTCTCCAGCAGCAGCCCCTGGGTGCTGCTCCAGCAGGAGGAGAGGATGGCCCATGAGCAGTGTCCCAGGGATGGCACAGGGATGGCTGCAGCAGAGGATGAGCAGTGTCCCAGGGATGGCACAGGGGTGTCTGCAGCAGAGGATGCCCATGAGCAGTGTCCCAGGGATGGCACAGGGGTGTCTGCAGCAGAGGATGAGCAGTGTCCCAGGGATGGCACAGGGGTGTCTGCAGCAGAGGATGAGCAGTGTCCCAGGGATGGCACAGGGATGGCTGCAGCAGAGGATGAGCAGTGTCCCAGGGATGGCACAGGGGTGTCTGCAGCAGAGGATGAGCAGTGTCCCAGGGATGGCACAGGGGTGTCTGCAGCAGAGGATGCCCATGAGCAGTGTCCCAGGGATGGCACAGGGGTGTCTGCAGCAGAGGATGCCCATGAGCAGTGTCCCAGGGATGGCACAGGAATGGCTGCAGCAGAGGATGAGCAGTGTCCCAGGGATGGCACAGGAATGGCTGCAGCAGAGGATGCCCATGAGCAGTGTCCCAGGGATGGCACAGGGATGGCTGCAGCAGAGGATGAGCAGTGTCCCAGGGATGGCACAGGGGTGTCTGCAGCAGAGGATGCCCATGAGCAGTGTCCCAGGGATGGCACAGGGGTGTCTGCAGCAGAGGATGAGCAGTGTCCCAGGGATGGCACAGGGATGGCTGCAGCAGAGGATGAGCAGTGTCCCAGGGATGGCACAGGGATGGCTGCAGCAGAGGATGAGCAGTGTCCCAGGGATGGCACAGGGATGGCTGCAGCAGAGGATGAGCAGTGTCCCAGGGATGGCACAGGGGTGTCTGCAGCAGAGGATGCCCATGAGCAGTGTCCCAGGGATGGCACAGGAATGGCTGCAGCAGAGGATGAGCAGTGTCCCAGGGATGGCACAGGGGTGTCTGCAGCAGAGGATGCCCATGAGCAGTGTCCCAGGGATGGCACAGGGGTGTCTGCAGCAGAGGATGAGCAGTGTCCCAGGGATGGCACAGGGATGGCTGCAGCAGAGGATGAGCAGTGTCCCAGGGATGGCACAGGGGTGTCTGCAGCAGAGGATGCCCATGAGCAGTGTCCCAGGGATGGCACAGGGGTGTCTGCAGCAGAGGATGAGCAGTGTCCCAGGGATGGCACAGGGGTGTCTGCAGCAGAGGATGGCCCATGAGCAGTGTCCCAGGGATGGCACAGGGGTGTCTGCAGCAGAGGATGAGCAGTGTCCCAGGGATGGCACAGGGGTGTCTGCAGCAGAGGATGGCCCATGAGCAGTGTCCCAGGGATGGCACAGGGGTGTCTGCAGCAGAGGATGAGCAGTGTCCCAGGGATGGCACAGGGGTGTCTGCAGCAGAGGATGCCCATGAGCAGTGTCCCAGGGATGGCACAGGGGTGTCTGCAGCAGAGGATGCCCATGAGCAGTGTCCCAGGGATGGCACAGGGGTGTCTGCAGCAGAGGATGAGCAGTGTCCCAGGGATGGCACAGGGATGGCTGCAGCAGAGGATGAGCAGTGTCCCAGGGATGGCACAGGGGTGTCTGCAGCAGAGGATGAGCAGTGTCCCAGGGATGGCACAGGGGTGTCTGCAGCAGAGGATGAGCAGTGTCCCAGGGATGGCACAGGGGTGTCTGCAGCAGAGGATGAGCAGTGTCCCAGGGATGGCACAGGGGTGTCTGCAGCAGAGGATGAGCAGTGTCCCAGGGATGGCACAGGGGTGTCTGCAGCAGAGGATGAGCAGTGTCCCAGGGATGGCACAGGGATGGCTGCAGCAGAGGATGAGCAGTGTCCCAGGGATGGCACAGGGGTGTCTGCAGCAGAGGATGCCCATGAGCAGTGTCCCAGGGATGGCACAGGGGTGTCTGCAGCAGAGGATGCCCATGAGCAGTGTCCCAGGGATGGCACAGGGGTGTCTGCAGCAGAGGATGGCCCTGCACAGCTCAGGGAGGGCTTTGGATCCTCCCCAGAGCTGCAGCAGAGCCCACAGTGCTGCTCCTGGCAGGAAAGCCTTGCCCCCAGCCTGTCACCGTGATATTTTCTGAAAAATCCTCTTTGCTCAGGATTTTTCTCCTGAGAAGCTGAGAAACCTCAGAAAAGAAATGCAAACAATAATTATCTGATTGCTTGGGAATGTGGTCTGGAGGTTGCTTATAAACAGGTGCATCTTTGATTGGTTCCATGTAAATTGTTTTCAATTCATGACCAATCCCAGTCCAGCTGTGTCAGGACTCTGGTCAGTCACGAGTTTTTATTATTCATTCCTCTCTAGCCTTCTGATGTCTCCTTTCTCTTTCTTTAGTATAGTTTTAGAATATAATGTAATGTAATATAATATAATATAACGTAATGTAATATAATATAATGTAATATAACGTGATATAACGTGATATAATATAATATAATATAATATAATAATAATATATAATTTGACTCCATGTTCTCAGCCCTCTGAGAACATGGAGTCAAAGTCTCATCTCTCACCTCATCCTGGGGACCCTCACAAACCCCACAGCCAGCCCTGGGTCCCTCTGCTGCTCAGGAGAGGCTGTTTGGGGTGGATTCTGGAGATCTGGAGGATTCTGGAGAAGGACAGCCGGCCTTCTCCTGGCCTGAGCAGTTCCAAATGTTCAATCCTGCACATTTCCAGGAGCTCAGAGCCAGGCAGGCTGCAGGGCTGTGAGCACAGCGAGCACCCAGCTGAGGTTGTGCTGAGGACAGGGTCCTGGTTACCCCCCACACACAGAAAGCTCTTCCCAGAGCCCTGGGGACACCAGCACGAGCTGCTAACCAAGGGGATCAGCACTCTGCAGGCAGCACATGAGGAAAACAAGGGTGGATGGCTCAGGAGCGCAATGGAGTGGATGCATCCTGAAGAATTAGGGGAAAATGTTTGTTTTATCTTTTCTGACATTAGCAGCACAAGCACACGCACACCCCCCAAAGCCATTACTGTGCAGGAATTTGTTTCCCATCCTAGTTTTTTCACAGGCCTTGCGTTTCTTTCCATGTTCTCTTAAGTCCCTGGCAAAATTTCCCTGGAGTTCAGCAATAAATTAGAGCTTTTATGAATTACACACCTCTGACACCTCCTTGGAGAAATAAAGCATTAGTGGGAACCAGTGTTGTGCTGGAGCAGCCAAGAGCTCTGAGAATTCCTCCCTCCATCATCACTCCAGCTGCCAAAGGCACCCAGTGATCAATGCCAGGCTTGTGGCTCACCCAGCAGGTGGGGTTCACTCTTTCTGCTGGGATATTTCACATTTCACTATTTAGAGTGATCAATGCCAGGCTTGTGCTCACCCAACAGGTGGGTGACCCTTTCTGCTGGGATATTTCACATTTCACTATTTAGAGTGATCAATGCCAGGCTTGTGCTCACCCAACAGGTGGGTGACCCTTTCTGCTGGGATATTTTACATTTCACTATTTACAGTGATCAATGCCAGGCTTGTGGCTCACCCAACAGGTGGGTGACCCTTTCTGCTGGGATATTTCACACTTCAGCTCCTTGCACTCTTTCTAGCTGTGCAGGAAAAGCAAGGTTACAGCAGCACCCAGAGATGGTTCTCTGTGCCAAAGGGTCACAGAGCTTACAGGGCACTGAAATGTCACCATGTTTTACATGGCTGTCAGGAAGCCCTGACTCTGTACTCAGGACATTCAAACAGAAGTCAGCCTCAAAGTGATGAACACACCTGGGCTGACAGGACCCATCCTGCCCACTGTGCAGCATCCCCAGTGTCACAGACATCTTTTATGGAAAATCCTTTCCTTAGGGTTTTTCCTCCTGAGAAGCTGAGAGGCCTCAGGAACAAAATGTAACCAATGGTTATCTGCTGCTGTGGGATGCAACAGGTGCAGCTGGGATTGGGCTCATGTGGTTGTTTCTAATTAATGGCCAATCACAGCCCAGCTGGCTCAGACAGAGAGCTGAACCACAAACCTTTGTTATCATTCATTTTTCTATTCTTAGCCAGCCTTCTGTTGAAATCCTTTCTTCTATTCTTTAGTATAGTTTTAATGTAATATATCTCATAAAATAATAAATCAGCCTTGTGAAACAGGGAGTCAGATCCTCGTCTCTTCCCTCACCCTGAGACCCCTGTGAACACGGTCACACCCCAGCTCCTGGTGTCCCTCCAGGCCAGCCCTCAGGGGCTTTGGGATTGCTGGTCACCAGTGCTGCTGCTCGGGGTCACAGCCAGCCACCCCCTCTGTCCATGCAGCTGCCAGGTGTGCTCCTGGGCTTCCCAGCAAGGGGAATGTCCAAGTGAACCCAACAGACAAGGCTGGTAAGGTTTCATTGCACTCGAGAAGCTGGAAACATCTTCAAACAAGAAACACGTCCCACATGCTTCTTGGGCTCTCTTCCCTCACAGCTGCTGGCCACGAGAGCACAGAGTCCACGAGAGCACAGAGTCCACGAGAGCACAGAGTCCACGAGAGCACAGAGTCCATGAGAGCACAGAGTCCATGAGAGCAGAGGAGTCCACGAGAGCACAGAGTCCATGAGAGCAGAGGGGTCCACGAGAGCACAGAGTCCACGAGAGCACAGAGTCCATGAGAGCAGAGGAGTCCATGAGAGCAGAGGAGTCCATGAGAGCACAGAGTCCACGAGAGCAGAGGAGTCCATGAGAGCACAGAGTCCATGAGAGCAGAGGGGTCCACGAGAGCACAGAGTCCACGAGAGCACAGAGTCCATGAGAGCACAGAGTCCACGAGAGCACAGAGTCCATGAGAGCACAGAGTCCATGAGAGCACAGGGGTCCCCCCATGAGCTGCTGGCCATGAGAGCACAGGGGTCCACGAGAGCACAGAGTCCATGAGAGCAGAGGGGTCCATGAGAGCACAGAGTCCATGAGAGCACAGGGGTCCCCCCATGAGCTGCTGGCCAGGAGGGCACAGGAGTCCACAAGAGCACAGAGTCCATGAGAGCACAGGGGTCCACGAGAGCACAGGGGTCCCCCCATGAGCTGCTGGCCATGAGAGCACAGGGGTCCATGAGAGCACAGAGTCCACGAGAGCACAGGGGTCCCCCCATGAGCTGCTGGCCATGAGAGCACAGGGGTCCATGAGAGCACAGAGTCCATGAGAGCACAGGGGTCCCCCCATGAGCTGCTGGCCAGGAGGGCACAGGAGTCCCCCAGCCCTGCCCAGGGCTCAGCACTGTGCTCTGGCTGCACACAGGGGCTGGGGATCCCTGGCAGTGCCCAAGGCCAGGCTGGACACTGGGACTGGGGCACCTGGGGCAGTGGGAGGTGTCCCTGCCATGGCAGGGGTGGGATGGGTGAGATTTAAGGTCTCTTCCAACCCCACTCTATGCTCATTGTCCTTCACCAGGGCTGTGCTGCCACAGCATCCCTCCAGCAGCTCCTGACTCAGCTGGGCCAGGTTTGGGTCATTTCCTTTGGAACCTGGTTCTGATGTTTGGGTCATTTCCTTTGGTTCTGATGTTTGCAGTGCAGACCTTCCCCCTGCCCCTGAGGATGCTCTCAGGGCTCACCCAGGCTCCTGCCTGAGACCAGAGCACTGGGCAGCCTCTGCTGCCCCCGAGCTCAGCTCTGGGTGCCAGGGGCTCCTGGTGGCCCCTGGAGCTCAGGAGTCCCTGCAGGCACAGCCAGGGACAGGCTCACAGGCAGAGTCATGTCCAGCAAGCAATGCCAGGGCAGCCCAGTCCTGCTGCTCCCTCTCTCTGAGCCCTGAGCCAGGTCTGGGGTGCCAGGGGAGCTGCATGGCCTCAGCCAGGCTCCCCCAGCCTGGGCAGGAGCTGCTCCTCACCTGAGGGACCCCTGCAGTGCTGCGGCCTCCATAACCCTCAGCCATCCTCTCCTGATCCAGGGGAGTCCCCTGGGACACAGACAGGAACACTGGGGAGCTTGAAGGCACTCTGGCAGTTGTGATCCTGTGCTGACAGCTTTGTGTCTGAAAAACAATTTTAGTTTCAATCACAATGAATAAAATAACAGGTTTAACATGTGGAAAGCTCATTACTGGAAACTTTATAAAACTTAGGGCTAACAAGGCTGAATTATTGCTTCAAAGAGCAATTTTTTGGTTAAAAATACAGACATAAAAGATTTATAGTATGTAACCCAGTTATGATTTTAAAGCAAAGCATTGGTATTCTACACTCTCCTTTTTTCCCTGAGTCTCTTGTTTTTCACATGCCAGTGCATCCAGCTAAGCACAATGCCATTAGCACAGAGCATTTAGCACAGACACTGCTCTGGGGAGGGATTAGGCAGGCTCTGGGAGCCCTCCCTGCAGCTGACACTGCCTGCCTGCTTCCCCAGGCCCCAGAAGGACAACAAACAGGATTGCACCATGATGAGAGAGATTTGGGAGTGGGGAGGCAGTCAGCAGAGAGCAGCCTGGATGGTGTCAGCCCGAATGGGTGTGCACAGCAGGGCCAGCACCCTCCTTCCAGCCAGCAAACTGCAGCTCTGCTTCATCCATGGGTTCATTTATCCATGGCTTCACTCATTTATGGATTCATTGATTTATAGATTCATTTATTTATTGATTCATTTATCCGTGGGTTCATTTATCCATGGCTTCACTCATTTATGGATTCATTGATTTATAGATTCATTTATTTATTGATTCATTTATCCGTGGGCTCATTTTTCCATGAATTCATTCATTTATGGATTCATTTTTCCATAGATTCATTCATGTATGGACTGACCAGTCTGGGAGCAGAGTCCTTCCCTGCACACACCCAAACCCACCTGAGCCAGGTGGTGCCCAGCTCCCAGCAGTGCTGGGTTGTCACCACAGCACAGCAGAGCTCTGATGTGCTCCACAGCACATGGGAACGTGGAACTGCGCTGGTGACACATGGGAACATGGGACCCTGCTGGTGACACATGGGAACATGGGACCCTGCTGGTGACACATGGGAACAGGAAACCCTGCTGGTGACACATGGGAACGTGGAACCCTGCTGGTGACACATGGGAATGTGGAACCCTGACTGTGACACATGGGAACGTGGAACCCTGCTGGTGACACATGGGAACGTGGGACCCTGCTGGTGACACATGGGAACGTGGAACCCTGATGGTGACACATGGGAACATGGGACCCTGCTGGTGACACATGGGAACAGGAAACCCTGCTGGTGACACATGGGAACGTGGAACCCTGCTGGTGACACAGGGGAACGTGGAACTGTGCTGGTGACACATGGGAATGTGGAACCCTGACTGTGACACATGGGAACATGGGACCCTGCTGGTGACACATGGGAACGTGGAACTGTGCTGGTGACACATGGGAACATGGGACCCTGCTGGTGACACATGGGAACGTGGGACCCTGCTGGTGACACATGGGAACATGGGACCCTGCTGGTGACACATGGGAACAGGAAACCCTGCTGGTGACACATGGAAACATGGAACCCTGCTGGTGACACATGGGAACATGGAACTGTGCTGGTGACACAGGGGAACATGGAACTGTGCTGGTGACACATGGGAACATGGAACCCTGATGGTGACACATGGGAACATGGGACCCTGCTGGTGACACATGGGAACAGGAAACCCTGCTGGTGACACATGGGAACATGGAACCCTGCTGGTGACACATGGGAACATGGAACTGTGCTGGTGACACATGGGAACGTGGGACCCTGCTGGTGACACAGGGGAACATGGAACCCTGCTGGTGACACAGGGGAACGTGGGACCCTGCTGGTGACACATGGGAACATGGAACTGTGCTGGTGACACATGGGAACATGGAACCCTGCTGGTGACACATGGGAACATGGAACTGTGCTGGTGACACATGGGAACATGGAACCCTGCTGGTGACACATGGGAACGTGGAACCCTGCTGGTGACACATGGGAACACGAAACCCTGCTGGTGACACATGGGAACATGGAACCCTGCTGGTGACACATGGGAACATGGAACTGTGCTGGTGACACATGGGAACACGAAACCCTGCTGGTGACACATGGGAACATGGAACCCTGCTGGTGACACATGGGAACATGGAACTGTGCTGGTGACACATGGGAACACGAAACCCTGCTGGTGACACATGGGAACGTGGAACCCTGACTGTGACACATGGGAACGTGGAACCCTGCTGGTGACACATGGAAACATGGAACTGTGCTGGTGACACATGGGAACATGGAACCCTGCTGGTGACACATGGAAACATGGAACTGTGCTGGTGACACATGGACACGTGGAACCCTGACTGTGACACATGGGAACGTGGAACCCTGCTGGTGACACATGGAAACATGGAACTGTGCTGGTGACACATGGGAACAGGAAACCCTGCTGGTGACACATGGAAACATGGAACTGTGCTGGTGACACATGGACACGTGGAACCCTGATGGTGACCCTGCCATGTCTTCTGGCCTGGGGGGAGCACAGGCTCACCAGCCTGGTTTGGGGAACAGCTGCTCATCCATTCATAGCAGCAAGGCACACAGAATCCACACTCTGTTTGTTTTCCCCCCTAAACACACACAGAGAAATATTGTGGCTGTGAAAACTTGATCTATGTTCTGGAAAAGCAAGGGCTCTGGTGCCTAGTTTGCCCAGAAATGTGCTTAAATATTGATAATTTAATGATGCATTCTTCAGAGTGCCCCGTTTTCCTCATTTTTAGAGGCTGGCTCTAAAAGGCGTCGGGGGAGCTGGAATGGCAGCTCTGGAGGCTCTGACAGAAGGCAGGTTTTGGTAGCAGCACAGTCAGTGCTGAAGGGCTCCTCACAGAGGAGCTCCCAGAGCCCTCTCTGGCATGCCCTGGCCTCTGCTGTTTGGCACCAGGGCATTGGGCACTGTCCTGCTCCACATCCTCCTCTCTGAAATGCAGAGAGATGGA
Source organism: Molothrus aeneus (assembly GCF_037042795.1). Taxonomy (NCBI): domain Eukaryota; kingdom Metazoa; phylum Chordata; class Aves; order Passeriformes; family Icteridae; genus Molothrus; species Molothrus aeneus. The sequence goes on along the minus strand of NC_089651.1, from coordinate 63,101,236 downwards.
TCTGAGGGATGGACAAAGGGGAGAGACTCACACAGACAGGGCAGGGATAGGTGGGATACTGGAATAGCAGGATACTGGGGGCAATTCTTGGCTGTGGGGCTGGGCAGGCCCTGGCACAGGTGCCCAGAGCAGCTGTGGCTGCCCCTGCACCCCTGGCAGTGCCCAAGGGCAGCTCTGTCACCCTGAAGGGCTGCCAAGAGCCTCATGGTGGCAACCAGAAAGAGACACCAGGGGAGCGTTGTGGGCCTGGAGCCTCCTGAGAGAACCCACAGACCCCTGTCCCTGAGGATGCCACTCAGGATACCCCTGCTGGGCCTGGGACAGCCAGAGACACCCACAAAACCCCACAGTGAGCAGGAGAAGACAACCAGCCTGGGACAACCCTGCCAGCACCTCCCAGCCCTGGGAGCCTCAGTCTCCTCTCCTCTCCTCTCCTCTCCTCTCCTCTCCTCTCCTCTCCTCTCCTCTCCTCTCCTCTCCTCTCCTCTCCTCTCCTCTCCTCTCCTCTCCTCTCCTCTCCTCTCCTCTCCTCTCCTCTCCTCTCCTCTCCTCTCCTCTCCTCTCCTCTCCTCTCCTCTCCTCTCCTCTCCTCTCCCAGAAATATAAAAACCCAAATTCCTGCTCTCCTGTTGCAGGTGCTGGCAGTAGCAAATGGGAGAACTTGGATTAAGATGAACTTTCTCTGTTTGTTAAAATACAAAGGTTTGTTTGTTTGTGTCTTGTTGCTGGCTCGTTCCCTAAGCCCAGAGTTAATCACAGCTCTGTTTCTCAGACACCAAAGCATTCTCATTTCTGACCTCACTAGCTAATGCTCATCATCTATTTGGCTTTTTGTTTGTTTTATGTGCTGAAGGGGCACAACACAGACCCAGGGAAACAGGATGGCCAAGGGCTCTCCTGCTGCTGGTGTGAGGAGCAAACTTAAACAACAGGAATTAAACAGAGTATCCACAAAGTGGGAACAGACTGTGCCCCAGAATAGCAGAAATTAGAGAGTTTATTCAAGAATTGTGTGATAATAGCTTGGAGGAAAGAAAAATCATCTTTCAATTCAATACGTCTGATGTGCTTATAAAGCAAGGGGTGAATTCTGTTTAAACACTAAAAAAAAATTCTAAAACAAACAGCTTTTTTCAGGTGAGGTGCCAAAGCCAGCACTGAATGATGGGGATTTATCAGGCTGTATCAGTGGCCAGCAGCTGCTCAGGATTGTTGCAGTGTGGCTTTGTTTGTTGCCTGCAAATGTGCTGTTCTGACTTTTGGCATTCACACCCCAAAGTGGCATTAGCCTGCAGGCAGAGAAGGATGTGTTAGCTGACAGAGCTGACAGAGCTACCAAAGCTGATGAATTCCTTGGGCCAGCTCTGCAATGGGAGGACCCCATCCCAGCTTGTGGTGGGTGTGAAAGCCCCAAAATCCACGGCTTTGATCTTGAAAGGAGACTGGAAATGGCACCCAGAGGGTGGCAGTCCCTTGTTCTTGGCTGTCACCAGCAGCCTGGCTGTGTTCCAGAGCAGCTCCTAACATCGCAGAATCCCAGAAGGATTTGGGTTAAAGGGACCTCAAATCCCCCCCAGTGCCACCCCTGCCATGGCAGGGACACCTCCCACTGTCCCAGGGTGTCCCAGTGTCCAGCCTGGCCTTGGGCACTGCCAGGGATCCAGGGGCAGCCACAGCTGCTCTGGCAATCCCAGCCCAGCCAGGAATTCCCAATTCCCAATCTCCCACCCATCCCTGCCCTCTGGCACTGGGAGCCATTCCCTGGCTCCTGTCCCTCCATCCCTTGTAAAATGTGTGAGGCTCCCTCTGGAAGCAAACACTCCCTTTCTGAGGAAGCAGTCAATATTTTGCACCCATTTTCCTCCCATTTATTTGGATAAAAAATTATTTACAACAAGCTAATCTTTGGAATCTCCTGAAACTACATAAGATTGTTGAGAGGGAGAATGCTTCATCTGAGCAGGTGCTCTGAAGGTGAGCCTACGCTGTGTTTTACCACTTTAGATAAATTACAGGAATTAAATATTCATAAAGCTCCATTGTTTGGCTTTAGTGTGTTTGCTTCCTGTAGCATAATTCCTTCAACACTTTCGTACAAACTGTGTAAGTGTGTATTAATTGCTGTAATGTAATTTACAGATTTCCTCCCATATGGCTGATTGGAATAGTAAATACAGCAAAATATGGCAGCAGCATTTGCTAATGAATGGTGTGCCTGGGCAGGAACGTGCATCCTCAGGAATTCAGTGTTTGGGCTTGCATGGCCCAGTTTGGCTTCAGTCAGTGCTTGACACGAGCCCCCACCCCACGGCACAGCCAGTTATGGGCAGGAGGGGAGGCGAGGAGGGCCCAGCTCAGCTGGGAGCAGCAGCTTGGTGCCTTGGCCAAGAGGGCTGTTATCCAAAGTCACTGTTATTTTAAAAGAAATTGCCTGTTCAGTGGCTCAGGTATGGCAGAATACAAGAAATTGCCTGTTCAGTGGCTCAGGTATGGCAGAGTGCAAACCAAGAGTGTAAAGAGGCTGTGTGCAGAGGGCATTTGAAGTCTGTAAGTGTGTGCCCAAGGAGAGTTCCCACATCCTTCTGTGACACTTTGCTGATGCCTGCACGAGCTAATCACAGCCAGCTTTAATACCACAGATGATTCTCCCCTGCCTGCTCATGTTAATGATATGTATTGACTCTCCCTGTTGTAAATTGGGCATGAAATGACCCAATTCTGGCTGTGGGAATGCTTCTGGGCAGTTTTTGCCTTGCTGCAGTTAGAGAGCGTCTCAGAAGTGTTCCCTAGCAAGGGAGTGTGTCCAAGCCCCAGAAGTGCATTCCAGGAGCAAGAGAATGCATTTCAAATGCCTGTTTATTAGGAAATAACCTGGGGATTTATCCTTGCAGTCCTGCATATCTGTGTGTGCTCCAACACAGGTGATGGGACCTGACAAATGACTGGGGGAGCAGGGAAAAGTCATGGAATGCTCACAAATCGGTGATGGGAGCACAGAGTCCAGGAGTGCTTTGGGATGGGAGAGACCTTAAAGCTCACCTTGTTCCACCCCTGCAGGGCCAGGGACAATTCCATGGTCCCAGGTTGCTCCAAGCCCTGTCCAACCTGGCCTTGCACACCTCAAGTCCCTGTGCTGCTGCCATTGGTCCCCTAATACATTTAAAAAAAATTAATTAAATAAATTGCTGGAATTTATTTAAAACTGTGCTACTGAAAGGAGGAAAATCAAGAATTGTTTGTGCCGTTTATGATTTTTTCCATCTTCATCCTGGAGAAGGGTCAATACAATTAAAAAAAGGAATAAAAAATTAATAAAAGTTCATGGCACAGATATGGCAGGAAAGTAGTGTGAGGTGGAAAAGCTTTCCTCCCATTTCTGCAGAGCCCACTGAATCATCCCCACCCAAAGTGTTCCCATCTCAGGAGCTGTGGGCCAGCAAGGTGGAAGTAAAACTGCAAATGATAGAGCTGGAACAGTTTCAAAGCATAATCCCCTAATTAATCCAAAGAACAAGTATTTAGTACAAAAAAGCCTTTTAAAATCATGCCATCCTAGGACACATCCGTGCTTTTCCTTAGCCTTTAAATAGCTCCCTGGCTGGATTTCCATGCCAGTTCAGCTTAGCCTGCTTCCTTTTTCTTTCTTGCATTTTTTTCCAACAATTCTTTCTTTCAATAGCTCCTTCACATATTTCATTAACATTGTGTCTTATTAAAATCCTTTTTCAGTCATTAGAATTTTAAATGTGTGTTTAAAGAGAAGCCAAAGAGATTAAATGAATGTTAACAGAATTTAAGACACTCCATTAGTAACTTTTGGCCTCATTTATAGAATTCATGGAGCAGTGTGTTTAATTATGGATGCTGATGGACTCCAGGTTGTGGGCCCTAGAGTGAATGAACATCATGTGCTTAGTGTAGGGCTGGACAATGCATCAGCCTTCCTGTTTCCTGCAAGAAGTCATTGATCAGTGCTGTCCAAGTCACCTGGATCCCGTTATCAGCCAGGCAATGACCATTTACAGAGGAGATCAGCAGGCAGTTTGGTCAGCCTCTGCCTGGAGCTTTCACATCTGTCTCTGCTTTCCTGAATTCGTGTTCTGCAGCACCTCAGGAGCCTCATTGAGGCATGTTCCTGCTCTTGAAGAGACTCAAAATAGCAGAGGAATAAAAGCCCATCTCATGGCAGGAAGTGAGGTAATTCAACCCCAAATATATTTTCTCTAGAATCCTAATACAGCCCTTTAACTCCCTGCAGTCCTTCACAACTCCTGACCCAGTGCTCCCTGGCCTTCAAACCCCTCTTGCCCCATGCCATTCTGAGCTGCATTTGTGAGTGATTTGGGGAGCAGTGCCCCCACAGGAGGGGGACAGGTGCCCCCCTGAGCCCCAGCCTGGTGACACCTGCGAGGGAGCTCCACCTCTGCCCCCCAGAACGAGGCTTTGGAGCAGGTGCCCCCTTCATGCCCAGCTTATCTCACCCATTTCAGGTGGTGCTGCTGCTGATGCCCAGCTGTAGGAGCATTGAGGGGTAGGACGGTCAGGATGGAGGGAGAGCAGAGATCTCTGCAGCCAGGTTGTGGAACTTGGGGTTTATTGCAAAGGGCCAAGTGCAGGGCCCTGCTGGGAGCTGCCAGGCACAGCCCAGAGCAGGACTGAGAGAAGAGAGGGGGAGAGAGGATGAGAGGGTGAGAGAGTAAAAGGGTAAGAGGGTGAGGTTCCCGTTCTAATACCATAAATCATCTTCTGTGTTGAATATTCTGATTCTCACTCACCAATCCAGTCCAAGATACAAATCCTACAGCATTTACATACAGCCTGTAAGAATCATTACATTCCCACACTGGGTTACATTTTAAACCCTACAAACTCCTCTTTGGGCCCCTCTGCCAAGCTGTAGGGTCTGCTCTGACCCCTGGGCCTGTCTGCAAGCAGAGGGTGTTGTTCCATCAAAAGGGGATCACCTTCAGCTGGCCACACCATTGTTTTCCAGCTGTTCAGTAACTGAGGGATCTCAGAGCTTGCTTTCATTTCAATCTCAGTTATAGTTTCCATACTCTCAGCATCTTTTGCCAGGCAATCATATCTATAAGGCTTTCCTGTTTCATCTTCCCCAGCAGCCAGTCACAAATGGCTGGGCTGTTCCTGCATTACCCTGGGCAGGCAGGATTTCAGCCTGTGCTCTGGCAGTTAAAGCTCAGCTCCCTGGTGTCAGCTGGGGAATGGAGCACTGGGAAGGTAATCACTGACGTGCTGGCTTTCAAGGCTTTTTTCCCTGGTTTTATATCTTTGTAATTCTGCTCTCCAAAATAAGTTTGCTCTGTGTGAGCCATGAATTTGGGGACTGCCTGTCATAGGTGGCTTAATGCTGGGTTTGCAGGCTCTCTATATTCTCCTGATCCTGATTAAAAGCCTTGCTGCCACTGTTGCCTGGAAGTTATCCACTATAACAATTTCACTGGAGAATGGGATTTCATCAAAATGCATTACAGGAGTGTGCCACTTTCAAAAACTTTAATCAGAAAAGGGATCTTGGAGACAGGAAGGTATTTTGTGTTGAAAAGAGACACTGTGTTGAATGCAGGTGTACTCTGGTCCATAAGCTCTATTCACAATCCCTGCCTGGCAGAGCTGCTGCAGGAGAAGTTTTGTTCCTCTCTGCTCCCAGCTCTGGGCACAGCCCCAGGGGCACTGGGCAGGGTTGGTTTTCCCTGCTGAAAGCAGTCCTGTGGCATTGTCACACTGCAAGGCCTGGCTAATTATTTAACAAGATCTTTAAAAAGCAGAGAGGAAAAACCTCCAACCCAGCAACGCAGTCTCCTGAGGTGAGTGCTGCACACTGGGTGCAAACCCAGCCTCCAGGCAGCTCAGCACATCTGTGCCACTGTCCCCTCAGCCAAGGGCAGCCAGGGGCTGGCACTGCCCCACGGCAACTGATTTCTGTCCTGAAACACAGAAAATGCCCAAATCCTCATCAGCCATGGGCTGGCAGCAGGGCCAGAGCAGTGCCTGTCCCCTGGGCACCTCTGAGTGCTGTGTCCAGGGCTGGGTCCTCCTGGGGGCTGGAGAGTGCCCAGGGAAGGGAACAGGGCTGGGCAGGGGCTGGAGAATCCCTGAGGGAGCTGGGCAGGGGCTGCAGAATCCCTGAGGGAGCTGGGCAGGGGCTGCAGAATCCCTGAGGGAGCTGGGCAGGGGCTGCAGAATCCCTGAGGGAGCTGGGCAGGGGCTGCAGAATCCCTGAGGGAGCTGGGCAGGGGCTGCAGAATCCCTGAGGAGCTGGGCAGGGGCTGCAGAATCCCTGAGGAGCTGGGCAGGGGCTCAGCCTGGAGCAAAGGAGGCTCAGGGGCCCTTGTGGCTCTGCACAGCTCCTGCCAGGAGGGCACAGCCGGGGGGGTCGGGCTCTGCTCCAGGGAACAGGGACAGGAGCAGAGGGAACGGCCTCAGGCTGGGCCAGGGCAGCTCAGGGTGGGCATTGGGGAAATTCCATCATGGCAAGGGTGCTCCAGCCTGGCACAGCTGCCAGGGCAGGGGTGGAGTGCCTATTCCTGGAGGGATTTAGGAGCCCTGTGGATATGGCGCTTGGGGACAGGGGTTAGCGGTGGCCTGGGCAGTGCTGGGGACCTGGATGATTTGAGAGGCCTTTCCCAAGCCCTCCTAGATGGCTCTGTGGTTCTGTGGCTCTGTGATTGTGTCTGCAGCCCCTCCTGTGCTGGAAGCTGGGGCTCAGCCCTGGAGGGGAGCTGGGCTCTGCACCAGGGTGTCAGGGGCTCCTCCAGCAGTCTCTGTGCTCACTCTGTGCCACACCCAGCTCGTCTCTGGGCCCACTGGGGCTCAGGGCTCGTGGTTTGGGACCAGCCACCAGCATGCCTTGCTCTGGGCTCAGGCTGGGCACTGCCCCCGTGGCACGGTGGGAGCTGTGCTGGCACACTGAACTGGCATCTGGACCATCCAAGAGGGAAATATCAATAATATTGGACAATGTCCTTAAGGTCTGGTCAGCTCTGAAAGTGGTCAGGCAGTTGGACCAGATGAGTACTGTGGGTCCCTTCCCACTGAAATGCTCTATTATTCTATTCTATTCTATTCTATTCTATTCTATTCTATTCTATTCTATTCTATTCTATTCTATTCTATTCCATTCCATTCCATTCCATTCCATTCCATTCCATTCCATTCTATTTTTAATAATATACTGAACTGTTGTTCTTGTTCTCATTCTTTATTATTCTATTCTATTCTATTCTATTCTATTCTATTCTATTCTATTCTATTCTATTCCATTCCATTCCATTCCATTCTATTTTTAATAATATACTGAACTGTTGTTCTTGTTCTCATTCTCTATTATTCTATTCTATTCTATTCTATTCTATTCTATTCTATTCTATTCTATTCTATTCTATTCTATTCCATTCCATTCCATTCTATTTTTAATAATGTACCGAACTGTTGTTCTCGTTCTCATTCTCTCTATTCTATTCTATTCTATTCTATTCTATTCTATTCCATTCCATTCCACTCCATTCTATTTTTAATAATATACTGAACTGTTGTTCTCATTCTCTATTATTCTATTCTATTCTATTCCATTCCATTCCACTCCATTCTATTTTTAATAATATACTGAGCTGTTGTTCTCATTCTCTGCAATGCTTTTTGTTCCCTGAGCACCTTCTATGAATGAAAAACCCCAAACACACAACAAAATGTGAGGAGTAGCTGAGGCCAGCAGAGCCCCTGGGGGTGCCTGGCTCAGCTGTGCACTCCAGCCCAGGCTGGCTCTGCACTGAGCCCTGGCTGCCCAGGGTTGAGCTTTCCCCCAGGCTGCTGGGCTTGGCCCAAGTCAGGCACTGCTGGAGCCACAGGAAAACCAGGAGAGGTGGAGAGATGGGCTCCTGACCTGACCCTCTGCAGAACAGGAGAATTTACCAAAATCAGGGCAGTTGCAGGGAAATCTCTGACTAGAATCCAGGTTTTAGTTTCAGCTGCTGCTCTTCAGAAGGAGCTTTTCTGGGTCCTGTCCCTGTGTTTGGTCCCACAAATCCCATCCGCTGATTTTTCCGCTTTCTGCTCTTGTCAGCTCCTGATTAGTGGTGACATCATTGGTTTTGCTGTTGAAGAACATTTTATAACAAAAACCAGTATCTCAGCCAGATAAAAATAATCCTTGGTTTAGTGCCCATGGATTTATTAATGTGGCTCCCTGTCACGGCTATTGATGTTAAGCCTGATGTATTTTTAAAAGTCTCTCACAAAGATCACGGAATACGAGTCCCTGTCTGTTACAGACACTCAGTGTGGGAGCATTTCAGAAGGAAAGGAGAAAGCATGAAAGGCACAGCAGGATTTGTTACCTGGGTACAGGTACCTGGCACGTGAGGTGCCCTCAGTTCTGCCCTGGGGAGTCACTGTGAGCAGTGCTGCTCCCAGGCACGGGGGCAGAGCCGCCCTTTCCTGCCAGTCTCACCCATTTTCACATTAAATGCACCCAGAAATGGCTTTGATGGTGTTATCAGTGGATATATAACTACAGCAGAGAGATGGAGCTGCCTGTGGGCTCATTTAGCACAAAAACTCAGTCTCTGGAAAAATTGTCTGCAGAGAAGGCAGGGCAGCGTGAGGCCAGTGGACATTGTGCTGCTCTTAAACGGGGTTTCATTAAGCACATATTTAAAGGGAATTGCTGAGCTCAGTCACGGGCAGAGCAGCTCCCTGGGGCCCGTGGCAGCCCCCAAACGCCTCCTTTGTGAGAGATCCTGGGTGAGGAGCTGCTGTCACTGCCTGTGCCCTGCTGTCCTGCTGCTGCCCTAATCCTCTCTTTGTCATTAATTGCAGCCGCTAAAATGCTAAAATTGCTTCCTGCGAGCCTCTGGCAGCCCTGGCTGCCCAACCCCGGCTGTAGGGGAAGGTTTGGGGTCTGCCCTCGTGTCTGCCCCCCTTGGCCTGCCCAGGACCCCGGGGAGGTGCTGCAGTGGGGACAGGCACCCTAAAGGAGCACAGGCACCCTAAAGGGGCACAGGCTGTACCCCACTGCTCAGACCAGCTCTGGTTGATGCCCAGGCACCCTAAAGGGGCACAGGCTGTACCCCACTACTCAGACCAGCTCTGGTTGATGCCCAGGCACCCTAAAGGGGCACAGGCTGTACCCCACTACTCAGACCAGCTCTGGTTGATGCCCAGGGGTGGGTGTTTCAGTGCAGCTGCACCTCAGTGCTCACAGCATCAGCTCTGTCTGAAACAGCCACGTTCTCTGGCATGGAGGAATGAAATCCCAAATTCCAGCCCTGCTGGTGCCACAGAGAAAATAAAGAGAGAGCTGGGAAGATCCTGGCTTTGGGAGGGTGGGAAGGACATCCCACCCCTTGGTCAGCATCCCATGGATGAGGCTGGGGGGATGCTGTACCAGGCTGAGCATGAGATGGTGTGACATCTGCCACTCCCCACTGCTGCCTTCATCTTTGGGGCTTGTCACGTTGTGCCCCAAGTTCCCTGGAGCTGAGGCACCTCCAGGGCATGGGAAGGATCTGGAAGGAGAAGTGGACAGACAGCTGCAGTCCTGAGCAAATGTGGGGACACTTTATCCACCTGTGTTTAGGGGTACCCAGCCATTACCCACCTGCACACTGCTTGTGCCACCATGTCCCACAGCCCAGCCCAGGGGACATCACAGGGTCCAGATCCACTGCTTGTGCCATCGTGTCCCATGGCCAGCCATAGCCCAGCCCAGGGGACACCGTGGGGCTTGCCACTGTGGCCCTCAGGTGCTTTGGAGGCTTGAGGGCACCCTGTGGGTGGGCCTTGGCAAAAGCCCTGGGGTGTCAGTGACTGCTGGGGGACAGTGGGGACAGCCAGGGGATCTCCTCACTGAGGGGGTGTCAGTGGGGCTCTGTGGGGACAGTGGGGGCAGCCAGGGGATCTCACTGAGGGTTTTGGGGGTCAGTGCGTCCAGCCAGGGATCTCCTCATGAGGGCTGTAGGCCAGCACTGCCTGCAGAGCCGTTTGCATCACCCCATTGACGTCAGCTGGGAGATGGCTCATTGCCCTAATTGGGCCCGTCGCAGTCCATAGCAGGAGAGGAGATACTAAATACGTTCATTTCTTTCCTTAAAAACACTAAAATAGGAAAAAGAGTACAAAACCTTGGTGCCTAATTAAGCAAGTAACTTTCTGCTAAGGTGTTTTCTGAGATTTTGGCCAAGGTTAACTCCGTAAAAACTGCTAAACAGCCCACTCCTCATTGTCTTTGCCTCTGTAGGTTCATTTTTGTATTAATACCTCCTTTCATAACTAGTGCAAATATAGTCTTCTGTCTGTTTACAAAAAGAGAAAAAAAATATTTTGTTCCAACATAATGTCATTAAAAATTAATATTTTACAGCCAAGCTTATTGCTGGAGGGGCTTCATTTTTGCGGGATTAGTCTTTCCTGTTTCATAAAATTAAAGGGCAGCAAAGATATCAAGTACTTTCTAATACCATCAAAAAATTGACCGCTTTAATTGACATTTCTAAATAAGATTAATTTAGCACTTGAGAGAGATGAAAGATTGGTAGGTCAGGAAAGTAAAGGCTGGGGTTCATGAACATGACAAAATGTGGGCTCCAAATGCCCGGCTGATCTGTTCGAGCGTGGCCTGAGCAGACTCCTGGGACGATAATTCAACCTTGGTCACATTTTGTCCTGCTGCTTGCTGGGTGAAGGGGGAAATGGCATCATGATGGATTTGGCTGACCTGTGGATGGCTGGGGACAAAGAAGCAGTGCAATGCTCCCAGGAGGGGTCTGAGCAGGTGAAGTGGGGAATGGCATCATTTTGGATTTTGAGCTGTGGATGCCGGGGATGAAGGAGCAGAGCAGTGTCAGAGGTACTGAGCCACTGTGCTCCTGGGAGGGATCTGAGCAGGTGAAGTGGGGAATGGCACTCGAGACGGATTTTGCTCCCCTCCTGGGAGGGATCCGAGCAGTGGAAGTGGGGAATGGCACTCATGGTGGATTTTGAGCTGTGGATGCTGGGGATGAAGGAGCAGTGCAGTGTCAGAGGTACTGAGGCCGTCACACTCCAGGGAGGGATCTGAGCAGGGGAAGTGGGGAATGGCATCATTATGGATTTTTTTGGAGCTGTGGATGCTGGGGATGAAGGAGTAGCACGATGCCAGAGGTGCTGGGGCTGCCATGCTCCTGGGAGGGATCCCAGCAGGGGAAGTGGGCAATGGCACTCATGGTGGATTTTGAGTTGTGGATGCTGGGGATGAGGGAGCAGTGCAGTGTCAGAGGTACTGAGGCCGTCACACTCCTGGGAGGGATCTGAGCAGGGGAAGTGCGGAATGGCACTCATGGTGGACTTTGCTGAGCTGTGGATGCTGGGGATGAAGGAGCAGTGCAGTGTCAGAGGTACTGAGGCCGTCACACTCCGGGGAGGGATCTGAGCAGGGGAAGTGCGGAATGGCATCATTATGGATTTTTTTGGAGCTGTGGATGCTGGGGATGAAGGAGTAGCACGATGCCAGAGGTGCTGGGGCTGCCATGCTCCTGGGAGGGATCCCAGCAGGGGAAGTGGGGAATGGCACTCATGGTGGACTTTGCTGAGCTGTGGATGCTGGGGATGAAGGAGCAGTGCAGTGTCAGAGGTACTGAGGCCGTCACACTCTGGGAGGGATCTGAGCAGGGGAAGTGGGGAATGGCACTCATGGTGGACTTTGCTGAGCTGTGGGTGGCTGGGGATGAGGGAGCAGTGCAGTGTCAGAGGTGCTGAGGCTGCTGCACTCCCAGGAGGGACCCGAGCTGTGTGGAGGTGAGAGCCCCCTGCCCAAAGTGAGACCTGTCATTCTGTCCTGCACAGAGGGCCCTCTCCTGAGCTAATGCTTGCCATTTAAATACAGCACCAAGGATTAATAACCTTCTGTATTAGGCAAGCACTGCTTGCTATGAATGATGGCATTACTGTATATTTGAATATGTCTGAAATAGTGCACTCAGATCACCCTCAGAATTTAAAAGACGTGACAGTGGTAGGAAATGCAGTGCTTTTCCCTGTTCCCCTTTCTTTCTCTTTCAGAGGAAGAATCATAGCTGAAATGCTGAACAACCCAGAGTATTCCTTAAAGTTCATTGTAGATGGAATAAATGGCCCATTCCTTAGAGGCCGTCCAGCTGTATGGTATCATCTTCAGCTTCATTATGTTTTCTCCTCAGGTGCAGAAGGATATTCTGGCTGATCAGTATTTCCCAGACATTGCTCAGACCAACTTTTCTTTGAAGTCTGTTATGAAGAGCAAAACCACTTGCATTAAATTCAGGATCGGGGGGTTTTGCCATGGGGAGAGCAGCAAGGTCAGCAGAGCTTGGGGTGGGGCCACCAGAGGAGGACCCCCCCTCTGCCACAGGTGTGCCAGCAGAATCCAAGGGGCCACCCTGGGCTCCCCAGGACAGAAAAGACACTGAGGGCTGGAGCATGGCCAGGGCAGGGAATGGAGATGAGAAGGGGTTGGAGAATTCCTGAGGGAGCTGGAAAGGGGCTCAGCCTGGAGCAAAGGAGGCTCAGGGGGACCTGCTGGCTCTGCACAGCTCCATGGCAGAAGGCTGGAGGCAGGGGGGTTTGGGAGCTTTTCTCAGCAAAGATGCAATGGAACAAGAGGAAACAGCCTTGAATTGCACCAGAGGGGTTTGGGTTGGATATTGGGAACTATTCCTTCCTGGAAAGGACTGGCACTGTGTGGAGCCCTGGCACAGCTCCAGGGCAGTGTGGAGTCCCTATCCATGGGAGGATTTAAAAGCTGTGTAGATGTGACTCTTGGGGCCAGGGCTGGGGGAATGACTGGGCTGGATGGGCTCAGAGGGATTGTCCCACCTGAACAGTTCAGTGATTCAGTTATGAAGGGAGTCATGAAGGGAGAGAGCAGCTCCCCAGGCAGCTGTACCTGTGAGTGATTGTCCTCTTGTTCTGGAGAGGGAAGGGCTGCGAGGCCAGCCCGGCCCACAGCCCTGGGAGCAGAGCAGAGATGAAATCCCCTCCAGTCACCATGGGTGAGTGCCAATGGTGCCAGTGTGGGATTGCCAATGGTGCCAGTGCGTGCTGTGCTACAAGGCCTGGCAAGGCCACGAGGGCTCACCTGGCTCCCCGGGCTCAACCAGCACCCAGGACTCACCTGATTCTGAGGGCTCACCCAGCTGCCAGGGCTCACCCAGCTGCCAGGGCTCACCAGGCTCCCAGGGCTCACCCAGCTCCCAGGACTGCCTGTCTCCCATGGCTCACCCAGCTCCCATGGCTCACCCCGCTCCCAGGGCTCACCCAGCTCCAAGGGCTCACCCAGCTCCCAAGGATCACCTGGCTCCCAGGGCTCACCCAGCTCCCAGGGCTCACCCAGCTCCCAGGGCTCACCCAGCTCCCAGGACTGCCTGTCTCCCAGGGATCACCCAGCTCCCATGGCTCACCCAGCTCCAAGGGATCACCAGGCTCCCAGGGCTCACCCAGCTCCAAGGGCTCACCCAGCTCCCAGGGCTCACCCAGCTCCCAGGGCTCACCCAGCTACAAGGGCTCACCCAGCTCCCAGGGCTCACCCAGCTCCCAGGGCTCACCCAGCTCCCAGGGATCACCCAGCTCCCATGGCTCACCCAGCTCCAAGGGATCACCAGGCTCCCAGGGCTCACCCAGCTCCCAGGGCTCACCCGGCTCCCAGGGCTCACCCAGCTCCAAGGGCTCACCCAGCACCCAGGACTCACCCAGCTCCCAGGGCTCACCAGGCTCCCAGGGCTCACCCAGCTCCCAGGGCTCACCCAGCTCCAAGGGCTCACCCAGCTCCCATGGCTCACCCAGCTCCAAGGGCTCACCCAGCTCCCATGGCTCACCCAGCTCCAAGGGCTCACCCAGCACCCAGGACTCACCCAGCTCCCAGGGCTCACCCAGCTCCCATGGCTCACCCAGCTCCAAGGGCTCACCCAGCTCCCAGGGCTCACCCAGCTCCCAGGGCTCACCCAGCTCCCATGGATCACCAGGCTCCCATGGCTCACCCAGCTCCAAGGGATCACCCCGCTCCCAGGGCTCACCCAGCTCCAAGGGATCACCAGGCTCCCAGGGCTCACCCAGCTCCCATGGCTCACCCAGCTCCCAGGGCTCACCCAGCTCCTAGGGCTCACCCAGCTCCTAGGGCTCACCCAGCTCCCAGGGGTCACCCAGCTCCAAGGGCTCACCCAGCTCCCATGGATCACCAGGCTCCCAGGGATCACCAGGCTCCCAGGGCTCACCCAGCTCCTAGGGCTCACCCAGCTCCCAGGGGTCACCCAGCTCCAAGGGCTCACCCAGCTCCCATGGATCACCCCGCTCCCAGGGCTCACCCAGCTCCCATGGATCACCCCGCTCCCAGGGCTCACCCAGCTCCAAGGGATCACCCAGCTCCAAGGGCTCACCCAGCTCCAAGGGATCACCAGGCTCCTAGGGCTCACCCAGCTCCCAGGGGTCACCCAGCTCCAAGGGCTCACCCAGCTCCAAGGGATCACCCCGCTCCCAGGGCTCATCTGTCTCCCAGGGACCGGAGGCCCCCAGCCCCTGCCAGGCTCCGGGGAAGGAAGGCAGCGTTTACCCGATGATGCACTGGAGTGCACAATGCAAGGGGTGATCTTTGAAGTGCTCAATGAAGTACTGCAAAATGCTGTGAAACAACTGTTCTTAAGCGGCTTCTGGGCTTTGAAGAGATGGGTTTCATTTATTTGTGTGGTGTTCCAGGTCAGCGGGCCTTTGTTCCGCTCCTTGAGCCCTGGCTGGAACGAGTGCCATTGCTCACCCTGCTCTGATTGTTCCCAGCTTTAGTTAAGAAGCTGCTCTCTGCAGATCATTTAATGAGGAGGATTTCTTCACGCAGGAAAGCTTCCATCTTTCTCTGTTAAGTGTCAGGGTGGATGTTTCCTCGGCTGAGCAGGAGCCGTATTTAACTGCTGTGTTTATTTCTCAGCAGTGAAGTTTCCCTCCTCGGGTTCAGTCTGAGGTGACAGCTGTAGCATGTCCCTTGGAAACACTTTAAAGAAAGCAGAGAAATTCTTGCTCAGACCCTGTGCAAAGTGCCTCTCACCAGACACACATCCATCTCACCCAAGATCCTGTTTGGCTCCTTTTGGGCTGGTTTTGGTGAGTGATTCACTAAAGCCAATGTAATTTCCTCTGCGGAGAGTCTGAGGGTCTCACACAGACTATCAGGAGTGGGAAGCCAAGCTCTTGCATGAGAACTGGGGAAGAAATAGGGCTGAAGGTACTGGGAAGGTTTAAAGAGAGGTTTTAATTTCTTCCTGCCCTTTGGAAGGGATGAAACATGGGAGGAAAGGAGGAAAATGGGAACCACCGTAGCAAAGGGACTCATCCAAGGCAGGGCTGGGCCACCCCTGCTGGTCCTCCTGTTAGGATGGGTTTGTGTGGGGAAGGAGCAGAGTCCAAAGAGCTACACTGAGGCTGGTTCCTATGATCTTTATTTATTATTAGTTTTTTCCCCTTTCTTTAAAGTGAAAAATTTTTTCCTTGGAAAGTAAAAGGCAAATCACAGCAACAGGAAATGCAGGCTCTCTTTGATCTTTGTTTTATACCCAGGTAAAAACTACTTAAAAGCAGTTTACTTAGTATTTTTCTTGTTTTCCAGCATGTTTTTACAATCCAAAATACAAATTTAACCCTCAGTAACCAGTTTGGATGAAGAGATGCTCCAGCATTACCTCCAGCTCTCTGCTATAAATGCTCCAAGGAAAACAATGTTATTTTTATGCAAAGCTGCTGCAGATATGTCTCTGTGCTCAGTTTCACTGGCTCTCACAGAATGAAGGAAAAAGAGGGTTTTTAAATCCTACTTAAGGCCATCATCCTCCAGCAGGCATGGAGGGTTTTTGCACCCAAATATTGACTGCAGAGCTGTTAATGCAGGAGATCCAGAACCACAGAACCATGGAAGCATTTATGCTGGAAAAGCCCTCAAAGATGAGCAAATCCAATGATCAACCAGCACCACCACCCACCCTGTCCACCACTAAACCATGGCCTCAAATGTCACCTTCATGCAGTTTATGAATTCCAGCCCTGCCCTGGCAGCACATCCCAGGATTACACCACCCTTGCCATGAAGAAATTTTCCCTATGATCAAAACCAGACCTCCCCTGGCCCAGCCTGAGGCCGTTCCCTCTGCTCCTGTCCCTGTTTCCCCGGCTGTGCCCTCCTGGCAGGAGCTGTGCAGAGCCACAAGGGCCCCTGAGCCTCCTTTGCTCCAGGCTGAGCCCCTGCCCAGCTCCCTCAGGGATTCTGCAGCCCCTGCCCAGCTCCCTCAGGGATTCTGCAGCCCCTGCCCAGCTCCCTCAGGGATTCTGCAGCCCCTGCCCGGCTCCCTCAGGGATTCTGCAGCCCCTGCCCAGCTCCCTCAGGGATTCTGCAGCCCCTGCCCGGCTCCCTCAGGGATTCTGCAGCCCCTGCCCAGCTCCTCAGGGATTCTGCAGCCCCTGCCCGGCTCCCTCAGGGATTCTGCAGCCCCTGCCCGGCTCCTCAGGGATTCTGCAGCCCCTGCCCAGCCCCCCCAGCTCCATCAGATCTGTGCCCCAGCCCCCATCATTACGGGCAGGCCCTGGCACAGGTGCCCAGAGCAGCTGTGGCTGCCCCTGTATCCCTGGCAGTGCCCAAGGCCAGGCTGGACACTGGGACACCCTGGGACAGTGGGAGGTGTCCCTGCCATGGCAGGGGAACAAAGATAACCTCCAGGGCTCCTTCCAATCCAAACCATCTGTGGCTCTGTGATTCTATGGTGCTAGCACAAGTGTGTGCCCATGGTGGCACTGTCTAAAATGGGGCTTGAATTTTTCTTTAATCATTCTGAAATACGTGGTAAAAGTAGTGCCAACAGCTCAGTGTTCCTCGTTCGTGTGGCTGCTTTTTCTGCAGATTTTTGAGCAGAAGTGGGAGTCTGGCCATGGTTACAGGTGTGATCTGACTGCTCCTTTCCAAATTGCACTGGTTTATGCTGGATGTGATATTTCCTCCTATCTTCAAGCAGAAGTGTGCTCAGTAAATGATGCAATTCTAGTTTCCACCCTTGTGCTTTGCCTGTGAGTAGTGTTAGCAAACACCACGGAGATAAGGGCCATTGCAGAAGTGAGGGCTGTTATTTCAACCTCCTCTTTCATTTTTATGTCAAATTCTGTCAGAGGGATGGGAATTCCTGCTCAGTGTTGGACCACCATGGTTTGGAATAGCATCAAATGTTCATCACTTCTGGCATCTGCTCCTATATTTTTGTGAGGGTTTATGTTTGGGGTTTGGGGTTTTTTCAGATGATTCCCCTTAATTTTTACAATGTCTAGCCCTCTTCCTTTTTTTTTTTTTCCAGATTAAATTCTAGAGACGGGCAGGGTCAGCAGGTGCCTGCTGTTGTGCACAGCTCTGCTAAACTGCACAGGAGGGGCTGAACTGCACTGAACTGCACTGAACTAATGATGCAACCATCAGCAAATGTTTGTGGGGCTCTGCTTTTACTCTTTTTATCTAGGACTGCAGCCAGCCTGGAGGTGTTTTAAGCTCATTTTGAGGGTCAACCCCATCACCTTTCACTTATATGATTTGGTTTATGTTTTATATTCTATATAGAAAACTTCCTCTGCTACATTTCTACATCCAGATCTTTCCAACAAAGAAAAATGAAAACCCAGGGCTGAAATATGTTATATAGAGTTTTTATTTTCAATATCACTTCTTCTTATGTTTTTCGCTCTTAGGCTGTTTACTTGATTATTTTAAATTTTAAGTAAATTTTCTGGTGGACAATAGAGGTTTTTGTGTTAAGCACAAGATGCCAGCTTCCTGCAGAGGTCTCTCTAGGGAGACTGAAATCATATTACAGTGAGATAACATGTGTTTGGGAGTGTGAAAAATGAATACATTTGATTTATCAAACTTTCACAGCTTTGAAGAGCTCAGAATAAAATGGCAGTGATAATTCCTGGCTCCCAGGGTAGCTCAGTCCCATCCTGTGGCTTCCCCTGGGGCACTGAGAGATTGAACATCTCTCCCAGATCCTGTTTGTTCTGGGATGGGGCCCTCGAGTCTTGCAGCAAGCTGGGAACAGGGGGAAGGAACCAGGAATACATTGGATGTTCTGGGAGCTTGCAGTTCACACTCTGCTGTTAGAGAAACCCAGAAAGGTTTGGGCTGGAAGGGACCCTAAAGCCTCACACTGCCAGGGATGCAGGGGCAGCCACAGCTGCTCTGGCACTTCCAGCCCAGCCAGGAATTCCCAATTCCCAATCTCCCACCCATCCCTGCCCACTGGCACTGGGAGCCATTCCCTGGCTCCTGTCCCTCCATCCCTTGTCCCCAGTCCCTCTCCAGCTCTCCTGGAGCCCCTTCAGGCCCTGCCAGGGGCTCTGAGCTCTCCCTGGAGCCTTCTCCTCTCCAGGGGAACATTCCCAGCTCTCCCAGCCTGGCTCCAGAGGAAACCATTCATGGGGAATCTGGGAATTGTCTTTAACAAACACAGACACAGAAGGGTTAGAGTGGGAACAGCAAAACAACAACAAAGGAAGGAAGGAAGGAAGGAAGGAAGGAAGGAAGGAAGGAAGGAAGGAAGGAAGGAAGGAAGGAAGGAAGGAAGGAAGGAAGGAAGGAAGGAAGGAAGGAAGGAAGGAAGGAAGGAAGGAAGGAAGGAAGGAAGGAAGGAAGGAAGGAAGGAAGGAAGGAAGGAAGGAAGGAAGGAAGGAAGGAAGGAAGGAAGGAAGGAAGGAAGGAAGGAAGGAAGGAAGGAAGGAAGGAAGGAAGGAAGGAAGGAAGGAAGGAAGGAAGGAAGGAAGGAAGGAAGGAAGGAAGGAAGGAAGGAAGGAAGGAAGGAAGGAAGGAAGGAAGGAAGGAAGGAAACAAACCCAGGGCAGTCCCTTGGCAACATCTTGGCTAATCACAGTAAGAGGAGCTTCCTGAAGTGAGAGAAGATGTCATCCTCATTAATAGCATTATTAAATAATTCTCGGGAATAGTGATAAATACATAAATATCTTGTTATTTGCCTGTCATTTTCCAGCAGGCTGTCTAGAGTGAATGAATCATGGCTTATTTTTCATTATGTCAGTGATGTAAATGCAGGTATGGGATTGGAATTATTGCAAAGTGACTGTGGTCTTTCATATCTGCATTCCAGGCATTCTTCCTGCAGTTTTTACAGCTGTGATAAAGGCAGGAGGTATTTTCTGATGATCCATGATCCAAGCTGTCCTTGAATTTTGGAAGCATTTTGCTTGCCTCACATGAATTTCCTTTGCTAACCTCTAGCTTCTGTTTAAAATCCAGCAGAAATGTTGTGACACCTGCAGTAAGTGCAAAGGGCAGCTTTCTGCTGCCTGGCTCAGGATGTGCCACACTTGGTCACTGCCATTTTTTGGTGGTGTGGGAGGGTCAAACATTAGGTCTTGACTTTTTTCTTAAACATTCTGGCATGCCCAGGGGTCAGGAATGGGCATCCCTCTGCCCAGGGTGGCACCTCCTCACCGCCAGGAGCTGACCCAGCTGCAGCCAACATCCTCAGTGGGGAAGGGAGCCTCTGCACAGTTTCCCCTGAAACTCATTTGTCCTGTCTTAAATTTCCTTCTCATCCAGCATAGGCTTCCAGGTTATCCAGGAGCCCATTGCTCCATCAGGCTCCAGTTCCCACCTAAGGAAAACATCCTAGTCTTTAAATTGGTCTTTTCTGTGGGTGTGAGTCTGGAAACCCTAGAACTGCCTGTGAGCCTGGGACCAGCACCTCAGGAGGCCAATGGCTGTTTGTGTGCCCAAGTGCATCTTGGTTTTATATGGACAAGCAGTAAAAAGTCTGGTTTTCCCTGGCATTGTCTCGCTGGCATCTTCCAGCTGTTCATCCTGTCCCATCATCCAGGGCTTCAGAAGGAGATCAAACATCCCACCCACCTGCCACTGACCCCAGCCAGCATCCCTGCTACCCAGCACTGGTGTAAACTGGAGCCCTTGGGTGCCTGTCCCCACAGCCTTTCCTCTGCCCTGTCACCCACCCAGCCAGGGCCAGTCCCCAGCGTGACCTCAAGGATGGTGTGGAAGATCACATTTAAAACCTCACTAAAAAGAAAGGATTTAAGCACAAAATCATCCAGATAAGAGGGCACCTTTAATTTAGGAACCTGGCTGCCAGCACCTACTGAAGATGGGGTGTGGTGCTGTCACTGGCAAGTGGGAAAAACAAGGGACAGACATGTAGCTTTTAATACTGGATGTATTATTACCAGAGCTCATGGCTGAGATTTGTGTCTTCTGTACTGCCTTGTTATTGTTTGATTTTTATATGGACCTGTTTTAGGAATCACTTTATTCCTCCCAGCCCCCTAGCAGCCCATTGCAGGTTCTGGGAATGACCCCCTCTCTCTGGGCTTACTGGGAGAGTTTCTGCCCTTCTGTGAACCCTCTTGCTAAAGGAATGATTAGAAAAATATAAATATTTCCTTATGAGGCACTAAATCTGCTTCTCCCTCGAGAGTGCCCTGTCCTTGACTCGTGTGCCCAGTCAGCTGCAGCCTCAGATGCTGTGTCAGGGGGCAGGGGGCTGTGAAGCCCCTGCTCAGCACCTTACCTGGGACTGAGAGCTAACACTCATCATTGTGCCGTGCTATTAATTCACTAGAACACAGAACTAAGTGGTAATCATTAGCAGTGTCTGTTTATTATGGCCATTTTATTTTCCATGTCCCTTAAACATTAATCGTTCCTAATAGGACGAGGTTGGTTGAACAGATGTGAAATACGTGGCAGAGGTCGGTGTTCAGCAAATGTCTTTGCATTGTTTTCCTTCTTTTTTATATCCTCCCTATGCAAACACCCCACTTAAGGTTATTCTGTGTGTTTAATGGACTCTTGTGCCTGCATGTCACAAGCAGTTACCAAGGACCTTAAAATAAATCAGCCGTGTTCTGTGTGCCCGGCACTTCTCCCCTGCCCAGCAGAATCCAGAATCCAGCAGCAGAGCAGGGATCCTGCAGGGCCCTCTGGGGACAGGAGCTGCACCCCCCTGCAGCTGCCACCCAGGGCAGGGAAGGGCAAAGCCTGGCTGCAATGGTTTTCGTGGGATGGAAACTCTATATGGACCTGTATTGATGATGTGTTTGGCAGTGACATTCAGCTGCTCGGGTCACAGTTACTGCTGAGGATTACAGAACAGCAAATGATTTAATTCCCCTAACGCTCTTGTATTTCCTCAGCAGGAAAAGAACCAGGTAAGGAGCCGTTTAATTCCCCTAACTCTCTTGTATTTCCTCATCAGGAAAAAAAATCAGGTAAGGAGCCATTTGGGTACCAAGTCACCATCCCTGAGAGCCTCAAGGGTTTACAGATGTTTGGTCTGGAAAAACTGAAAGCACTGAAAGCAGCCACTGCCACCTCCCTGCCCAGCTTCGAGCCCCTGCCCAGATCTGTGTGGAGCATCATAGTCCCTCACAGAGAGGCTCAGAGCATCACAGTCCCTCTCAGGCAGGCTCAGGGGCCTCAGCTCCTCTTCCATGACAAGCTATTTGCTTAATATCATGTTCACTTTTGTCCTCCCATTATTTGAAAGGTTCTCCAGCCCTTGGGTCATTAGTTGTGGTTGAGATCTTCATTAAACTGGGGCCTAAATTCCTCATTTCTGCTTCTCTTAATTGCTACTCTATGTTGGGTTTTTATTTGTTTGTTTATTTACTTTGTTTTCCCAGGCTAATAAAATCTTTACCATCATTCATCTTTTGGGAAGGTAGGGAACAAAATGCTGAAGCAGGTTCTGGAAGTGCCTGCTGCAGTAATTTCCAGATGGTCAAGTTCTGGACCATTTGTGCTATTAAATACAAGTGCCTGGGTCTTTCTGTCCTCTTGCTGGATGCAGGGGAAGAATCCTCCTTTGCTCCTGGAGCAGGATTTGTTTTGACAATACCACGTGGAATTATCCTATTCAGTACATGAAAACACAGTCCAGTCCCACAAGTGAGGCCTCAAAGATTCCAAGTCACTTCCACAGCCAATTTCAGACTCTGGAGAGTGAGAAAATCACCACACAGGCCACAGATTACTTGGCAATTAATCCTAATTCTATTTCTGCCTGCCTAGAAAATCAGGCAACAGGATTTACTTGGGAACAATTGCTGCAATAAAGTCAGTCAAAGTTTCACCTTGCTTGTTTGAGCTGGGAGCTGCAGGAGCGGTAATCCAAAATGCTTGACCTTGGTGAGCATTATCTGTGTAGAGCCTTGCACCAGGGCAATTGCAGCACCTCAAACCCCTCAGCGTGCTCCCTTTGCTCTGACCCCATCACATCTGCTCCTCCAGCTTCACACTGAGGATCAGCCCTGCTTTTCACACTGTGGCCAGGAGGGCAGATGTGGCTCCCAGCAAAGGCGCCTCGGGGTGCTCTCACAGCAGGTTCCCTTCTGTGTCACACAGGCTGTGCCTGTCCCTCCCCATTCCCATGGGCAGGGATCTTTGAGACTGATGGGCTGGCTTGCACTGAAGCACACCAGAAATATTTCCCACAAACAGGAAAGCTCCAGTCTAAGGTGGCCATGCCCTCAGGGGGGAAAGTGTGAGAGCCCTGTAAGAAGGGAAGGGTTTTCTTCAACCTAAGAGCAAAATTAGAGGTCATAACATTGAAAAAAAGGAAAACAAGATGAAAAGGGACACTTCTGTACTACAAGGGGTTGTCAGTGATTCCCAGAGGTTACAATATTATTTCTTTAAAGAAATAATGGCAGGGCAGTGCTGGGCATTCCTGCACCTGCAGTAGCTCTGCCAGCCCAGCAGGAGCACAGAGCCACAGGATGGGCCAGCTGGGGAGGGACTGTGGTGGCTCAGCTGGTCCAGCCCCCCTGCCCAGGCAGGGTCACCCCAGAGCCCAGGGCACAGGTGTCTCAGTTTGGAAAGGCAGGAGTCTGCTAAGGAAGGCAGGAGCCTCCCCTGAAATGGAGAATGTGAACCCCCCCACCCCTCCCAATTGCTATAAATTTTAAATTAAGGGGCTCTCAGGCAAAAATATGGAAGAAGGAAATAACAGTTCTTTAATGGGGAAGAAAATCAAAGGATAAAATGAACAATGCAGTGACCAAACCAACAGTGCCAGAGTCAGAGCCCAGCCTGACACCCTGTGGGTCAGGGTGCTGGCAGCAGCCCCATTGGAATTGTGGCTCAGCCCTCCTGCAGTGCCAGGGGTGGCTCTGCTGGAGCAGGGATCCTGGAGAAGGGTGGAGTCTTCCTCTGCAGATCCAGGGGAAGGAGAGGCAGCTGCTGCTCCTCTGGGCAATCCAGTGCAGAAGCCGTGCTGGTGTTCCAGAATCTCCAGATTATATCCAGGCAGGAATGCTTGGCTCCTCCCTCTGGGCTCACATCTCCCCATGGGATGCTGTAGTTCTTATCAGCCATGCAGGGACATTCAATGGCTGTTATCAGCAGGTGTCCCCTCCCGAGGGAGGAGTGGGTGTGGTCACTCAGAGAGAGAGATAAGGCAAACTGCCCACTTGACAAAGGTAATCTGCCCTACAGATGGTGATTGAAAACATCTTGCATTGCAATCTGGAACAGCAGGGCTGTGTCCAGGCAGAACCCTCTGTCAGCAGGGAGGAATGCCCATGGGTGTTCCTGGCATCCTCCCTGCTCTCCCCTGGGGGCTGTGGCTGAGAAAAGGGATGGCAAAGGAACATCCCTGCCCTCTCCTGGTGTGTGCCTCTCCCTGGTAAGGCAGGGTCCAGGACTCCTCAGGCCTCCCCTGCTGCCTGAACACAGAGAGGTCCAAGAACAGCTCCAGTGACTCCCATCCCCCTGCCCACATCAGCCTCTGTCCCTGCTCTGAGCAGCTCTCTGGGCTGGGGTGTCCTCACCAGCTCAGGGCTGGGCAGGGAGTTTTGCTGCCCCAGATCCCTCTGCACGGGATTCCCAGCAGAGCAGGTTATCCTACCACCAACGTAAGCAAATTACCCTTCCCTCTGCTTCCTTCAGGATTCCAGCAGAGAGGAGACCCTTGAGAGAGTCCTTGACCTTCATGGGTCTCTTATGAACCATTAACCTGGAAGATGGATGGGGAGAGATCCTGCAGCCTGGCAGAGCAGCTCTTGCATTTCATTTCTGTGTGTGTAACTCTGTGCCTGCCTCTGTAGCATCCCTGCACATGGCAGCAGCACAGCAAAGGTCAGCATTCCCATATATCTGCTCAGTTTTACAGTCCCTGCCCTTTCTCCTCACACATTTACATAATGGCACTATAATGGAGATGCACAATTCTGCCTTCTCACTCCAGAACCTGCAAGTGAGTTTGTCACAGTGGCTGCTTCTTTAAAGAAATAATGTTGTAACCTCTGGGAATCACTGACAACCCCTTGTAGTACAGCAGTGTCGCTTTTCATCTTGTTTTCCTTTTTTTCAATGTTACGACCTCTAATTTTGCTCTTAGGTTGAAGAAAACTCTTCCCTTCTTACAGGGCTCTAACACTTTCCCCCCTGAGGGCATGGCTGCCTTAGACTGGAGCTTTCCTGTTTATAGGAAATATTTCTGGGGTGCTTCAGTGCAAGCCAGCCCATCAGTCCCAAAGATCCCTCCCTGTGTGAGGCTCTGGAGGGGGAGTGCAGCCCCAGAGGAGCATTTGGGTGGTTCCCTTGTTGCAGGTCTGCTGAAGCTCCTGGATCTCCAGGCAGCACTGGTGGTTACAAACCCAGAGCCCCAGTTTGGAAGGTCTGGTGGGGTTTGGTGCTGCACCCCCATCCTCCAGGCCCCAGCTGGCTCTGCCTTGAGCCACTGTTGTGGGCAGGGGCTGGCACGTGGCCACTCTGGGGGGAGGCAGAGGGTCACAGCAGGGTAAACCAGCCATGGCTTGGCTTGGGAGGGACCTTAAAGCTCATTTCAGTCCATCCCTGCCATGGCAGGGACACCTTCCACTGTCCCAGGCTGCTCCAAGCCCTGTCCAGCCTGGCCTTGGGCACTGCCAGGGATCCAGGGGCAGCCACCACACCTGTGCCCCCATGAAATGTTCAGGTAAGGGGCAGTGTGAGCACCCTCAGTGTGAAATTGCTGCACATGTGGGAGGGGAGCTGAGCATAAATAAAGGAAGGCTGTTTAGCATTTCCCTTTGTGTGACTAAACATGGACTGCTGCCTGGATCTGAGATCATTTGGGATGGACAGAAAAGAGAGAGAAGGAGAAAACAAGAAAAATGAGATAAGGAGCACAGAGACAGGGATAGAAATGTGGATCATTCTAGCAGCAGGATTAATAATGAATTCCCTGCTCCTGATGTGAAAATGGAATAGGGCTGCTGCTGACAGTAATACATCCTGAAAAGAAAAACCCCACGATTTCCCATGGATTCCCTCCTCGATAATTTCACACGACAAAGTGTACTACCTATGTCACCAGCCAGCTCAGGTGAGCCAGTGGCCAAAGTGGGAAAGGCAGAGTATGATGCCAATTCCTTGGAGATGTCTTTCCCTGGAGCACAGCATCAGTTTTCCCTGGGCTGGCAGCTGAGTGAGGGCTGCTGTGGGTGCTGTGCAAAAGGCACTCACAAACCATCACAGGCCTGGGGGGGCTGGGTGGGAGCAGAGCTGGGAGCCCAGCACTGGGCACTGCAGGAGTGTGGGCAGTGGGTGCCCTGACTGTCACAGGTGTGGGATCCGTGTGGACCAGAGCTGGGAGCCCAGTGCCTGGCGCTCCTGGAGCGTGGGCAAAGGGTGCCCTGCCTGTCACAGGTGTGGGATCTGTGTGGGATCCATGTGGAGCAGAGCTGGGAGCCCAGTGCCAGGCACTTCTGGAGCATGGGCAGAGGGTGCCCTGCCTGTCACAAGTGTGGGATCCGTGTGGAATCCTGTGTGGAGCAGAGCTGTGAGCCCAGTGCCAGGCACTTCTGGAGCATGGGCAGAGGGTGCCCTGCCCATCCCAAGTGTGAGATCCGTGTGGAGCAGAGCTGTGAGCCCAGTGCCAGGCGCTCCTGGAGTGTGGGCAGAGGGTGCCCTGCCTGTCACAGGGGTGGGATCTGTGTGGGATCCCGTGTGGGAGGCCTGTGTGCAGGGAGCACACACCTGGCACAGGATGGTGTCCTGGATTGCCAAGCAAGATCTGTTCTGTCACCATCTGTATGGCAGATTGTCTTCTGTCCAGTGGGCAGTTTTCCCTTATCTCTTCCACACCCACTCCTCCCTTGGGAGGGGACACCTGCTGATAACAGCCATGGAATGTCCCTGCATGGCTGATAAGAACTACAGCATCCCATTGGGAGATGTGAGCCCAGAGGGAGGAGCCAAGCATTCCTACCCGGATATAATCTGGAGATTCTGGAACACCAGCACGGCTTCTGCACTGGATTGCCCAGAGGAGCAGCAGCTGCCTCTCCTTCCCCTGGATCTGCAGAGGAAGACTCCGCCCTTCTCCAGGATCCCTGCTCCAGCAGAGCCACCCCTGGCACTGCAGGAGGGCTGAGCCACAATTCCAATGGGGCTGCTGCCAGCACCCTGACCCACAGGGTGTCAGGCTGGGCTCTGACTCTGGCACTGTTGGTTTGGTTCACTGCATTGTTCATTTTATCCTTTGATTTTCTTCCCCATTAAAGAACTGTTATTTCCTGCTCCCATATTTTTGCCTGAGAGCCCCTTAATTTAAAATTTATAGCAATTTGAAGGGAGGGGTTCACATTCTCCATTTCAGGGGAGGCTCCTGCCTTCCTTAGCAGACTCCTGGCTTTCTAAACCAAGACAGACGGGCACACACACCGTGCCTGCCCCATGGGCATGGACAGGCAGGGCTGTGTGCCCGGGCAGCTCTGCAGGGCTGGGGCTCCAGGAAATGCCACCCTGTAGGAACAACCCAGGAAAGGCTGGGAGTGTGCAAAGCAGCAAAGCCTTTCTGCAGGTGTGCTCACAGGGTTTGGTCTGTGTCCTGCTGAGCTCATGCTCATGAACTGTCAGCCCAAAGGATATCCCAGCACTGTTACATCCCATGGTTCTGTGTCCTGCTCCCCACCCACGGGTGCTCTGTGGGACCTGGGGGCTTGGGAGGGCCAGCCTGCACCAAGGTGTCCCCTGGGGTCACTAAATACAGCAGGGGATGCCACCCCAGGCTGTGACTGCTCTGCCCTGGCACAGCCCAGCCCGGGGGCTGCTCCTCCTGAGCCCCCAAATCCCTGTGTCTGGGGGGAATGCTGCTGAGATCTCCACCTTTGGAAAGCAGCTGGACAGCTGGGTGCTTTGGCTGCTGTGGTTTCTCTGCTTCCTTGCCGTTTTTGCCCTCAAAATCTCTTCTGATGTTTGAACATTCCCAGTCAGTCACAAGCAGTTCAACCCCGAGTCTCTGGAAGCAGCAGGGCAACGGGCAGGACTGAGCTATGAATATCCACAGGGTTTATCCAATTTAAACCTGGCCCTGGGGAGCACAGAATGTGCCCAATCTGGCCCAGAAGCCTGGTCATCAGGGCAGGGAGCCAAGCCATGGTGTGAGGAGAGAGGAGCTGTCCTGGGAAAAAACAGCAAGTGGAGTTTGCTGTCTGTGATGGGGAAAGGAAAAGAAGCATTTCCCAGGAGCTGTTATTGGGTTAGCCAGCACAAAACACATGTGAATCCTTAAAACATACAGCCCAGAAGGGGAAAAAATGGAGATGCCTACTCCCAAATGAGCAGACCCCATTCTCCCATCAGGAAAGTGCCTGTCCAGTTTGCCCATTCCCAGGCTCTGCAGCTGCCTGGCAGTGTGGGAAGGTTTTTTAATAACGAACGACAAAGCCTGGATCATTATCTGAAATCTCATTAAGGATCTGTGGGTGGGACTCTCTGATGACTTCCACGCTTGTGTGCAGCTCCTGCACAGAGGAACAGGGATTTCCTGCACTGTGTTCCCTGGAACACAGCCCTTCCCTGAAACCCCACATTTCCACACTCACATGTGTCACAGACATCTTTTATGGAAAATCCTTTATTTAGGATTTTTCCTCCTGAGAAGCTGAGAGGCCTCAGGAACAAAATGTAACCAATGGTTATCTGCTGCTGTGGAATGCAACAGGTGCATCTGGGATTGGGCTCGTGTGGTTGTTTTTAATTAATGGCCAATCTGAGTCAGCTGTATTGGACTCTTGGTCAGACACAAGATTTTGTTATCATTCCATTTCTTTTCCTTTGCTTGCAAGCCTTCTTCTACTATTCTTTTAGTATAGTTTTAATATAATATATATAATAAAATAATGAATCAAGCCTTCTAAACATGGAGTCAGATCCTTGTCTCTTCCCTCATCCTGGGACCCCTGCAAACACCACCACATTCACGTGTCCTCAGCTGCCTTTTTGCAGTCAGTGCATTCCTTTGCTGCAGGTTTCTCGCTGCTGCTCCCTCAGCCCCAGGGGCTGGATGTTCCCAGGCACTCCCATCCCCTGGGATCCCAGGTCTCCCCTCTCCTGCACTGCTCTCTGGCTCCCTCCCCAGCCAGCTATTCCCAGGGGGGCTGAAGCATAGCTGGGCAGCCAGACATGGGAAGGGCAAGAAGAAAAGAAACCTCTTTTCCTTAGGAAAGGTGGCCAGTGGCCAGCCAGGGACAGGAATTGGGTTTCTGGATCACCTGTGCACCATGGCACTGACTGGAAACTATTCTACCAAAGGCAAAATGGTCTTTATGAACATCCTGCCTGCTCCTGGGCACTGGCTGCTCCAGCAGGTCCATCCAGGAGCTGCTGTCACTGTGTGGAGTCAGAGAACCTGTTCTGGCTGTCACTGGGGACACGTTACCCTCAGGTGGACATGGAATCCCATCCCAGACTGGTTTGTGTTGGGAGGGACCTCAAATCCCCTCCAGTGCCACCCCTGCCATGGCAGGGACACCTCCCCCTGTCCCAGGGTGCCCCAGTGTCCAGCCTGGCCTTGGGCACTGCCAGGGATCCAGGGGCAGCCACAGCTGCTCTGGCAATTCCAGCCCAGCCAGGAATTCCCAATTCCCAATCTCCCATCCAGCCCTGGCACTGGGAGCCATTCTCCCTTGTCCCATCACTCCATGTCTAAAATGTCCTATCGCTAAATTGTCTCAGCCACTAATTATAGCCTGTATTAGCTACAGTTTCTTTTTTAATTTTCTTATACTATTTTTCCCCTCTTTCAATTTCTGAAAATTGAAAAGCAGTCCTTTCAGTCCTGTTCTGCTTTTCCTGGTGGGTCAGAGCATCCCCAAGGGTCAGGTATCTCATCCCTGTATGTGGGGAGAGCCCTCACTGATGGGTCTGTGTTTGTGTGTGTGTGTTTATCTCACAATGAATGTTAAATTCCACACTGCCAGGTTGAGAAACACGGCAAAACCTGGTGAGGGGAAGATCTGCCCTGGGTTGGTGTCCCTCTTTTCCTGGAGAGTTCCCTTCCAGGGTCACAGCAGGAATAAGAGCACCCATCAGCTCCAGCCCAGTGCAAAGCACAGCCAGACTTCCATCCTCCTGGGCTGGAGAGGAGCACACAGAGCTGGGAATATGCAGGTTTATTATTTGAAATATGCCCATGAGTTTGTACAATGTAATGATTTGAAAATACCATTAATTTCCAAATGCACTGCCTCCTTGGAACACAGGGAAAATGAGAAACAAGAAAAAGAAGAAGATTTAACAAATGCAATTAATCTGGAATTGCTTGGCAGGGTAGGATCGCCATTGATGTATTTAACAAAGAACTAATTAAACAAAATGCAGGCTGAAATAAAAGACGTTATGTAATGCAAATAGCGCTGATTAAAAACTGTAGCCTGGAGAACTCAGCCTGTGTAGATAAATCACAGATACGTGTAGCTGTGTCGAGATCAGGCTGTAACAGAGCTCCAGCCCCGGGGGCGACGGCATGTTTCAGCGGGAAGATGTCCTTTGGAAGGCCTCCAGCCCCCAGTGCTGGAATGATGAGTGCACTCAGCTGGCTCCTGCCGGCCCTGGCAGGGCAGAGCCCACCCTGGGGAGGGATGGGCCAGGGGCTCCTGGGGCTCCCCAGCACCTCCAGGGCCCTGCAGGAGCCACCCACTGTTATGAGGAGAAAAGTTGCCCATTTTTTTAAAAAGGTGGCAGAGTTCACAGGTTGGGCCAGTTGCTGCCAGGGTGGAGTTCTAACTGTTTGTTGTTGATAGTTTCATGTTGTAATCAGCTGTTGTTAATAGTTTTTCATTAACTACCTGTTGTTGATGGTTGGGAATTCCCCTTTTTGTCAGTGGCACCCTGCCTGCTGCTTCCTGGAGGATGGCACCTGGACAGTGAAGGGGAGGGGACATCGAGTGGGCATGCAAATGACATTGGGGCTGGCATGCAAATGACACCGAGGTTTGCATGCAAATGAAGAAACCCCTCACCAAACCTAGCGAAAAAACCCCTAAAAACAATGAGCCAACATGGAATTGACAGATCAAAGTGATGTCTAGACATGAGGAACAGAATCTAGTATCTGCCAAGACCCTTTTTACCCCTCACCCTAATCTAAAGATGTCAGAGGACCTGGAATGTCAAACTGAAAACTGGGAATGTGCTGGTGCTCTCGTGATGACAGAGCCCCCAGCTTTGCCCACAGACCAGTGGACACAGCTGCACTCTTCCTCCTCCTCCTCCTCCTCCTCTGTGCCATTCCTGGGAGCAGCAGCAGCGTGAGCGCGGCCCCGTCGGTTCTCCCTACCTGAGCTGATCACCTTTAATAAAGGCATTAAAAAGGAGAAAGGTCTCCTGCCCTGTTTATTTCACCCATGGTCTGATCAGGGAATTGGGGTGAAGGTGTTGCTGCAGAGGGAAAGGGCCTGAAGGGCAGCAGGAGAGCAGGAACCTGCCAGCAAGGCAGCTCCTGTGGGGTTTGGAGCTGGTGCAAAACCTTAAGGAAACCCCAAATACCACAGACAGTGTCCTGTCTGCGTTCACTGCAGTGTTTGGGGTCAGGCATCCCCTGCTAGACACAGGCTGCCATTGTGGATGGTGAGAGACTCATCTCACCCTGCTCCAGAGCCAGGAAGGGTTACCTGGAGCAGCTCTGGCACAGAGGGCATTGAGGAATATTGCATTTCAGACAAAGGTAATGCAGACCCTGGAAAATGGCCCTTAACCCCAGTAAGTGAAAACAACCCCGCAGTAACTCCCTCCAGTTACTCGCCTTGCACTAGGAAGCATCCTAGCACAATCCCTCATCACTTCATTTATCATCCCCACAAAAACCCCTCCAACAACCATACCACTCTCCATTAAAATAACTGCCCTGGTTGTGACAGCCCGAGGCATCGCTTTAGCCCCAGAAATCTCAAAAATAGCCCAAACACTCATCCTCCCAAAACAAACCCCTCTCTCAAACTTCTCCACATCCCTAGGGTACTTTAACCCCATAATCCACTGCCTAAGCACAACTAACCTCCTCAATGGAGGACAAAACATTGCCTCCCACCTAATGGACCTTTCCTGATACAAAATACCAGGCCCAGAATGTGGGGCTGGTGCAGCACAGCAGGAATGGACCCAGCTCCACCCCCTGCCCAGCTCAGCTGGGCTCGGCCGTGTTTGTCATTCTGGGTTTGACGTCTCGGCTCACTGCACCCAGGCCACAGGATCAATGTGAATTATCAGTCATTGTCCAGGGCTGGATGAATGTCACCGTGGTGTGGAACTAATCCTTGCCTTGTGCCTGCCTGCTGGGTCAGCAGTGCTTGTTTTAGCCCTCAGAGGCCCCAGAGATGTGCTGCTCCATGCCAACCATCCGGGCACTCCTCAGGAGGTGGCACAGGTGGTGGCACTGTCAGCTCCTGAGGGGGTGACACAGGTGGTGGCACTGTCAGCTCCTGAGGGGGTGACACAGGTGGTGGCTCTGTCAGCTCCTCAGGAGGTGGCACAGGTGGTGGCACTGTCAGTTCCTGAGGAGATGGCACAGGTGGTGGCACTGTCAGTTCCTGAGGAGGTGGCACAGGTGGTGGCACTGTCAGCTCCTCAGGAGATGGCACAGGTGGTGGCACTGTCAGTTCCTGAGGAGGTGGCACAGGTGGTGGCACTGTCAGTTCCCAAGGGGGAGACACAGGTGGTGGCACTGTCAGTTCCTGAGGGGGTGACACAGGTGGTGGCACTGTCAGCTCCTGAGGAGATGGCACAGGTGGTGGCACTGTCAGCTCCTCAGGAGATGGCACAGGTGGTGGCACTGTCAGTTCCCAAGGGGGTGACACAGGTGATGGCACTATCAGTTCCTGAGGAGGTGGCACAGGAGGTGGCACAGGTGGTGGCACTGTCAGTACATGCTTGTAGAGACCTGTGGAGGCAGGGAAGGGCCATGCAGTGTCACTGGGCTCACACAGTCTCGAAGCAGATGCTGCCACGTGCTGGTGTTTGATTTGTCCCATAGATGGCTCTGGTGTCCCCAGGGCAGGCCCTGACAGCAGCTGCCAAGGCTCCTGCTGGGGCCAGCTGGAGCCAGCACCCCAAAGCCCCCAGAGCCCCCAAACTCCCAGAGCTGGGTGCTCCAGTCCCTGCCCTCCTGTGCAGCCCAGGGAGCTGGGCTGGCTCAGCCTTTCAGAAGGACAGGAGAGCTCTGGGGAGGGAGGGTGGGGGAACCCAGGGAATCCCTCTGGCTGCCCTGGAGGATGTGAGACCCTGCCCAGGGGGCTCAGAGACCCTGGCACAGAGCCCAGGCCCCCTGTGCCTCTGGTTTAGCGCTTGGAAAAAACAATTACCAACCTTTATATGAAGGATTACAAGCCATGAGGGTTTGAATAGAATGACAGTGAATTTATCACAGGGTGAAAAATAGATTTTTGGGGTTTTTAGAATGGGGGTTCAGGCGGCAAGATGGAGGAATCTGAGCATGTCCAGCCTTTCTCCTTCTTCTTCCTGGCCTCCATCTCCTGCTGTGATGGTGGCACTGCTGGATTGGTTTAGAGTAGAAGCTCACTGTCTAACATAGGTGATAGGTATTGGGAAGTAATTGTAAATATTGTACATGTGGTTTTTAATATAAAAAGATAACACCACCCCAGGGGCAGGCAGAGTGCCTTAGACTGTCTTGCTGAGCGGACCTCGACAGAACAGGAGAAAGAATTTTCTAGATAAGGAACAATAAACAACCTTGAGACCGAGA
The DNA here is from genome assembly GCF_037042795.1 of Molothrus aeneus. NCBI lineage: Eukaryota > Metazoa > Chordata > Aves > Passeriformes > Icteridae > Molothrus > Molothrus aeneus. The sequence goes on along the minus strand of NC_089651.1, from coordinate 63,068,195 downwards.
AATGAAGAGCTCTGACTCCTTCTTTGACCGCCGGGCTGGGAACAGAGAATTTCTGACACATCTGGGGTCTCTGTGAGCAGCAGAGATCCCGAGAGGAGGGCAGGGTGGAGCAGGGCTGTGCAGGGTCACACCAGAGGGATGCTCCAGCCCTGCTCCTGCAGCAGCCTCCCTGCAGCACCACGGCACCAGGGCACGCTCGGTGACAGCCCCAGGAGCCAGCTGACACTGAGGCACTGAGGGGACAGCTAACCTGAGCCTGGGGCTCAGCTGCATCCAACTGCTCATTAAAAATGAATGGGTGCATCTGAGAAGGATCACATTCCCTGTGCTGGGATGCAGTAGTAGCAGTTCTGCTGTCCTGCTCTCCTCTCCATGTGGTCACTCCTCTGTCCCTGTGCACTGAAAACACACTCCTTCTGCTTTTTCACCCAGATTTCCTCCTTATCGATTCCTCTTCAGACACAAAGTCTGGAGTGTGGAGGCTTTCAATAGAGAAAGAAGGCAGCTTAGTGAGAACAGCTCCTTGGTGATCCTTGGCCCCAACTCCCTGGAAATTCCCCGTCCCAGCTGCTTTAGATGCACCTGTGCTCTTCAGGTCCACTGACCCTTTTTCTTTTGTCCACCTTTCATCCTGATCCTTTCAATGTTTTGAAACTCAAAGCATTTGAGTTTTGAGCCTCTGGGCTGGGCTCATGTCCTGTGCTTCTGCTGGCCCCACACCAGAATAGGTTCAGGTCTTGTCACGGGTCCTGCTCACGCGGGCACTCCAGCCATGGGCAGAGGCAGAGGGAGCTCTGCTCTGCTGTGACTCTGTCTTGGTGTGGAAAGCCAGGCGCCTGCTAAGGAAGGCAGGAGCCTCCCCTGAAATGGAAAATGCAAACCCCTCCCTCCAAATTGCTATAAATTTGAAATTAATGGGTTCTCAGGCAAAAATATGGAAGAAGGAATAACAATTTTATTAAGGAAGAAAATCAAAGGATAAAATGAACAATGCAGTGACCAAACCAACAGTGCCAGAGTCAGAGCCCAGCCTGACACCCTGTGGGTCAGGGTGCTGGCAGCAGCCCCATTGGAATTGTGGCTCAGCCCTCCTGCAGTGCCAGGGGTGGCTCTGCTGGAGCAGGGATCCTGGAGAAGGGTGGAGTCTTCCTCTGCAGATCCAGGGGAAGGAGAGGCAGCTGCTGCTCCTCTGGGCAATCCAGTGCAGAAGCCGTGCTGGTGTTCCAGAATCTCCAGATTATATCCAGGTAGGAATGCTTGGCTCCTCCCTCTGGGCTCCCATCTCCCAATGGGATGCTGTAGTTCTTATCAGCCATGCAGGGACATTCCATGGCTGTTATCAGCAGGTTTCTCCCTGGAAGGAGGAGTGGGTGTAGAAGAGATAAGGGGAACTGCCCACTGGACAGAAGACAATCTGCCACAGAGATGGCAAATAGAATACAACTGGCTTGGCAGTCCAGGACAGACTCAAACACAAAAGATGGGCTTTGGCACACAAACACCTTAGCTGCACTTTATCATCCCTGTCCCCACTCAGTCTGCAAAAGCAAAGTGAGGCGCAGATGTACAAGACTCCAGTGGCATTTCCTCACAGAAATTTATGGCTGAGCTATCTGTGTCCCATCTTGGTGGAACACTTTGCAAGATGACTGTTAATGTCATTTTGTAGGTGCTCTGGCCAATCAGAGCAGTACAAGGTTCAGTGTTTTGCTGCTGAGGTGACAGTAAGGGAAAGGAAATATTTCTCCAGAGGTGGAAAATGTTTAAATCTCAGATTTCTATGTTTTTGTAATATGAATTTCTCATAGATTAAAAATTCCCAGTCCTACCCAGGCTGATTCCTGACTGTCACTGGTCTGCATTCACAAGTCTCACGACACTTTGTCCTTGCTTTACCCCCAGGCTGGAAGATGTGAGTCTGCAGGTGGAAATGAGCCAGGGGAGCCTTAGGCTGTCCCCCGTGCTCTGTCCTCACTCAGCAGGGCCCTGGCACAGCTGGCACCTGCCAAAGCCACTGCAGTGGTTGGCACTGGCACACAGGGGCTGGCTCTGCTGTGGAACACCCGTGGGAAACACTGGGAGTCCACTCATGGAATAAAATCACAGAATCTTTTGGGCTGGAAAAGCCTCTGAGGCCATCGAGTGCAACCCTTCCCCAGCCCTGCCAAGGCCACCACTGATCCCTGTCCCCATGTGCCACCTCCACATAGTGTAAAATCCCTTCAGGGATGGGGACTCCACCTCCTCCTGCTCCTGTTTTTTAAAATTTTTCCATTTTGCTCCTTTCCAAGGGAGATGTTGTGGCTGAGCCTTTTGCCTGGGGACTCCCTTCATAGGTAATCTGGGTGTCTGTTCCTATTAGAAATGGTGCAACAAATCCAAATTATGTGCAGCACTGCATCAACTCCAGGCTGGAGCAGGAGTTTGCTTTTGTTTTTTCCATTGCTTTTTGATTTTTAAATTTGTTTTGGTGAGATGAAATGTAGAAAGAAGAAAGCGATCCTAAAGGAATTATGACTCATGGAGATTAGATAAATAAGACAACTACAAAAGCCATGCTAAAAAGCAGTTTTGCATACAAGTCCTAAAAACTGTCTGGTGGTTTGTAATTCCATCATGTGAAGGCAAAGCTGTTTCTGAGACAAAGATTTGGGTAATAAGTATGCACTTGAATTTTAGTTAAGAAAATAATATGTCCTGAGGGTACATATTCTTGCAATCATTTGGCATGCATGCCGTGTTCCTTTGGAGATGAGGAATTGCTGGTATGTGACAGCTGACTCCAGAAACTCAGAAAATTAATAAGAGGATGTTCCTGGAGCACGGGCTGGAGTGCTTGGCCAGGCTGCTGAGCCCAGGGGTGCTGGGGTGCAGAGCAGTGCCTGGATGCAAGGGAGGCTGGATGAGCCCCTGGATGCACAGCCAGAGCCCACCAGGCATGTGGGGCAGCAAAACTGGGCTTTGACAAAAGGGAGAGTGATGGATCCTTGGGGAAATCACAAAAGCAATTTGTTCACCAGTTTTGTTGCTGAGCTTTTGTCAAAAAAAAAAAAAAAAGAAAAGGAAAAAGAAAAAGAAAAAAACTGAACTCTGCTTAGCAAATGTTTCTGTTACTCCAGTAATGGTTTTTGTGGGAATTGAACAAAAACCAAGTGACAGAGTTAAATGGCAACTTGAGAGCTGGTGGTTATTGCCTCAACGGGGAAAGGGGTCTCGGGTGACCCTTTTCCTCTGGAAAATGCTGTTGTTGGCTGTGTTTGATCCATGGCTGAATAAAACATGATCTGCACTAATTGGAGCACACATCTGCCCCAGGATCCCTGCCCTGTGGGCCCTGCTGGGGGGTCCTGCAGGGCCTGGTGCAGGAGGGGGCTGAGCAGGGCAGTGATGACACTGCTCCCTTTGGTGCTGCAGGCTGTGGGGCCCTGCCCTGGCACCCCGGGAGCAGGGCCATGTGCCAGGGTCCCCACAGGGACACCGAGCAGTGGGACAGACAGATGGACAGCCTGGGAGGGACCCAGCCCCAGCCCTGCTCTGGACAGAGGGGACATCATCTGAGCCACCTGGCTCAGTGCTGCAGCTTGGGTGGCACCAGAGGGGAACAGAGCCCTGAGCTGGGCTGGCACCAGAGCCCTGAGCTGGGCATCCCTGGGCTGGGCTCCCCTGGGCTCTCTTGGGCTGGGCTGGGCAGGGCTGGGCTCCCCTGGGCTGGGCAGGGCTGGGCAGGGCTGGGTTCCCCTGAGCTGGGCTGGGCTGGGCTCCCCTGGACTGGGCTCAGAGCCCTGGGCTGGGCTCCCCTGGGCTGGGTTCCCCTGGGCTGGGCTCCCCTGGGCTGGACTCTGCTCCCTGGTGCCCTGGCTGGGCAGGGCTGGGCCCCAGCCCAAGGAGCAGCCTTGCAGAGGCACGCCCAGCTGCAGGGCTGTTGCTGAGCCTGTTCTCCTGGCTGTTGGACACCAGGCTGTGCTGCAGCAGGGAAATCAATCTCATTTCCATGCCCTGGGCTGCAGCCCCCCTAGGGGCCCAGCCCCACTGCTCCCAGGTGCTGCTGCATTGCAGGGCAGGAGTGTCCTGGCTGCAGGAAACCCTGCCCTGGAGAGGAGAGGGATGAGAAAACACCAGCCAGGTCATCTGAGAGTATTTCCACAGGCAGGAGCTGCTGACCTGAGCCTGCATTACAGGAGGGCAAAGGGTTAATGGCTGGTGGTGCCTCTCTGTCAGCAGTCCCAGCCCTGTGCTCCAGCTGGGGGCAAGGGACCAGCTCGTGCCTGGCATGGGTGATGGGTGCCCTCCCTGCCCAGCCTGGTCTGGATTTTGGGGCACCCAGAGCTGTGCTGGCTCTGGGCTGTGTTCCAGGGGAGCTGGGGATGCTCCCTGGGCAGGGAAGGGGAGAGGGTGAGGAGTCCTGGCTCCAAATCAGCTTGTGGTGAGTTACCAGGTGCACAGGAAATGTTTCTCCTCCTTTTCCCCAAGTGGGACACACTCTGGAGAGTTCCTTCCTGCTCAGGTGTGCATTGTACAGAGCAGAGAGGGGCAGGGCTCGCTGCCCCAGCTCTGCTCCCTGCTTTTACACCTTTTCCCTTTCTCACTGCTCTCAGGAGCTCTGCAGCTGTGGGTTATGTCTGGAATGCAGAGCAGGCCAGGCGTGTTTGCTGTGCTCCCTTTGCAGCTGGCAGGCAGTGGGAGACCTCGTGCCCTGCAGGGGTGGGCAGAGCTGGCACTAACTCTGTGTCCTGTGCTGGGGACAGCAGAACCCTACCAGGCCCATTCCCTGGGGCATTGGCTCCTCTCTGGGCGATGTTCTAGGGCAGGGAGAGCAGCTCCCCTGGATGCCTTTATGGAGTGCTCAGCTCCGTGTGGGGCCCGAGGGGTCACACACACCACCACTGCTCCCTTTGGTGACACAGAGGAGGAGGAGGTGACAGGTTGGCTGCCCAGCAGAACTGGGGTTTCTGTCCTCATGGGTGTACCTAGGAAGTCGCTTTTTGGCTTGTTGTCTAGGGTCCTCACTCTGATCCAGTTCCAGTCAGGTCATGGTGACATCTAAAACCTTGCTGGTTGTAGGAGCGACAGGGGTAGGACGGTCAGGATGGACGGAGAGCAGAGATCTCTGCAGCCAGGGCTGGAACTTGGGGTTCATTGCAAAGGGCCAAGTGCAGGGCCCTGCTGGAGCTGCCAGGCACAGCCCAGAGCAGGACTGAGAGAAGAGAGGGGGAGAGAGGATGAGAGAGTAAGAGAATAAAAGGGGTAAGAGAGCGAGGTTCCCGTTCCAATACCATAAATCTTCTTCTGTGCTGAATATTCTGATTCTCACTGACCAATCCAGTACCAGATACAAATCCTACAGCATTTCCATACAGCCTGTAAGAATCATTACATTCCCACACTGGGTTACATTTCAAACCCTAAAATCTCCTCTTTGGGCCCTTCTGCCAAGCTGCAGGGTCTGCTCTGACCCTTGGGCCTGTCTGCAAGCAGAGGGTGTTGTTCCATCAAAAGGGGATCACCTTCAGCTGGCCACACCATTGTTTTCCAGTTGTTCAGTAACTGAGGGATCTCAGAGCTTGCTCTCATTTCAATCTCACTTATAGTTTCCATATCCTCAACATCTTTTGCCAGGCAATCATATTCATAAGGCTCTCCTGTTTCATCTTCCCCACCAGCCAGTGGAGTAGGAGAACTTTTCACTAGTTGGACCCATCACTTAGTTCCTTAAATCTTCAGCCAGCTCGTTGTTTTTAGGGTCTTTCATTGGATTTTCTTGACTGTCTCTTAATTTGCATATTTTCCCAGGGATGCTGCCTGAGGCCATTTTGGGGAGCAGCGGAGGCAGAACCCAACAGATACAACAAGGATACCAGTAGGGTAAGGGGATTAACAGTGGGGGTAACTTAAAGGTTTTACATTTAACAACAATTTAAATAACACAATTAACTTGTTACAGTTTCAGATTAACACTAACAACTCTAATTGTATTAACTTGTGAACTTGTTCATAACACTTCTGCCCTGCAGTGGTGGACAGAGCAGGCACTGACTCTGTGTGCTGTGGTGGGGACAGCAGAACCTCACCAGGCCCATTTCCTGGATCATTGACTCCTCTCCACATGATCTTCTGAGTCTCTATTAAACTCTGATTCTCAAAGAGAAGAGTCCATGGCAGGCTCAGGTAAACAGGTTGGCTGTTCCTGGCTCCGTGTTCTCACTGCTGTGCAGCCACAGACACTCCAGGGATGTCAGATGGGTCTCAGGTCTGTCTGGGCCTCTCTGCATGGCTAGGCCTGAATATTTAAAAAACAGATTTACATATGTTAAGCCATTCACTGTTTCAAATACAAATACACTTAGCCATAGAATTAAAGGGGCCACTAAAGATCCTGATGGATTTGGGGACGTTCTGTCCAGATTTCTAACACTTCTCACTGCTGCAAAGCCCACTGTGCTTCCCACCCAGAGTCAGAATCGCCTTTGCTACCCAAGGAGTGTTCAGCTCTTTGGAGGAAAGGAAAATCCAGGATAATCCTGCATGGAGTAGTGATGGGGATGCAGACAGTCATGCTGCAGACTGCTCCAGCTTTAATGAGAGCCAGCACAGGAAGGATGGGGTGGCACAGGACAGGAGGGAGCCTGGAGAGCTGCAGGATCTGCACAGGAGGGGTGACCTGGCACCACCTGCACCTCTCCCTGCTGGGTGTGCCCCTCCTGTGGGGCTGGGTGTGCCCTCCTATGGGGTTGGGTGCGCCTTCTGTGGGGCTGGGTGCCCTCCTATGGGGCTGGGTGCGCCCCTCCTGTGGGGCTGGATGTGCCCTCCTGTAGGGCTGGGTGCCCCTGTCTTCCCTGAGGGCAGCCACACAACCACCATTTTTAATTTAACCTCATTTTTCCCCACTAGCAGCATCTTTGAATTGCGCTGTGGATTGTTTTGGCTGATTTTACAACCGACGCTGTGCCAAGGACCAGCTGGGTAGGCAGAGAGTCTCTCCATGGAATCGTGGGACCATGGAATCCAGGGTGGGACCATGGAATCCAGGGTGGGACCATGGAATCCAGGCTGGGCAGGGTCCTCCAGGATGGTCTGGTCCAGCCTGTCCAAGCTGCACCTTGGATCTGGAAAGGCTCCAGATCCAAAAGTGTTCCCGGACTGTTGCTGCACTGTTTTGGCATGGCCTGCACCTGATGATGAAGCTCTGTCCTGGATTTGGAGTCTCTCCTGAGCCCATGCTTTTAAACCCACCCAGAGTGAGCACTGTTCCTCTCTCAGGTGCTGCAAAGCCCAGCCTGACCCACCAGGCTCCCGTGGGTGCTGTGCCCAGGGTGGCATCAGTGCCTGGCAGCTGGGTTTGGCAGGGTGCTGTGCCAGGCCGCCAGGGGCACCTGCCCTGCTCTGGGGGTCTGCAGGGCTCAGCCTGATCAGGATGCAGCTCCTGGCACAGCCTCTCTCCTGAGGGAGGCTCGTGCCCAGCCAGCCATCCCTGGCTGACTGCAGGAGACAAGGATCAGGCCAGCAGAAGTGGTTTGCAAGACACAGGTGCCCCCAGGTCAGCTGCTAGAGCACTAGGAAATATTTATCCATCATCTGTATCGCAGAAAGGGATGCTGCTGCCACGGACATTTGTAAACTGTCATTTACAGCAGCCTCCTACCTTCCCTGAGGTGATGGGTATCACCACGGAGGGAGGGAATTTATCAGATTCACACTTCTAACTCACCATTACTCATCTTCCTTTCTAATTCCAAACCCCATGTCCCGATTTGAAAAATGAAAAAGTCGACAGGGCTGCAATGTCCACCTGCTGCTGCTTCTTTCCTTTAACACCTCTCATGTGGAAATGCGGATTTTCAGCTGAATTACAGCTCATCAGGCGTGGGTGTGCAGCAACTCCGTTTATTTATCTCAATTTATCAGAAGCCAGCAGTAGATAAAACGGGAATAACAGGCCACCCACCCGGGCCCGTGTTTGCCGTGGTGGCTCAGGGACTGCCGCAGAGCCCGGAGCTGCTCCTGCAGCCACTGCAGGATGTCCTGGGGGGAAGGGGCTCTCCAGGGTGCTGAAACACAATCCCAGAGCCATTTACTGGGAGACCACCCAGCCCAACCCTTCCCCAGCTGTGACCGTGCTCACAGGGGTGCGAGGGCGAGGGAAGAGACGAGGATCTGACTCCATGTTTCACAAGGCTGATTTATTATTTTATGATACATATTATATTAAAACTATACTAAAAGAATAGAAGAAAGGAATTCATCAGAAGGCTGGCTAAGAATAGAATAGCAAAGAATGATAACAAAGGCTTGTGGCTCGGACAGAGAGTCTGAGCTGGGCTGTGATTGGCCATTAATTAGAAACATCCAACATGGGCCAATCCCAGATGCACCTGTTGCATTCCACAACAGCAGATAACCATTGGTTACATTTTGTTCCTGAGGCCTCTCAGCTTCTCAGGAGGAAAAATCCCAAGGAAAGGATTTTCCATAAAAGATGTCTGTGACACCCAGCCCTGCCAAGGCCACACTGACCGTGTCCCCAAGTGCCTCCCACTTTAAACCCCTCCAGGGATGGGGACTCCACCCCTGCCTGGGCAGCTGTGCCAGGGCTGGCAGCTCCTTTTGGAAAGGAATTTTTCCCCATGTCCAATACAAACTTCCTCAAAACTTGCAGCCAGGACAGACAAAAAATAAAATTTTTAGCTAAATATTAAGCTGAGGAGCCTTACTCTTTATATGGTTTTGAGTGTGATTTCCCCCCCAGTTGGTTGCTTCTGTTTCTGGAGTGACATTCCCATGATTTCCCATGGAGCAGTGCTTTGGCCAGCCCCGGTCCTGGACCCTGCTGGGTGAGCTCATCTCGTTTGCTGCTTGGAAAGCAGAGGGGTGTTTGCTTTCTCTTTGTGCATTATTCCTGCTCCCAGGACGGGGCTGAGCTCTGTAAAGCAGAAACTCAGGAGTGAGCACTCTGTTTCCCATGGTTGGGATTTGCTGCCTATGGATGTATGTTGAAACCCATATCTCCCTGGTTTTACTGCTCCTTCTTCCTCACTCAGCCTTCCTGGCACCAGTGATGAAATGAAGTCCTGGAACAGAAGTCTAAAATACTAATACATCCATCCATCCATATATATATATATATTTCAAGATCTGTGGTCTGTATATATTCTTCTTCTAAGGAGAACTGACCAATGCAATAATCCTGCCACAGAAACAGATTTTAAAATGTATCAAATTTTTGTCCATCCACATATTTGTCTGTTACCTAATCTTGCATTACTTTACTCCCCTGAAGATGCAGAACTACCCATCATTTACACGTTCTGTTTTCTGTCTTCTATTAAAGCATCTCTGCAAAGGGAAAATATTATGGGAGCAACCTGTGAAAGCTTTAGCATCTGCCCCAGCAAAGTTCCCATCACACCCAGCATCTGTTTCACCAGTGTAAGGACACAATGAAATCTGCAGGGTATTGTCCTATTTGAATTTTAATATCTTTTCATTTCTTGTTTCTCCCTTGTTTGCTTGTTTTTGAAAGAGTCGGCAGCACACAAATATGGGTTGTAAATGAGAAAGTGAAAGGTTTGTCAATACTTTCACTCTCAGGGGACTGAGGTTCTTCCATTTTAATACACTTAAGTCAGGCTCCCCACACATCCCGTGCTGGATGTTTTTCCTAATATTATATAGGGGGAAAATGCAGCAGCATCTGGTGCCTTCCTGACAGGTTCAATTGATTGTGGCAGGAATGAGAAGCAGGGCTGGTCTGGAACAAGCTTTCATTGATTGCTGGATGGCATCGACTGCATGGGGAATTTGAAACAACAGCAGGTTCAGGAGCCAGAGCCAAAAAGGAAAAAGAAGCTGATGTTGGAGCTTCCAAAGGGTTTTGTCCCAGCCTTGCATTTTACCACCTTTCAGTGGTGCAGCCACCATGGTGAATGGGATTTTTATTGCTCCTTTTATTTTGTTTTAAATTTTAACTAAGATTAAAATCAGGTTTGCCAAATTTACCAACAAAATTGATGTGTTAGAAGGGTTCTTTTTTTCTCAGAAATATGGCACTTCTGACCAAAGTGATTAGATAAAGGACATTATCTTCCCTGCGATCTGTGCTGGCTAAATCCTCAGAGCATCTGAATGAATCAAGAGGCTTAAAATCTATTGTGTGATGTTATCACTAAGTACCTATTGTGTAGCAAGTATCAATACATACTCCTGTGTATCAAGGGTCTGTGGTGTGATTTTATCTCAGTGTGGATCAGGGATGTGTCAGGCCCTTCTTTTTGTCCCCAGAAGTTTAACAGAACAGAAGGAAATCATCGATGTTCCCTATTAAAGTGCACCTGACGATTGCTGTGCTGTGTGCTCGCGTTTCCAGGGGAGGTGCAGCTAAAGGAACCTGGCCACTGCTGCAGCCTCACAGGAGAGGCTCAAAGGCACCACCCCCCAAACCCCTCTGCCCCTGTTCCCCCTGTCCCCCGCTCCCCTCAGACCCCTGGGGAACAAAAGTGACACCAATCAAATGCTCCCACTCCTCCAGACAGTCCCAAAAGGGGGTTTGGGAGATCCTCATGGAATTTGTTACCAGTGAAGAACAAGGGCTGGAGGGACAGGAGCCAGGGAATGGCTCCCAGTGCCAGAGGGCAGGGATGGGTGGGAGATTGGGAATTGGGAATTCCTGGCTGGGCTGGGATTGCCAGAGCAGCTGTGGCTGCCCCTGCATCCCTGGCAGTGCCCAAGGCCAGGCTGGACACCGGGACACCCTGGGACAGTGGGAGGTGTCCCTGCCATGGCAGGGGTGGCACTGGGTGGGATTTAATGTCCCTTCCAACCCAAATAATTTTGTGATTCTGGGATTCTAAGGGAAGGATCAGCTCAGACCTGGGACTGGCCTGGGTTATGCTTAGGCCAGTGACACTGCACAGTTCTTGAATCCTGGACATCTGTGCAGAGCTGGGACTTGGCCTCTGTGGAAGTGTTGAACCTTCATGAGCTGGTTTGTGAATTTGGGACGATGGAGGAGGAGGCTGGCAGGATTAAGATCTGTGATTTCAGCTGTAACTAGCAGTGATAGCAGCTCAAAGAGATGTTGTGTGCATTTTTATTATATGGTTTTCTGAAGTACCACTATTAAAAATATACCACCCATTGTACATTCCAGCAGAAGATGTGTGTGCCACTGATTTCTTTGTGCTTACCTTAGAACTGTTTATTCTGTGTTATCTTTTCAATGAAAATGAAGATACAGAGAATCCAATGTGATTCTTTACTGCAGTGAAAAATTCCCCTCATCCTTTGAACCATCGCAGACTGGCATCCCACATCCCGATGTCCTTATCTTACATTCCAGTCTGAAATGTATTAGTGTGGGATAATAATGGCTTATTTTTTCACAGGATACACATAAAGGGAAATGTATAAGCAACTTTCACTTCATTATCACTCTGCTATTTCTGCTGTGAATGGTCCATAGCAAAAAGAAAACAAGAAACAATCATTTTAATTTCTGTGCTGCTTTCTTTTCCAGTTTTATGCTTCTTCCACTCATTAAAAGCAACCCTTCTCATTTTCTAACAATAAAGACGCACTAATATTTCATGTTTGTCTCTGTGCTCAGCAGAGCATTGGCTGGCATTACCCTGAGGGGCAAGGGACATCTGCAATGCCCTCCCCGTGCTGCTCTGACACGGCCCAGGCACCGACACGGAGGCCTTTGGTGATGCCTTTGGTGATGGACAATGCCTTTGCTGATGCCTTTGGTGATGGACAATGCCTTTGGTGATGGACAATGCCTTTGCTGATAGCTTTGGTGATGGACAATGCCTTTGGTGATGTCGTTGGTGATGGATGATGCCTTTGGTGATACCATTGGTGATGCTGTTGGTGATACCTTTGGTGATGCCTTTGGTGATGCCTTTTGTGATGGCATTGGCAATGCCTTTGGCAATGCCTTTGGTGATATACAATGTCTTTGGCCATGCTGTTGGCAATGCTGTTGGTGATGCCTTTGGGGATGCCTTTGGTGATGGATGATGCCTTTGGCAATGCCATTGGTGATACCTTTGGCAGTGTTGTTTGTGATACCTTCAGTGATGCCATTGGTGTTACCTTTGGCAATGCCTTTGGGGATGCCTTCAGTGATGCCATTGGTGATATCTTTGGTGATGTTGTTGGGGATACCTTTGGCGATGCCACTGGCTGTGGCAGCAGCTCTCTGGCCACAGAGAGCAGCAAACAACTTTCCCAGGCCTCTCTGGGGAAGGGCTATGAGAAGATCAGAGAAAAGAATGAGAAACAATTCTTATCTTCACTGGCTGCACCTGGTGTTGTGCACCTGTGGAATGTGTCATGGAGATTTGTTTACCAAAGGGTGATTTCTTGATTGGCCAATGGTGATGGTGTTTGAATTGAAGGACCAATCAGGTCAACCTGTATCATAGCTGTCTATGAAAGCAATGGGTTTCTTAATAAGAATAGAATAATAAAGAGATTGGTCAGCCTTCTGTGAATCATGGAGTCAATGCTAATTATTACCTGGCTGGGGGCCTGTTGTGACGACAGTTGGTGATGCCTTCGGTGACACCTTTGGTGATGTCTTCGGTGACGTTGTTGTCAATGTCTTCAGTGATGTTGTTGGTGATGCCGTTGGTGATGTTGTTTGTGATGCCGTCGGCAATGCTCTTCTGCAGCTGGCTCAGGTGGGCATGACCCCACTGCTGCTCGTGGCTAAGCAGGTTGGACTGGAGCAACCAGGGCCCCAAAATCACGCACACCTCACACACACAGGGCTGTGTCCTGGCACATGTTCCAGGTCCTGCAGGAATGACATCCAGGGTCTTCCATCACACTGGGGCTTGTCATGGTCTTGTCAGTCAAGACGTGGGCACATCCAGGTGCCAGTGCTCGGGCATGGATAACCATCCTTCCAAGTTCCTGATTAAACACTGCCCTGTCCCCACACTCAGGTTCAATAAATGTGTCAGCTTAGAAAAGAGCCTTTTTCCGGTTTATTCTCATGCAAATATCGAACCCTTGGCACTCTGGCTGGAGGAATATTCAGTGCCTCTCTCACAAAAGGCTCCTTAGTTCTGTCCCTCTGCCTGGCTCCTGGGGGCTGTGGAGGCTGCTCCCTGTGCCAGGGTCAGGAGGGCAGGAGAGCTCCATCCCTCTTTGGAGGGGAGGGTGCCCATCCTTGGGCTGGGTGTGTGGAAAATCCTGTCCAGGGAGGAGGGCTGGGAATCTTTCTCCCGGTTTAATGACTGAAATTGCTTGGCTCTTTATTTAGTAAGACATTTGCATGCATGAGTCCCTCAGTCCTGCCTGTGTTCCTTAACAGCCACTTATTGCAGCCAATTTCTGGCTATTATGGTAATTTCCTGTCCTTGTTCCTCTTTCCACTTCCAAAATTCCACCTGAGGAGCTCATTTTCAGCTGTCGGGTGGCAGGCTCTCAGACAGCTTTTGTGTCCTGGCTTGGCAGAGCTGGGTTTGTGCTTGGAGTCACTGACCTCAGGGGGATTTCCAGCCCAGTGATGCTGTGGTGCTGTGGTTCTACTCCTGGATGAAGGCAGAGTGTGGTGGGTGTAGGACCTGGGGCTGGATCCGTGCAGGGTCTGGGATTTGGCTGTTGGGAGTGCTGATAAATGCAGGAGGGCGCACGGGGGAGGCTGCTCTGCTCAAATGAGGCAGATCCAGGGAGGGGAAACAGTGGCTTTTATTGTGCCAAGGTCCTCCCTGCACTGGCTCAGGGGCGAAACTCCCCCACCCCGGGGAGGGATCAGGATATTCACAGGTAGGGCTGAACCTCTCCATCCCTTCTGGTGGGGCACAGCTGGCTCAGCTTCACTGAGTGAGAGACAGCTGCCATGGCTTGGAAGGTGGCAGAATGCAGAAGAGGAGTGTCACACCACCCTTTAGTTTCATTTCACCCTTTGGGTTGGGAAAATAGTCAGAATTTTTGTTATTTTTTATTTTATAGGATTTTTTGGAAACCCTTTTGCCCTCATCCCTGGCAGTGCCCAAGGCCAGGCTGGACACTGGGGCTTGGAGCACCCTGGGACAGTGGGAGGGGTCCCTGCCATGGCAGAGGTGGCACTGGATGAGCTCTAGGGTCCCCTCCAACCTAAACCAGCCGGTGATCCTAAAATTCTATGATAAAAGCTGAGGCAGTTGCACATCTGGCTTGGAATGGTCCGACACAGAACTTTCAAAATCCAACAGAAATGACAATTGCTAGATGTTAAATTTTGCCCCTGCAGAGGTGATACTGGAAGGAGTCCTGTGTGAGAGCCTAGCCCTGGGCCTGGGACATTTCTGCAGTCAGACATTTCTTGCAATCAATGACTCTTTCCACTTCCAGACATGGCTCTTTCACTCCCACGTTCACTTTTTTTAGTGTTTTGTCATTGTGCGTAGCAGCTGAGCAAGCATGATGAACTTCTTAGTAAGGTACTGTTGGAAATTACTGATTTTCTCTGCAAAGGAGTTCAGCTTATTTTAGTGAGATACTGGCTCATTTGGAAAATAAAGTTCTGGGCAAATGACTCGTCAGAAGGACTGAGGAGGATTGTGAAGCTGTAAAACATAGCAGCTCCTGTTCACAGGCAGCTGAAGGTGAGAAAAATTTCTCATATGCCTCACAGTTATTAAAATATCAAGTATCCCTCCCTGCCAATTATGTAACCCCTGTGCCACAAGGGCAAATTATTTTAATTATAGGATTGTTGCATGTTCAGAGAATATAATTTCTTTTGAAAATAAAATAAGCTGAAATTCAGGCATTACAGAGGGAAAGAAAAAGGTTAATTGCTCTGAGCTAGAGACTTGTGCTGAGAGAGGTGGGATGCTCAGAGAGAATTCAGCAGGTCTGGCAAGGAACCCTGAACTCCAAAGTTAAATACAGGTTAGGTTGATTCAGTGCTGCCTTCTTACAGTTACATTATATTATTGAGAGAAAAGGGTCATTAGTGGCTGTCGTGCAACCCAGGGGAGCAGAGAAAGGGAAAAGAATATTTTTGCTGCTGGAACAGAGATGAGAAATGTCACCTGTACCTGAGGGCAGGCAGTGCCAAGGTCGTGGGGCTCAGCCCCAATGCTGACCACTAGGCTGGGTACCTAGCCTGGGTCTGGGTTTAATTTCATATTCTGGGCCTTTGGAGCTGCCTGTCCAGCCAGTGGCTGCAGGGATGTTCTGGTCTGACACTCCCAGGTCCCTTTGGTGGGAGCCAGGAGGAGCCCAGCTGCCTGGGCTGGTGCTGAGGGATGGAGAGGGAAGGGAACAGCCAAGGGAAACTCTTGGATCTGGCTGGCAGCTTCTCCTGGGGCTGGGAGTGACCCTGGCCAGCTGAGGGTCATGGTGCTGGGGATGTCCCTGCAAAGGACTCAGAGAACCAAAGCAATTTGAGGAGGGCAGACCATGAAGGTCTCACAGATGAAATCCAGCACATGGGCTCACCCCAAGCATGTCCTTGGAGTCCAGACTTGGCTGTCACAGCACGAGGGCCTGGGCTGGGACCCTGCTGCAGGCGGGCAGGGAGCCAGGGCAGGAGCAGCCCCTGGAGCCAGGTGCTGCAGGCAGGTGGAAGTTGGGACCTGCAGGGAGGAGTCATACCCCAAAGTCCAGAAGTCGCTCCCTGTCCCCTTCCATGTGATGGGATATCCTTGTCAGACAATGGATCCTCTATCATCTGTCTCCTTTGATACACTGGGGAACAGGAATTGCATGGAAATGTTATCCAGACGTGGTGAATGAAACTAAAAAGGTTTTGCAGATGCATTGGGATCTTTCTCCTTGAGACAATGAATCACAGTTTAACCAGAAGAGAGGATTAAGCTAATATCTTTTGGACCAGTAATGTCTTTCAAAGGGCACACAAGCCACCAAGGTCTCCAGTGACTTTTTGTCGTACTTTTATTAAATACTTCATCACTCTAGAAAACACCTCAGAGCTTGTTACAGCTGAGGGCAGCTTTAAAATATGATAATATAATGCACCACAATGACATATCCATTTTACACCTCTCCATTCGGGCTGCAGAACAATGCTCATAACTGATGTGTTTAGGAGTCCTCATTCCCAATCCCATTTGGCTGTGCCCTCGATGAGTCCCTTCAGAAGGAGGTTTCACAAGGCACTCAGTATTCTAGGAATGTTTCTTTCCTTTCCAGGTAAATAATTTGCAAATGTTGCCCAGTTTCTGTTGCAGTGGCATATTCTATGTGCAAGAAAATGCAGGGCTGTAGTCTGATCACAGAATGTCCTGGGTGGGAAGAGACCTTAAAACTCATCCCATTCCTCGGCTTTCCATGGGCAGGGACACCTCCCACCAGCCCAGCTTCTCCAAACCCCGTCCAGCCTCACCTGGAGCACTTCCACTTCCATTTCAGCTGAAGGGGCTGAGCCAGGCAAGCCCCAAAGTGCCAGAGGTGGGCACAGCACAGCCCTGTGCCAGTCAGGAGAGCCCCAAAGTGCCAGAGGTGGGCACAGCACAGCCTGTGCCAGTCAGGAGAGCCCCAAAGTGCCAGAGGTGGGCACAGCACAGCCTGTGCCAGTCAGGAGAGCGCCAAAGTGCCAGAGGTGGGCACAGCACAGCCTGTGCCAGTCAGGAGAGCCCCAAAGTGCCAGAGGTGGGCACAGCACCGCCTGTGCTCAGCCCCAAAGTGCCAGAGGTGGGCACAGCACAGTCTGTGCTCAGCTGGGCAAACCCCAAAGTGCCAGAGGTGGGCACAGCACAGCCTGTGCTCAGCTGGAGGCTGTTCCTGCTGAGGATGGGGATGCTGGAGCTGCCTGGGGCAGGGACTGAGACACGGTGCATCCCCACACAGAGCCCTGGACTGGTGCAGCAGCCCTGCCCTGCCCCGGGGGTGCTCCCCAAGGCTCTGCAGCTCTCCAAAGCTCCTCAGCTCCCCAGAGGTCCTGAGTTCCTCAAAGCTCCTCAGCTCCCTGGGGCTCCTCAGCTCCCCAGCCCCAGGGCACAGCCGGTGCTTCCCTCCTGCAGCACCTGGCATGAGCAGCTGTGCCCTTCTGGGAGTGCTCCTGGTGATGCCTTAAGGTTTTGCTCATATTTTCCAGACTCTGCACTGCATTGGGGTGTGACTGCACTCCACACACAGTGCCAGCAGCTCTCCTCACACAGAACCATCCTTTCCTCTCCTCAGGCACACAGAACAATCCTTTCCCTCTCCTCAGTCCCACAGAACAATCCTTTCCTCAGGCACACAGAACAATCCTTTCCTCTCCTCAGGCACACAGAACAATCCTTTCTTCTCCTCAGTCCCACAGAACAATCCTTTCCTCAGGCACACAGAACAATCCTTTCCCTCTCCTCAGGCACACAGAACAATCCTTTCTTCTCCTCAGTCCCACAGAACAATCCTTTCCTCAGTCCCACAGAACAATCCTTTCCCTCTCCTCAGGCACTCAGAACAATCCTTTCCTCAGTCCCACAGAACAATCCTTTCCCTCTCCTCAGGCACTCAGAACAATCCTTTCCCTCTCCTCAGGCACTCTCAATCCTTTCCCTCTCCTCAGGGATGGGTCTGGGGAAGGCCTGTGGGGTTCACACCTGGATTCACAGATGTCTGTACTCGCATATGTAGCCCTGATTTTTTAAGATTTTCCAAGCCTTCTGATGTTGACATTCTTGTAAGGAACTTTCTCACACACTTTCTGTAAATAACTTATTTCTTTGCATTCTTTTCTGGAGGAGGAGAAATTTGATGGGCTGTTGGTCTGTCCAGTGTCATTGGAGAGGTGGAACTGTCACCCTCCAATCCACTGTCACTTTTGGAAATCTATAAATGTTGGAATCAGAAATGAAAAATCCCTTTTTACCTTGAAAGAAGCAACGTGCCCGTGCCGTGTTCTTTCATGTCCTACAGTGACACGGATGTGTACATGCAGATATACAAACACACACATTCCTGCAGTTCTGCAAGAATTCTGCAGTTCCCAATGAGCTAGGAAATAGTTCTGATTGGTGAAAACACTTTATTGCAATGCAGAGTTCTGGATTATTGAGTCAAAGCCAGAAATCTTGTTCCATGAGCAGTTTAAACTCCTGAATCCTGATACACCCACCAGAGCTGGCTTTGGTTCCAGAGAGCTGAGGTTTGGAAAGTTTCTATTTTCAGCCCCAAGTGGGATTTTTTGTGACAAACTCTCACCCTCCCTTGGAAAGTGGTGTCCCCCCTTGGGGAGCAGAGCCATCCCAGCCCCTGTGCCCTTCCCCTGGCTGGGATCTGCAGAGAGAGGCTGCCTCAGCTGTGCCACAGCATCCTCCTCTCGGGAATATTTTGGGTACCAGCCCTGCTCTTTTCCCTGCACCAAGGAATGTTCTGTCACCCACTGGCCATTTTGCTGCCAGCGTGGGTATGTCCTCATAACCGAGCAGGAGAAACCTCGTGGTGGAGAAAATGCATCCTGATGAACAGCATGAACCAAACCCTGTGATCCGTGGCAGGATTTGGTGGCCAAGTGCAGCCTGAGCAAAGGCTGAACCTTTCCCACTCGCAGCAGGCCCTGGGAAGGAAACCTTTGTTGGGAACTCACCTGGCCGAGGGCAGGGCCGGGGAGCCCAGCACGTGCTCAGGCAGAGCCGCAGTGCTCCCTGTGTGCTGTGAGCTCTCTGGCGTCTCAGCCCCGTTCCAGGGGAGGCAGACAAAGGCAGAGCTGAGCTGGGGGAGCGGGGAGAAGGCTGGTGTTGCCATGTTCTCTGTTCTCCCAGCCATCGCCATGGAAACGGGAGGATGGGGCTGACCTTGTTAGTTTGCCACCGATCCTGCCGGGGCTCAGCCTTCCAGCTCACCGTAAGCTCCTCTGGGACTGGAGATGCACATCTGAAGCTAATCAATTGTAGGGGTAAAAGCCACAGAATTTTGGAAATGTGAATGTAGGATCTGTTAATCTGCACTTCAGATGTGCTGGCTGGGAAGGGAACAGCTATTTTTGTGCAAATGGTGCACTGAGATAAAAAAGAGGTTTGCTATTAAGTTCAGTGTTAATTATACAATTCCCTGGGCTCTCCAGTGCCTCTCTGCACAGGTCTCCAAATGGGCAGATGCTAATCCTGCTCCACAAGCCTCTGTCCCACCCTGGTGCCCTGGGCAGGGTCTGTGGCAGGGCTCCCCTCGGGGTTTGGGCGCTGGCAGGGCTGGAGCTCTGCCCACCTCTCCCATCCACCTCCCCCTCACAGCAGCCTTGGTTACAGGGGTGAGCCAGGCATGGCCCCGAGGGAGAAACTGGGAGTTTCCATCTATGCCCCTCACACAGACAGGAGGTGCTGTTCTGGACACATTTAATTCTGCCCTACAGCTGCCCTAGACACATTTAATCCTGCCCTAGAGCTGTTCTGGACACAGTTAATCCTGCCCTAGAGCTGTTTAGGCACATTTAATCCTGCCCAAGAGCTGCTCTAAACACATTTAATCCCACTCTAGAGCTGTTTAGACACAGTTAATCCTGCCCTAGAGCTGTTTAGGCACATTTAATCCCACTCTAGAGCTGTTTAGGCACAGTTAATCCTGCCCTAGAGCTGTTTAGACACAGTTAATCCTGCCCTAGAGCTGTTTAGACACAGTTAACCCTGCCCTAGAGCTGTTCTGGACACATTTAATCCCACTCTAGAGCTGTTTAGACACAGTTAATCCTGCCCTAGAGCTGTTTAGACACAGTTAATCCTGCCCTAGAGCTGTTTAGACACAGTTAACCCTGCCCTAGAGCTGTTCTGGACACATTTAATCCTGCCCTAGAGCTGTTTAGGCACAGTTAACCCTGCCCTAGAGCTGTTTAGGCACAGTTAATCCCACTCTAGAGCTGTTTAGGCACAGTTAACCCTGCCCTAGAGCTGCTCTAGACACATTTAATCCCACTCTAGAGCTGTTTAGACACAGTTAACCCTGCCCTAGAGCTGTTTAGGCACAGTTAATCCCACTCTAGAGCTGTTTAGGCACAGTTAACCCTGCCCTAGAGCTGTTTAGACACAGTTAACCCTGCCCTAGAGCTGTTTAGGCACATTTAATCCCACTCTAGAGCTGTTTAGGCACAGTTAATCCCACTCTAGAGCTGTTTAGACACAGTTAATCCTGCCCTAGAGCTGTTTAGGCACATTTAACCCTGCCCTAGAGCTGTTTAGGCACATTTAATCCCACTCTAGAGCTGTTTAGGCACAGTTAACCCTGCCCTGGAGCTGTTTAGGCACAGTTAACCCTGCCCTGGAGCTGCTCTACCACATTCAGTCATTCTGCCCCAGAGCAGGGGAGGAGGCTCACCCCCTCTCTGCAGAAGAGGCAGCGGTGCTTTGGGCAGGACCCCAGGGGAAGGAGCACTCTGGGTCAGTGAGGGATGAGGAGCAGTTTGGAGATGCTGAATCTCCCAGAGTGCTTGGATGAACACACACACTGGTGCCACACTGCCTGCTCTGTGCCAGCCTGGCCAGGACCTCCTGGTTTGCTCTGTGCACAGCCCTGCCCGTGGCACTCGGTTGGGTGCAGAGAAAATACAGATAAGGAAACATCCAGGGCAACAAGGGCTGACTAAAAGGGCTCCTAAAGGGGCCTGCAAAGGCTGGAGAGGGACTGGGGACAAGGATGGAGGGACAGGAGCCAGGGAATGGCTCCCAGTGCCAGAGGGCAGGGATGGGTGGGAGATTGGGAATTGGGAATTCCTGGCTGGGCTGGGATTGCCAGAGCAGCTGTGGCTGCCCCTGGATCCCTGGCAGTGCCCAAGGCCAGGCTGGACACTGGGACACCCTGGGACAGGGGGAGCTGTCCCTGCCAGGGCAGGGGTGGCTCTGGGTGGCCCTGAAGGTTCATTCCAACCCAAACCACTCTGGGATTCTGTGATTTTGGGAGTCTGTGATTACATCAGCCTATGACCCTGTGGTTCTGTGATACTGAGCAAAGATTTAATGGCATGAAGCAAGGGCCAAGTCTCAGGAATAGTGGGTGCACTGAAGTGGTTGGTGCAGCAGTGCAGGGTGGAGAGGGCAGCAGTGGAAGGACCTGGCTGCTCACAGAGCCCAGGCTGCACTTCCACAGCTCCTGTTCAGACCCCTGGCTCTGTTTGCCTGCAGGGACCCCGAGCTCGGGGCAGGGATTCCCTCCAGGAACCTGGGTGTGGGTGCCTTGGGATCCCCAGTCTGCTTTGATCCGTGACCACAGCAGTATAATTCTGGTTTTTGGTGTAGCAGTATGGTTCTGGTTTTTGACTGTGGCAGTATAATTCTGGGTTTTGATGTAGCAGGATGATTCTGAATTCCCTTGAGGACCTGTCCATGGGATGACCACTGCAATCTCAATAAATCACTTTGGCTCCAAAGCCTCAGCCTCTTATTTGAGATCCATGAGCAGGGCAGGGAATGTAAGAAAATATTTACATGGATGTAATTGGTTTTCTGCTTTTTGGCCTGTGTTTACAGGTGCCCTATGTGGCCTTGCACCCAGCTGTTTGATATTATGATGATGTTACTTTCATATTTACATTTTATTTCATCTCTACGTTTCTTGCAGGTTCTATACCTGTTTGCATAATTTGGGCTAATTTACGAGGATTTTCAAAGTGGAGAAACCTTTTAGCATTCTTTTCATGCAGTCCAATCACAAGTTTTTTGGGTTGGAAGGGAAGTTAAAGCTCACCTTGTTCCATCCCTACCATGGGCAGGCACCTTCTGCTAGACCAGGTTGCTCCAAGCCCTGTCCAACCTGGTCTTTTCTGCTTTATCTCAATTTTCATTACAGTTTTTCTTCACATCCCATGGAGAGAACATTCAGGACAGGCTGAAATGAATGCAGCTGGTGTTTGGAAGGTTAATGCAGAGAGGCTGAGCAGGCCAGCACAGCCTGTCCCCAGCTGAGCTCTGACCCAGGGCTATGGGCACAGACAGGCTCACCTGGCCCCAAATGAGCTCTGACCCAGGGCTATGGGCACAGACAGGCTCACCTGGCCCCAGCTGAGCTCTGACCCAGGGCTATGGGCACAGACAGGCTCACCTGGCCCCAAATGAGCTCTGACCCAGGGCTATGGGCACAGACAGGCTCACCTGGCCCCAAATGAGCTCTGACCCAGGGCTATGGGCACAGACAGGCTCACCTGGCCCCAAATGAGCTCTGGCCCAGGGCTATGAATATAGACAATATCCTCACCTGGCCCAGCTCTGGGAGTCCTGCACAGGAGCCTTTGGTTCCCTTCCACTGACAAAGTCTGCTCCAAAACTCCAAAACTCCAAAACTCTGCTTTTCCTGGGCATGGAGCTCTCTGGGACCTCTGGCACCTCTGTCCTCCTCTGGGGCAGCAGCAGCCTGAGAGGAGCTTTGCTGCTGTCGGGGAAGGTGGCACGGCACTTTCTGGGAGGTGACATGGCACAGTCATGGTCATGGTCACAGAGGTGACCCAGCACATTCCCAGATGTGACCCAGCACATTCCCAGGAGATGATCCCAGCACATTCCCAGAGGTGACCCAGCACATTCCCAGAGCTGACCTGGCACATCCCCAGATGTGGCCCAGCACAACCCCAGATGTGACCTGGCACATTCCCAGATGTGACCCAGCACATTCCCAGAGCTGACCCCAGCACATTCCCAGATGTGACCCAGCACATTCCCAGATGTGACCTGCCACATTCCCAGAGGTGACCCAGCACATTCCCAGGAGATGACCCCAGCACATTCCCAGATGTGACCCAGCACATTCCCAGAGGTGACCCAGCACAATCCCAGGAGATGACCCCAGCACATTCCCAGAGTGACCTGCCACATTCCCAGAGTGACCTGCCACATTCCCAGATGTGACCCAGCACATTCCCAGAGGTGACCCAGCACATTCCCAGATGTGACCCAGCACAATCCCAGGAGATGACCCCAGCACATTCCCAGAGGTGACCCAGCACAATCCCAGGAGATGACCCCAGCACATTCCCAGAGTGACCCAGCACAATCCCAGGAGATGACCCCAGCACATTCCCAGAGTGACCCAGCACATTCCCAGAGTGACCTGCCACATTCCCAGATGTGACCTGGCACATTCCCAGAGGTGACCCAGCACATTCCCAGGAGATGACCCCAGCACATCCCCAGGTGGCCGTGCTGCCTCCATTCGCTGCCACAGCCAGGGGACAGGGGGAGCCTGGTGCTGTCACACAAAATCCTGACAGTGGGAGGACATGGCAGGGGAATAAACTCTGTCCCTCCTGGCTGTGGGAGCTCGGCAGGCACGCAGATCTATTTTATAAATTTTTTTTTTCTTCTTTTTGCTGAAGCATGAAGGTGGGCCTGGGTCATGCATTTGATTTTGTCTATAAAATAACACAGGCCAAAAATAGGAGGCTGGCAAGGCATTAGAGAACTGGTCAAATTTTTACTAAACTGTGAAACCTTGTCCAAGAGGCAGATAATTTTTTTTCCATTTTTTTAAAAAAATCAATACTTAATTTTGAAACATTTGCATTTTAGATTTTTCAAAATGAAATACTGAAGAGCTTTACCAAGAAAAGAGAGAGCCAGCTACGAGAGAGGCTGGGACAGTGGAAGGTGCCCCTGCCCATGGCAGGGGGGGATGAGATGAGCTTTAAGGTCCTTTCACACCCAAAGCATGCTGTGGTTCTCTATTCCCTGCCATGGAGCACCTGGGTTTCCCCTGGTGCCCTTTGTCCCTCACGAACCCAGCGAGCTGCTGCAAATTGTAGAATGACAATTTGCTACAGGAGTTCATTTTTGATGTGCAAATGAATCACTTTGTTTCTGTGGCTATGCAAAACTCTGAGGTGAGCCCAAGCTGCAGCCGGGTCAGGATGTGAGAGGCTGAGCATGGAAACAGGGTGGGAACTCCCTGCCCACGGTGAGCTGGTGTTATTTCATCCAAGCAAGAACACAGAGCATTCAAAAAAGATATTACCAGATATCAGAATGGGTAACTTTGTGTAAAAAATGAAACTTTTCTTCTCTTTGCTCCTCGGGTATTTAATGAGAACAGTCCACAGAACCCTAGAATCACTGCACCCTGATCCATCTTCCAGCTAGCAGCGGTACCCATTTTGAGCAGGGATGAAGGAGGTTCCATAGGATGGGGGTGCCCTGGGATCCTCAGTGAGAGCCGAGTGCCACAGACCCAGAGCAGAGAGCAGCACTCAGGGAAGAGAGTTCCAGCTGCTAATTCATTAGATCTTTTCACCTGGCCACACATGGATAAAATCAGAATCCCAGTCCCTGCCTGGTGTGGCATTCAGCCTGTGCCAGCCTGAATGAGGATGAGGGTGAGGGTGAGGGTGAGGATGAGGGTGAGGGTGAGGGTGAGGATGAGGATGAGGGTGAGGATGAGGATGAGGGTGAGGGTGAGGATGAGGGTGAGCCCAGTGGGCTGGAGCAGCCACTCTGCTCTGCATCAGCGCTACCGTGGAGGGTGTTTTCTTTGCACAGGTTTTATAATTTTCTTTTCCTGGCTGAGGTGTTGTGGGAGAGGCAGCGCCGGGTTCAGACACGCCGTGAGCGACCCCAGCGTGCGGCGGCGCCGGCCCCAGCCCCCGGCAGCGGCGGGAGGGGAGGGGAGGGCACGGAGCGAGCCCTGTCTGGCCTCTGTGCCACCCTCAGCCCCGGGATGGCACTGCCGGCTCCCCTGTGCCAGCTCGCACAGGTCCTGTTCCTCCTTTGCTTCATCACCGGTGAATTCCCGTGTCTGCCATGCTTTTCCATGTGGAAAAGCGGCATTTTCCCACCTTGCTGCCGCTGCCCGTGCCTTTCTCACTCTATTTTTAATCAGGGCAGCCTCTGGTTTCATTGTCATGCAGAGGACACGCCAGTGTCTGGCTGCTCCCCCCGATTCCCTGAACACGATTGCCACGACTGATTGGTGTTTTGTAATGCTCCGCATAATGGAGCCTTCCCAAAATACACATCTCTCCTTGATTTCCCTGCCGAGGCTCCGGCACTTCACTCTCTGATGTCTTTGACTCCCGGTGAGGAGATCTCGTGTCCCGGGGCCGGCTGGGAACGCCGATGTCCCCAACATCCCTGGGTCCGGTGTCCCCAACACCCCCGGGTCCGGTGTCCCCAACACCCCCGGGTCCGGTGCCCCGCACACCCCCGGGTCCGGTGTCCCCAACACCCCCGGGCCCGATGTCCCCAACACCCCCGGGCCCGATGTCCCCAACACGCCCGGGTCCGGTGTCCCCAACACCCCCGGGTCCGGTGCCCCGCACACCCCCGGGCCCGATGTCCCCAACACCCCCGGGCCCGGTGTCCCCGCATCCCCAGCCCTGCCCGGCTCAGCCCCCGCCCCAGCGGCACCGGCTCCGCTGCTCCGGGAGCTCGCACTGCCGGAGAAATTAAATAACTGAAATGGCTCCAGCAAATCTTGGAAATAACACATCTGGCAGCGCCTGAAAGGGCACGAACAGAGTAACACGTACTCCTGCAGCCTCTGTAATTAATTGTTACGACTCGCTTTGCTGCCGTGTCAGAGTTCTGTTCAAATCCTGCCCCAGGCAGCCTCGGGAGGTTCAATCAGCTCAGGGAGTAACTCGAGCTATTGTCTGATTGAATGCTCTTATGGGGGGAGCTGCAGGGACATGCGGGCTCCAGGATATCTGCAGGCTCAGCACCAGCCCAGCCCTCTCCAGAGCCGGCAATTCCCTTCCCTTCCCTTCCCTTCCCTTCCCTTCCCTTCCCTTCCCTTCCCTTCCCTTCCCTTCCCTTCCCTTCCCTTCCCTTCCCTTCCCTTCCCTTCCCTTCCCTTCCCTTCCCTTCCCTTCCCTTCCCTTCCCTTCCCTTCCCTTCCCTTCCCTTCCCTTCCCTTCCCTTCCCTTCCCTGGGCCCTGGCCATGCTCAGATCTGGAACCTGCACTCAGCAGGTGCTGGGTTCTGCCTGACAGTATCCTCTGGAAGCTTGGCTGCATTTTAAGCAGCTGGAAGTGCTGTTTTTCCCTGAGGCAGTGCATGTCTGCTGCATTCACAAGGCACTTCTTTCCTAGTCTGACATGCATGGGTGCGAGGCATGCCCAGACCTGGGGGGCAGTTCTAAAGGTTTGTCCTTTTGTACAGTTCTGTGTCCCCCTGTGTCCCCAGTCTGGGGGGCAGTTCTAAAGATGACTTTTGTCCTCTGGTACAGTTCTGTGTCCCTCTGGGTACCCGTGCCCAGCCCTTGTGCAGCCTCCCCCTCTGCTGCTCCCCTGCCGTGTCCCTGGTGCCAGGCAGGGACAGCCCCAGCAGTGACTGTGTCAGGGGACAGCCCCAGCAGTGACCATGTCCCTGGTGCCAGGCAGGGACAGCCCCAGCAGTGACCGTGTCCCTGGTGCCAGGAAGGGACAATCCTAGCAGTGACCGTGTCCCTAGTGCCAGGCAGGGGACAGGGGACAGCCCCAGCACTGTCCATGTTGGCTCAGGGAGCTGCAGCTCCTCAGTGTCACTGCCCTGCCCACGCTGCAGGGCTGTGCCCTGTGCTGGGACAGACCTGTCCCTCTGCCCACTGCCAAGCCCTGTGCCACACCTGTGCCCCTTCTCAGGTGTGTGACAGACGGGCAGCGGGAGCAGGGGAGCTGGAGGTGGCAGCAGGAGGGCAACAGTGACAGGGTGGCACAGTGACAGGGTGACGCCATGGCATAGTGGCAGGGTGGCTCAGTGATGGGGCAGTGTTCCAGCAGGAGGGTGGCACCATGGCAGGGTGGCACAGCAGGAGGGTGGCACAGTGGCTGAGTGGCACAGTGGCAGGGTGGCACAGGGACAGGGTGGCAGAGGGACAGGGTGGCCCAGCAGCAGGGTGACACCATGGCAGGGTGGCCCAGCAGCAGGGTGGTACAGTGGCAGAGTGACTGGGTGGCAGGGTGGCACAGTGACAGGGTGGCAGAGGGACAGGGTGGTATGGTGGCCTGGTGGCACAATGACAGGGTGGCACAGTGACAGGGTGGCATGGCGAAAGGCCGGCAGGGTGGCACAGGGTGTCAGGGTGGCACAGTCCCTGTGTGTGGTGACACCAAGGCTGGCTGCAGGAGCAGGGCCAGGGGCAGGGACAGCTCCTCAGCAGTGACAGCCTTGCTGCAGGGCTCAGCCTTGCTGTGCTGCTCTGGGCTCGGAGGGAGCTCCTGGAGGGCCCCGGGGGCTGAGGAAGCCCACACAAACACCCCGTGTGCCAGGGAGGGTGGCACTGCCACCCTGCTGTCCCCAGCTGAGACAGCCGCCAGCTCCTCCTGGAGCACAGCGCTGGCACCAGCCCTGGCTGTAACTGCATTCCCTGGAGTCACTTTTCCTGCTAACACAGCCATCTCTCCCCTTTCTGCCTTAATAAGGTTGTTTGCTTCCTTGGCAAGGACGCTGCCATCGGTGTGCTGGTGCCACGTCGTCACCTCTGCTCCTCACTCCAGTCTGAAGATGAATTATCTCAGCCTCGCAGGGCTGTCAGCAGCGAGCCTTTGAAGAACCTGTTAGCCTGCACGAGGGGCAGCCTAACCCAAAAAAGCATGTTTATCTTTATTATCTGGCTCCCATCTCTTCATTAACTCTGAGATATCTTCATGTTCCAAGGGTAGCTGTTGTCACATCTGGTGAGCGATGGCATTAATCTTCCCCGTGCCTCTGCCTGGGATCCCTCTGCCCTGTGGCTTCCTCTGAGCTTTCCTGGCATTCCCGTAATCAGGTCAATATTGCAGCTCTGCATAAACAAACAAGTCATTTTTCCTATGAATCCTCATGAATTTATAATGACGGAAATTCTTCTCTTTGATATGCACGGTTATTCCCTGACCTGTTATTGCACATTTCTGATGTACAGCAGGACGGGTCACAACAGCTGTACATAATTTAATCTCTTTTCCCATTACATTAACATTTGCCTAGTATTGAGAAGTGTCCAGCTCACTTTTGATGGTGATGACACAATGACAGTGGGGCCCTGCTCTGGCAGGGAGGTGCAGAGGGAAGGAGGCAATGAGATGTGGCTCCCTCTGGGGTTCTGAGTTGCTGAAATGGCCCCTGAGGCATTCCCAGCCCTGCGCTCCAAGAGGAAGTCAGGATTCCTCAGCTCTGGTTCTCAAGGTTGTTTATTTTCTCTTATCTGTTCCGTTCTCTCTCTGGCCTGCTGAGATCTGTCCAGCAGGTTGGGTTGTGGCACAGTCACTGCCCTTGGGGTGGTGTTGGCTTTTTATACTAAAACCTACCTGTGCTTTATTTACAATAATGTTCCAATCCCTATCACCCGTGTCAGACAGTCTGTCTCTACTCTAAACCAATCCAGCAGTGCCACCATCACAGCAGAAGATGGAGGACAAGAAGAAGAAGAAGAAGGACAGGACATGCCCAGATTCCTCCATCTTGCCTCCTGAACCCCCATTCTAAAACCCCAAAATTCTCCATTTTCACCCTGTGATAAATTCACTGCCATTCTACTCAAACCCTTGTGGCTTGTAACTCCTCACACAAAGCTGGGAATTGTTTCCATGGGCTACAATCAAAGGCCCAGGTGTCTGTGACTCCGTGCCAAGGTCTCTGAGCCCCTGCCAGGGGCTGGAGTCCCCCAGGGCAGCCAGAGCAATGTCCTGGGTTCCAGCAGCTCCAGGTTTTCCTCTGTGGTGGGAGGAGTGGAGCCACGTGGGGATGGTCCTGAGCCCTCTCCCAGCCCGGGCTGGCCCCACGTTGCTCCCCAAGGCTCCAGGTGCTCAGGAGCTGGGACAGAGGAGGCGCTGGGGCAGAGAACCAGCACTGCCCAGAGCCACCAGCCCTGTCCCCAGAGCCCTCCTGCCGCGGGGACAGGGATGTGGGGACAGGGAGACCGTCAGGGCAAAGGCCTCAATCCCCCCAGGGTGTGGGATCAGCTCCAGCTTCCTCGGGCAGGGCAGAGGCTGCGGGGATGAGCAGGCAGAGAGCAGCCGTGGCCCTGCTGTGCTTGGTGCCACTCCTCCTGAGATAACGCCTGAGATAACACCTGAGATAACACCTGAGATAATCCCCCATCAGTGTGCCATCCCTCCTGAGATAACACCTGAGATAACGCCTGAGATAACACCTGAGATAACGCCCCATCACTGTGCCATCCCTCCTGAGATAACGCCTGAGATAACGCCTGAGATAACACCTGAGATAATCCCCCATCACTGTGCCATCCCTCCTGAGATAACGCCTGAGATAACGCCTGAGATAACGCCTGAGATAATCCCCATCAGTGTGCCATCCCTCCTGAGATAACGCCTGAGATAACGCCTGAGATAACGCCTGAGATAATCCCCATCAGTGTGCCATCCCTCCTGAGATAACACCTGAGATAACGCCTGAGATAATGCCTGAGACAACACCTGAGATAACCCCTCATCTGTGCTGGGCTCAGGCCTGTCCTCGGGGGAGGAGGAGGAGGATGAAGGCTCCCTGTCAGCCCCCCTGGAGTCACACACACACACACGGAGCAGGAGCTCATGGTGCCTGTGGGGCCAGAGCTCTCTCCTGGGAATGCTTTTCCTGAACTGAAGGAACCAAACCAAACCAAACCAAACCAAACCAAACCAAACCAAAAAACCAAATGCAGCTACAGGATGAACACTGGCAGGTGATGGAAGGTGGCTCCCAGCTCCCTCGGGGGGTGGCTCAATGAGGAGCTTCTTTGATGCTAGGTGTGGTGCTAAAGATATTTAGGTAAGGAGGGGTGAGGTCAGTGCCAAAGGGCTGCTGGGGGGTTATCCAGGGTGAGCTCAGTGCCAGCTTGCTGCTGGAGGGGTTATCCAGGGTGAGCTCAGTGCCAGCTTGCTGCTGGTGTGGCAGCAGCTCTCTGGCCACGGAGAGCAGGCACAGCCTCCCCAGGCATCGTTCTGGGAAAGGCTGTGAGAAGATCAGAGAAAAGAATGAGAAACAATTCTGATCTTCACTGGCTGTGCCTGTTGTTGTGCACACGTGGAATGTGTTATGGAGATTAGTTCACCAAAGGGTGGTTTCCTAATTAGCCAGTGCTGATGGTGTTTTCACTAAAGGACCAACCAGGCCAACCTGCAGCAAACCAGGATATAAAAGAGCAATGGGTTCCTTAGTACAGAAAATTAACCAGCCTCCTGTACTGCATGGAGTCCATGCCACCCCTTACCCAGCTGGGGGCCCGTGGTGGGGACAGCCTGAGGGACACTCAGCAGCTCCTCTGGTGCCCCCAGGACCTTCTGCTCGAGGGTGTCTGACCCGATGGGTCCCTGACAGCTCTGATTCCACCCTGGCTCCCCCAGCCCCGTCCCTCTGCACTGTAGGGCTGACAGGAGGCAGAGCCACCCCCGGAGCCAGGCCAGGCCAGGGAGCTCTCCCCAGATGTGTGGCCAAGCCTGCCTGCTCCCCCTGCCACCCTCCACATCCTGGCCCAGTGCCTCCCCATGAGGAGAGGGCAGGCTCCTGTGGGATCAGAGGAGACACACCTGGAGCTGTACAGTCAGAACAGCTCAGTTCTCTCTTTGTGTTTGCCTTGTTTTTACAAACTCGCTGCTTTCCTTCCTTGCCCATCAGAAAATCGGCGTTGGTGCTGCTCTGCCCCGTGCCCTGGGCAGGATGAGCCAGGGCTGTGGCACCCAGCCAGGGCTGTGCTGTGACACAGGGCTGTGCTGCTGCCTGGCAGCTCCCACAGGTACATGCCAGGCTTTGTGTCCTCACTGAACACGGAGCCGCCAGGCCCCAGTGAGGCTATTCTTGTTTTTCTGTATCTCTAGAGAACCAACCTGAGTCACAGCCTCCACTGCTGCCCTTTAGGAGGCATCCAAAATGATTATTGTATGATTTTTAAGCAAGGATTAATGGCAGGAGCTTATCAACAACTTCCTGATTTCTGACACAGTTCTAATCTGAGAGAGCACAGGGGTGGGAGCAGCAGTTTCCAGCAGGCAGGGATTACATTGCCCACAGTGCTGTACCAGAAATCACAAACTGGGAGCAAGAGAAGGTACAGCTCTCTGATCCTTTGTGTATTTTATCACACGAACTCCCTCTGCATTGGGGACACCTGGAATTATTTATTTCTTTCTTTTTCATGTGGCACTCTGCCTTTAAAGGATGGAGACAAATGAAAGGTGTGTGCCAGGTAACGGGGCTGTGAGGAAAGGGCTGCCACGGTGCTGCCAAGGGAGGTGTTGGGCTTGATCCATCTCCATCACAGCTGGAGGAGAACTTCCTTTGCTGAAGCACAGGATGGCCCTGAGCTGTCCCTGGGCTGGCCCTGGGCTGTCCCTGGGCTGGCCCTGAACTGTCCCTGAACTGTCCCTGAGCTGTCCCTGGGCTGTCCCTGGGCTGGCCCTGAACTGTCCCTGAGCTGTCCCTGGGCTGTCCCTGGGCTGGCCCTGAACTGTCCCTGAACTGTCCCTGAGCTCTGCTGGGCTGGCCCTGGGCTGTCCCTGAGCTGTCCCTGGGCTGTCCCTGGGCTGGCCCTGAACTGTCCCTGAGCTGTCCCTGGGCTGTCCCTGGGCTGGCCCTGAACTGTCCCTGAACTGTCCCTGAGCTGTCCCTGGGCTGGCCCTGAACTGTCCCTGAGCTGTCCCTGGGCTCTGCTGGGCTGTCCCTGGGCTGTTCTGTGCCATTCTGGGTTGTGCCATTCTGTGCTGTGCTGTGCCATTCTGTTCTGTGCCATTCTGTGCTGTGCTGTGCTATGCCATGCTGTGCCATTCTGTGCTGTGCTGTGCCATTCTGTGCTGTGCCATTCTGTGCTGTGCTGTGCTATGCCATGCTGTGCCATTCTGTGCTGTGCCATGCCATGCTGTGCTGTGCCATTCTGTGCTGTGCTGTGCCATTCTGTGCTGTGCTGTGCTGTTCTGTTCTGTGCCATTCTGTGCTGTTCTGTGCCATTCTGTGCTGTGCTGTGCCATTCTGTGCTGTGCCATTCTGTGCCATTCTGTGCTGTTCTGCTCTGTGCCATTCTGTGCTGTGCTGTGCTGTTCTGTGCCATTCTGTGCTGTGCTGTGCCATTCTGTGCTGTGCCATTCTGTGCTGTGCCATTCTGTGCTGTGCTGTGCCATTCTGTGCTGTGCTGTGCTGTTCTGTTCTGTGCCATTCTGTGCTGTGCTGTGCCATTCTGTGCTGTGCTGTGCTGTGCCATTCTGTGCTGTGCCATGCTGTGCTGTGCTGTTCTATGCCATGCTGTGCCATTCTGTTCTGTGCTGTGCCATTCTGTGCTGTTCTGTTCTGTGCCATTCTGTGCTGTGGTCTGCCATTCTGTGCTGTTCTGTGCCATGCTGTGCTGTGCCATTATGTGCTGTGCTGCTCTGTGCCATTCTGTGCTGTGCCATGCCATGCTGTGCTGTGCCATTCTGTGCTGTGCTGTGCCATTCTGTGCTGTGCCATGCCATGCTGTTCTGTGCCATGCCGTGCTGTGCTGTGCCATTCTGTGCTGTTCTGTTCTGTGCCATTCTGTTCTGTTCTGTGCCATTCTGTGCCATGCTGTTCTGTGCCTTTCTGTGCTGTGCTGTGCCATTCTGTGCTGTTCTGTTCTGTGCCATTCTGTGCTGTGCTGTGCCATTCTGTGCTGTTCTGTTCTGTGCCATTCTGTGCTGTGCTGTGCTGTGCCATTCTGTGCCATGCTGCTCTGTGCCATTCTGTGCTGTGCCATGCCATGCTGTTCTGTGCCATTCTGTGCCATGCTGTTCTGTGCCATTCTGTGCTGTGCTGTGCCATTCTGTGCTGTTCTGCTCTGTGCCATTCTGTGTGGAGCAATCACCCCATCCAGGGCAGACAATGCCCCGTGGGTGAATGCAGCCCGAGCCTGCTGGGTCTGTGCCGGGCTGGGAGCAGGGCAGGGGCAGGGCAGGGGCAGGGCAGGGGCAGGGCTGGGGCAGAGCCTTCCTTCCCCAGCTCTGGCCAAGACCCACAGCTCTGCTGGGCTGGGAAAACCACCCCAGGGCCCTTCAGATGGACCTTCAAATGCCCCGGGCTCACCTGGCTTTGAGTGTGCTCTGAGTAATTAAAGGTTGGGCTCTGACATTTCTGTGCTGTGGAGTGGCTGTAAGGAGAAGGAAGGGGAGAAGCGAGCTGTGGGAGCAGCCCCTTTGCTTCCCAGGGAGGAAAACCCCTTCAAATCCCCAGGCATTTGTTCAGGCACTGAAGTCACTTTTGTATTGGCTCTCAAAAACTCAGTTTGCTGTGCACAGCTGTGCTTGGCTTCAAACCCAGCCACTCTTCCCTTCCTTCCCTCTGCTCCCCCAAAAGAGCCACCCCACAGCAGCACCGTGCCCGTGGGTGGGAGGGAGGATGTGGATTTTGTTCTGGAAAGGAGCCCCTCTCTCCCTGGGGCTGGAATTCTCGGGAGGCATCTCCAGCCCCAGAGGCAGGGAGGGAACGTGGGGATGCCCTGCCCTGGGATTGAGGAGGGGTGCCCCAGACCCAGCTCTGCCGTGTAAGAGCCTGAATGGGGGATGTGGGACTGCAGGGGCTCTCCCAAATGCAGTTCATTGGATCCAAGGTGTCCCAGCAGCCCAGGGCCGTGGGTGACAGAGCTGTGCCCACAGCTGTCAGCTCCAGCTGCAGGCAGCCCTGGCACCCTTAGTTTAGGGTACAGTGCATTAGAGACTTTTCTTTGCTGAGCATCTTCATCCAGTAGAACCAATCTATCCCTTAACTTTTACCTACAGCCCATCATAACTGCTGTAATTCCCATATTCATGGTACTGCTCTCCAATCACTCAAAGTCAGCACATTACAGTTTCAGCTGGAAGTTGTTTCTCAGTTTTCTTGCACTGGAAAATTCTGAGACCTTTTTTCTCCTTGCCACATTTGCTGCCTTGTTTGCCTCTACTTGCCTCTTTGCTGCCTTTTTGTGCTCTCTTTGTGCTTGGTGAAAACATCTTCTTGTTTGGGGTGGGTTTATCCTTTGCTCTAAGGAATAATAATAATAATAATAATAATAATAATAATAATAATAATAATAATAATAATAATAGAATATTAAGACTAAGAATATTTAATATAAGAATATTATATGAATTAATATTATAATAAGAATAATAATAAAAACCCCTTCTAACTCACAGACCCTTTGCCTCCTTGGTTATCCAGTGAGGCTGGCTCAGCAATTCTTTTCTTCTCTATCAAAACTTGCTTCCATCTCTATTCCTTCATCAGACTCTACATTTAAAAATCTTTCTGCCAAGCACACACAAATCTGTGAGACTTTCTTGTCAGACTTTCCTCCTTCCCAGCCCTGCTGCCCCTCAGGATGAGCCACTCCAGCTCCCCAGGGCAAGACCCACTGTGAGCACCCTGGGGTGGTGGGAGCTTTCCTGGCACCCAACCACCCCACACCCTTCCACAATTCCATGGTTTTGTGTGGGATAAACCCTCTGGCTGTTACCAGGCTGAGCACATCCCTTACCCCTCACAAACTCTTCTCTGAGCTTGCTGATGGAGGTGAGGAAGAAGCAGTGAAGGAAATGTGCAAAAAAATGAAGTGATGAGGAGTGAAACTTCTTGTTCATAATTAAAAGCGTGACATGGAAATGTGAAATGTCAAAAGGATCAACTTCAAAGCTGTATGAAATGAAACCCTCACTTTGATTCCAATATTGCTTTATGGAGAGAGACATTAAAAAAAAGGAGCTTTCTGTGTAAATATTAGAATTACAAATCACAACTTTCATGATTAAAATCATACTTGGAGTAGTAAAAAACCCCAACTTCATACATCTTCGTGACTGGCAGAAGAGCAGAAAAGATGGATCTTCTTCTTGCATCAAGATACTGGCAAGTGGCACACGGAGCCTCTCAGCCTCCCCCCTTCCCTCTGGACACAGCACGGACGGTGAAGCTGTGCCTGCTGCAGCCTCCTGCCTGAGGGATCTGCCAGGGCACACCACAGCCCCTCCTGTGACCCTGAGGGATCTGCCAGGGCACACCACAGCCCCTCCTGTGACGCTGAGGGATGCTCCCAGGGCACACAGCCTCCCAATAAACGCCTCCTGCCCAAGGAGGACTGTCCAAGGCACACAGCCCCTCCTGTGCCCCCCCTGCTGTCCTGGGCACACAGCCCCCCACATCCCTGCAGGTCCATCTCCTCTCTTGCTGGGCACACCTGCCATGCCATGCCATGCCATGCCATGCCATGCCATGCCATGCCATGCCCCGGGTTGCCTCTATTCCTGTGACGTCCCAACTCCTGAATTCTGCAGCTCTGAAGCCCTGCAGGGTTTTTATTTATTTCAGGGTTACAAAAGCCACCCCAGAGCTGTGAGATTGCCCTGCTGTGCCCCTGTTCAGCCCCAGCACAGCTCTGGCTCTGTGGCTGCCCTGTCCCTGCTGGGTTTTGGGGTTTTTCCAGTGCCAGGGAGCATTTCTGGTGCTGTGTGTGCCCCTGTGGCTGCCAGGGGCACCCTGGCTCCAGCCAGGCCAGTTCTTTCTGCAGCCACGTGGTGAGCATGTTTCTGCTGCTCCTCTGGAATGCACTCTGATCTTCCAAGGAAAGAAAAGCCAATTAATTTTGCAGAAGGCCCAGCCATGGGATTGCCTCAGAGAGGCTAAAGCAGCCAACCCTGGGTGTATTCAGAGGAGAAATCCCTGACCCTCACACACTGATGGCAGCAGCCTCAGCTCCTGCCTGCAGCTCAGGAGCCTGCAGCCCTCTGGCTGAGGGGATTTGCTGGGAAAGCTGTGCAGTAATTGAGGCACACCATGGTTACAAAGCAGGACACATGCCCACACTAATCTTCTGAAATCCTCCCAGCGTTTCTGAGCCCTCCTGCCCATGGCTGAGCTTCAACTTAGGCAAAATGTAAAAGATCCCTCAGGTTTGTGGGAAGAATTTCCATTGCTGCTGTGTCTGTGCTGAGAAAATTAACTCCTAGGCCAATGGTCAATCCAAGCAGGCAGATCTTTGATTCTTCTGCTGCTTCCACACAGCAAAGGAACAAACAAATGGCTTTGTCTCTCCTTTTGCTTTCTCTGTGTTGCAAATCCTTGTGAGTTTTGGGGCTTGGGTTGTTTTGTGTTGGTTTTTAGTTTTTGGTTCTGATAACAAAGCACTGTAAGGTTTCCACATTTAATGGAAAACTCCACATTTGGGTGTTCTATTGGTTTGCTTAGTTGGAATTCTCGTCCCTCTGGATCCAGACTGTGTCCCCATGTCCCACCCCCAGGGTGTGAGAGCTGCCACCCCTGCTGGCATTGCTGCTGGTTCTGCTGCTGGGGTAACAAAGGCTCATTTCTGTCGGTGTCTCCCAGCTCTTCATGGATCACATTCTGCCACGCAGAGCCCCAGGAGGGCTTGGGCTAGAAGAGATCTCAGATCCCTCCATTCCCACCCCTGCCGTGGCAGGGACAGCTCAAATCCCTCCCATTCCCACCCCTGGCATGGCAGGGACAGCTCAAATCCCACCCATTCCCACCCCTGCCATGGCAGGGACAGCTCAAATCCCACCCAGTGCCACCCCTGGCAGGGACAGCTCAAATCCCACCCAGTGCCACCCCTGCCATGGCAGGGACAGCTCCCTCTGCCCCAGGTGCTCCCAGCCCCAGTGTCCAGCCTGGCCTGGGACATTCCCAAGCAGTTCAGCTGTGCCACCTTGTTGGGGGTGAAGCTCCCTGGGAAAAGAGCACAGAGCCTTTGACTGCAGGGAAACAGCACCTGCAGCTGCTCCTGAGCCAGAGCTCCTGGCCCTGCCCTCTGCAGGCACACCATGGTTACAAAGCAGGGGCAGTTACCTGTGCAGGGGCAGTTACCTGTGCAGGATGGATGTTACCTGTGCAGGGGGGATGTTACCTGTGCAGGGGGGATGTTACCTGTGCAGGGGTGTGTTACCTGTGCAGGGGTGTGTTACCTGTGCAGGATGGATGTTACCTGTGCAGGGGGGATGTTACCTGTGCAGGGATGTGTTACCTGTGCAGGATGGATGTTACCTGTGCAGGGATGTGTTACCTGTGCAGGGGGGATGTTACCTGTGCAGGGATGTGTTACCCATGCAGGATGGATGTTACCTGTGCAGGAGGTACATTACCCATGCAGAAGATGTGTTACCTGTGCAGGACTGAGCCCTGTCCTGGAATGAAGCACACCTGCAGTGTCCCTGCTCAGTGCTGCGGGATCTGTCCTGGCACACCTGCACTGTCCCTGCTCAGTGCTGCGGGATCTGTCCTGGCACACCTGCAGAGTTCCTGCTCAGTGCTGCAGGATCTGTCCTGGCACACCTGCACTGTCCCTGCTCAGTGCTGCAGGATCTGTCCTGGCACACCTGCAGAGTTCCTGCTCAGTGCTGCAGGATCTGTCCTGGCACACCTGCACTGTCCCTGCTCAGTGCTGCAGGATCTGTCCTGGCACACCTGCAGTGTCCCTGCTCAGTGCTGCAGGATCTGTCCTGGCACACCTGCAGGGTTCCTGCTCAGTGCTGCAGGATCTGTCCTGGCACACCTGCAGTGTCCCTGCTCAGTGCTGCGGGATCTGTCCTGGAGCACATTTCTCCCTGGGCCGCTGGGCAGCCCCTGTCCCTGGTGCCTCCCGAGCTGCTGCTGCTGCCTCACCTGCCTGGCTGCAGGTGGGTGAGCACAGGGATATTTCTGGAGCCTGCTCATTTCCTAATATCCCAATTCTACATCGAGCACATTGTGGGGAGCCTTTTGTTTCATCCTTTACCTAAAATGAAATGCAGGTCCCAGGTGTGAGGCAGCACATCAGGGCACACCTGTGCGTGAGCGGAACAAGGATGAACCCTGGCTGTGTAAGAAATTCTGAAACAGTGACACCTGATTGCCATTTCTGCTTTCCACATTGGCTGCTGGTCTGTGTTTTGTGCAGCTGAGGTCCCAGCTCTGCTCACAGGCTCCTCGGGTTCTGGAATGTTCCATCGGGAGGATGCAGCACATCCTTCCCTGCCTGCGGCCTGCTCACGTTCCCGAACGCAGAGTAAAATTAATTGCTGGCAGATTTAGAGCAGCAAATGCGGAGATAAATTGAAAACTGGAGCTTCTTAGTCAGCAGAACACAATTATTTCAGAATGGATTATTTTGAGCCTTTGCATTCATCCTGAGTGCCGTGGAAGGTGTCACTGTGGTTGGTTACAAACGAGCACTGCGGTCACCTCAGCGCGGGGAGATGGATGGCATCACACCTATTTAACATTCATCACTTTACCAGTCTGAGGCAGGGGGGTTTGCAACATCTCAGAAAGAAAAATTAAAAATTACTCTCCCGAGCCTTGAATACAATTCTCTAAATTATTTTCTCAGTGCAAGGAATTGTGAGGCTGAGGGTGAGGGTGAGCACTGATGTCCTGACAGCAGCAGGGTGCCCCTTGAGCTCGGGGGTCTCAGAGCGTAGGAGCACAAAGAATCATTTCCTTTTCCTTCCACTGCTCCATGGCCACTGCCTCGAGGACTAAATCCCTTTTCCTCACTTGTGGTTGTTGTTAAAAACCCTGTCTGCTCTGCACAGCACTGAAATGTTTGTTTGGCTCGTTGGCTGTGGTGGCTGGAGCAGGCTCTGAGCAGGGCCTGTCCTGGCTGGGATGAGCTCATGGAGAGCTGGGCTGGGGATGCTGAGCCTGAGCTGGGCTGGGGATGCTGAGCTCTGCAGACCTCCCACCCATCCCGCTCCCTCTGCCCCAGGGTGTCCCTGGCTCCCAGGTGTTCCCCAGGGTGTCCCTGTCTCTCAGGTGTCCCCCAGGGTGACCCTGGCTCTCAGGTGTGCCCCAGGGTGTCCCTGGCTCCCAGGTGTCCCCCAGGGTGTCCCTGGCTCTCCGGTGTCACAATGACCCTGTCTCTCAGGTGTCCCCCAGGGTGACCCTGTCTCTCAGGTGTCCCCCAGGGTGTCTCTGGCTCTCCGGTGTCACGATGACCCTGTCTCTCAGGTGTCCCCCAGGGTGACCCTGGCTCCCAGGTGTCCCATGTCCCTGTGTCTCTCTCCATGCAGGGCTGTTCCCTGTTCCATGGGAGCAGGGCATGCACACACACACACACACACACACACACACACATGAGCACAGCCAGGCTCTGGCTCTGGCACTGCCCTGCTCCCCGGGCTCTGGGAGCTCTGGCCCAGCAAGCCCAGGGTGTCCTGGTGCTGCCCCTGCTCTGGTGACCCATTCCAAGCCCTGGGGGCTGCTGGAGCGGGATGAAGGCAGGGACAGCCCCAGGAGCAGCATGCCCTGGTGCTGCAGCCCTGCTGTGGAGCACGGTGCCATGAGGGGCTCATGCTCCTGTTCCTGGTTGTCTGGCTGGGAAAAAATGGCATTTTTTTGTTGGCTGGGACAAGCACCTCTGTAATTGATAAGGGGAGATGGGTGAGCAACGGGAGGCTGGGGTGGAGATAAGATAATATCAAAGAGTGGAAGCAGGGGAGATTTTTGTCTCAGCTGTTTGTTTTACTAGGCTTTGGTTTGGGCCACTAGTGCTCCTTCTGGGCTCATAAATTTGTGAGAACCCTTCCCTGTGCTCAGCCAGGGGCACAGCCATGCCAGGCTCTGCTTCTGGGGCAGCTGTCCCTGCCCTGGCACCTGCAGGGCATCCCTGGTGGCAGGGACTGCTGGCCAAGGGCATGGAGCACTGGCTGGCCCAGGAGAGGCAGAGCACTGGGCAAGAGCGAGGCTTTCAGGGCTAAATTAGCCATTTGATCATCCATGAAGAATAAAGGCTTGTTTCTTGGTTGCTGGCTGCTCTGCCAAGAGGGGAAAACAAACAAACAACAAACGAGCTCATTATTTTGTGCCGTGCTCTCGGAGATGAGCCATGGCTGGCTCAGGGGGATAAGGCACCCGCAGAGTGCACTGCTCCTTCCAGGAGGGCTCTGCTCCCCCAGCTCTCGTTTGTGCTGCCTCCAGGAGGGCTGGTTACACTCAGTGCTGCCTGAGCACTGCAAGAGAGAGGGAGAACATGGCACTGGGGGGATCTGGGTGGAAGGAGGAGAAGGGAAAGGACCTGCCTCCTGTTGGGCTGTGCATTTGTTCAGAATAGGATCTCTCTCCTGTCTGGCTGTGCATTTGTTCAGAGCAGGAAAGGATCTCTCTCCTGTCTGGCTGTGCATTTGTTCAGGACAGGAAAGGATCTCTCTCCTGTTGGGCTGGGCATTTGTTCAGAGCAGGAAAGGATCTCTCTCCTGTCTGGCTGTGCATTTGTTCAGAACAGGAAAGGATCTCTCTCCTGTTGGGCTGTGCATTTGTTCAGAGCAGGAAAGGATCTCTCTCCTGTCTGGCTGTGCATTTGTTCAGGACAGGAAAGGATCTCTCTCCTGTTGGGCTGTGCATTTGTTCAGAGCAGGAAAGGATCTCTCTCCTGTTGGGCTGTGCATTTGTTCAGAATAGGATCTCTCTCCTGTCTGGCTGTGCATTTGTTCAGGAAAGGATCTCTCCTGTTTGGCTGTGCATTTGTTCAGAACAGGAAAGGATCTCTCTCCTGTTGGGCTGTGCATTTGTTCAGAGCAGGAAAGGATCTCTCTCCTGTTGGGCTGTGCATTTGTTCAGAATAGGATCTCTCTCCTGTTTGGCTGGGCATTTGTTCAGGACAGGAAAGGATCTCTCTCCTGTTTGGCTGGGCATTTGTTCAGGACAGGAAAGGATCTCTCTCCTGTTGGGCTGTGCATTTGTTCAGAGCAGGAAAGGATCTCTCTCCTGTTGGGCTGTGCATTTGTTCAGAATAGGATCTCTCTCCTGTTGGGCTGGGCATTTGTTCAGGAAAGGAAAGGATCTCTCTCCTGTTGGCTGTGCATTTGTTCAGAGCAGGAAAGGATCTCTCTCCTGTTGGCTGTGCATTTGTTCAGAACAGGAAAGGATCTCTCCTGTTTGGCTGTGCATTTGTTCAGAGCAGGAAAGGATCTCTCTCCTGTTGGCTGTGCATTTGTTCAGGGACAGGAAATCCTGAGTGCAGCCCCTGTGCATCACAGCTGGATGTACATGGGCTGTGTCTGAGTAAAGGACATTTCCCTGAGTGGAGAAGGATTCAACAGGGCTGAATGCTTAAAGAAGGATTTCCTGGACGCATGTGGAAGCTCTCATTAAGTTGTGTATAAACAGAAATACAGTTTCATTAATTAATACCAAACATATAAATACAAGTAGGCATCAGAAAGGAGAAGTCAGTGTGTCCTGTTCCATTAACTCACACCTGCGTGCTCAGCACTGCCTCGGAGGTGTTAAATTTCAGTCTAATTAACATAAATTGAATGTGAGCACAGGCTTCAGTGGAGACACAGCTTCACCTTCTGTGCACAACCCAATTAGTTTGTGGATCTTTTGTCCTGAGTGTGTGTAATTATTTGGAGTATATCTATATTTTTATTTTCCAAACCCTCCCGTGGCTCTCAGCTCCGTATTTAATTATGGATTATGTGGAAGAGCAGTTCTACTAATTAAACTCTGTTTTTA
Source organism: Molothrus aeneus (assembly GCF_037042795.1). NCBI lineage: Eukaryota > Metazoa > Chordata > Aves > Passeriformes > Icteridae > Molothrus > Molothrus aeneus. The sequence goes on along the minus strand of NC_089651.1, from coordinate 63,026,952 downwards.
TTTGAAATCCACTGTTTGTTCAGTGACCCCCAGTCCTTAGCATGGAGAAACAATAAACACTTGTCCTCCAGTTATTATTTTTCATGTCTTTCATCTTGGCTTTTTTTTGCCTCAGAACTGAAAACATAGACATGGTTTATCTGGGTGCTGATGCCTCCCTGAGCAGAGCTGGGCAGAGTTAAAGGACAAAGCAGGGATTTATTCAAAGGAAATCATTCCCTCACAGGACACACCTTGGGCAGTGCAAGAGCCCAGCCAGGGCTGCACCCCAGATGGACCCTGGGTCAGGAGTTCTCACACTTTTATCAGTTCTGGTCCCTTTCCATGTTGGGTTCAGTGTCCAATCCCAGCTCCAGGTGATGCAGTCCCACCCTCCCAGGCTGCTCTCCTCCATCCCCTGTTTGCCCTTTTGGGATCCCCTGGGAGAGGACACAGCTCTGAGGGTGCAGCCCCCAGGGGCAGGGCAGGGGACAAGGACTCCTGTGTCACACCTGGCAGTGTCAACCTGCCATTGTCACACCTGGCAGTGTCATTCCTGTCAGTGTCACACCTGGCATTGTCAACCTGCCATTGTCACACCTGGCAGTGTCATTCCTGTCAGTGTCACACCTGGCTGTGTGTCACACCTGGCATTGTCACACCTGTCATTGTCACACCTGGCAGTGTGTCCCACCTGTCAGTGTCACACCTGTCAGTGTCATTCCTGGCAGTGTCATTCCTGGCAGTGTCACACCTGTCATTGTCACACCTGGCTGTGTGTCACACCTGGCATTGTCACACCTGTCATTGTCACACCTGGCAGTGTGTCCCACCTGGCATTGTCACACCTGTCAGTGTCATTCCTGGCTGTGTCACACCTGTCATTGTCACACCTGGCTGTGTGTCACACCTGTCAGTGTCACACCTGTCAGTGTCACACCTGTCATTGTCACACCTGGCAGTGTGTCCCACCTGTCAGTGTCACACCTGTCAGTGTCACACCTGTCAGTGTCACACCTGTCAGTGTCATTCCTGGCAGTGTCACACCTGTCATTGTCACACCTGGCAGTGTCCCACCAGTCAGTGTCCCACCTGTCAGTGTCACACCTGTCAGTGTCATTCCTGGCTGTGTCACACCTGTCAGTGTCACACCTGTCAGTGTCACACCTGTCATTGTCACACCTGGCTGTGTGTCACACCTGTCATTGTCACACCTGGCAGTGTCACACCTGGCAGTGTGTCCCACCTGTCAGTGTCACACCTGTCAGTGTCACACCTGTCAGTGTCATTCCTGGCAGTGTCACACCTGTCATTGTCACACCTGGCAGTGTGTCCCACCAGTCAGTGTCCCACCTGTCAGTGTCACACCTGTCAGTGTCACACCTGTCAGTGTCCCACCTGGCAGTGTCCCACCAGTCAGTGTCCCACCTGGCAGTGTCACACCTGTCAGTGTCATTCCTGGCAGTGTCACACCTGGCATTGTCACACCAGGCTGTGTCACACCTGTCAGTGACAGGGTCCAGCTCTCGTGGTGCAGCCCCCTGGGCAGAGGGGGGGCTGTGCCCTGCAAGGCCAGGGAAGCCCCTTGGACACCCCTGGAGCTCCTGGGGCTCATCCCTGTGAACTCACCCGAGCCCAGCCCTGGGAGCACCAGATGGAGCTGCTGGAGAGAGCCCTGAGGAACCACGGGGCTGCTGCAGGGCTGGAGCCAGGCTGGGAGAGCTGGGAATGTTCCCCTGGAGAGGAGAAGGCTCCAGGGAGAGCTCAGAGCCCCTGGCAGGGCCTGAAGGGGCTCCAGGAGAGCTGGAGAGGGACTGGGGACAAGGGATGGAGGGACAGGAGCCAGGGAATGGCTCCCAGTGCCAGAGGGCAGGGATGGGTGGGAGATTGGGAACTGGGAATTCCTGGCTGGGCTGGAATTGCCAGAGCAGCTGTGGCTGCCCCTGGATCCCTGGCAGTGCCCAAGGCCAGGCTGGACACTGGGGCACCCTGGGAAAGTGGGAGGTGTGGCAAGGGGCAGAATGAAAGGGGCTTTAAGGCCCATTCCCATCCAAATGTTTCTGGGAATTTATGGCTGAACATCCCTTTCCCTGCCAGGGGAACATGAGGACACGCGGGGCACTGACCATGGCAGGGCCAGAGTGCCCTGGTCCCCTGAACGACATCTCCATTTCCCTTCTCCAAGTCTGGCAGGCCGACACTTTATTTTGCCCCTTTTCCCCAGTGTCAGCAGAAGGAAGGGCCCGTGTGAGCAGAGGGACACAGGGCAGTGCTGGGAGGGCCCAGCTCCTCCTGGGCTGGGGCTGTTGGGAAGGATGAAAGTTTGACAAGAAAGTCTCACAGATGTGTGTGTGCTTGGCAGAAAGATTTTTGAATGTAGAGTCTGAAGAAGGAATAGAGATGGAAGCAAGTTTTGATAGAGAAGAAAAGAATTGCTGAGCCAGCCTCACTGGATAACCGAGGAGGCAAAGGGTCTGTTAGTTAGAAGGGGGTTTTATTATTATTCTTATTATAATATTAATTCATATAATATTCTTATATTAAATATTCTTATTCTTAATATAATATTCTATTATTATTATTATTATTATTATTATTATTATTATTATTATTATTATTATTATTATTATTATTATTATTATTATTATTATTATTATTATTATTATTATTATTATTCCTTAGAGCAAAGGATAAACCCACCCCAAACAAGAAGATGTTTTCACCAAGCACAAAGAGAGCACAGGCAAACAAGGCAGCGAATGTGGCAAGGAGAAAAAAGGTCTCAGAATTTTCCAGTGCAAGAAAACTGAGAAACAACTTCCAGATGAAACTGTAATGTGCTGACTTTGAGTGATTGGAGAGCAGTACCATGAATATGGGAATTACAGCAGTTATGATGGGCTGTAGGTAAAAGTTAAGGGATAGATTGGTTCTACTGGATGAAGATGCTCAGCAAAGAAAAGTCTCTAATGCACTGTACCCTAAACTAAGGGTGCCAGGGCTGCCTGCAGCTGGAGCTGACAGCTGTGGGCACAGCTCTGTCACCCACGGCCCTGGGCTGCTGGGACACCTTGGATCCAATGAACTGCATTTGGGAGAGCCCCTGCAGTCCCACATCCCTCACTCAGGCTCTTACACGGCAGAGCAGTGGAGGTGTCCCTGTCCTTGTCCTTGTCCCTGTCCCCGTCCCTGTCCCTGCTCCTGTCCCCGTCCCTGTCCCTGTCCCTGTCCCTGTCCCCGTCCCTGTCCCTGCCCCTGTCCCCGTCCCTGTCCCTGTCCCTGTCCCTGTCCCTGTCCCTGCCCTGTCCCTGCCCCTGTCCCTGTCCCTGCTCCTGTCCCCATCTCTGTCCCTGTCCCTGTCCCTGTCCCTGTCCCTGCCCCTGTCCCTGTCCCTGTCCCTGTCCCTGTCCCTGCCCTGTCCCTGCCCCTGTCCCTGTCCCTGCTCCTGTCCCCATCTCTGTCCCTGTCCCTGTCCCTGCTCCTGTCCCTGTCCCTGTCCCTGTCCCTGTCCCTGCTCCCGTCCCTGTCCCTGCTCCTGTCCCTGTCCCTGTCCCTGTCCCCAGGGCTGCTCCATGGCCAGGAGCCCCGAGGTGCTCAGAGCTGCTCCTGGTGCTCAGCACAGCAGGCCCTGCCTGGGGCTCTGCAGGATGAAATGCTTCTGTCAAATACCCCAGCACTCGTCTCCTGAAATAAGCAGGGAATTTATTCTGTTCAGACAAATTTATTTTGCTTGTCCTGCGTTTCTGTATCATGAATTACAAAATGATAGGAGGTTCAACCATTTGTTTTACTCAAGTGAGCTCTGCAATAACGGAGGCTGTGAGGGTCAGGAGGGAAGGGAGGGGCTGAGGAGGAGCCCAGGGGCTCCAACTGCTCCTGGACAGCCTGGTGGGGACAGGAGGTGGCACAGAGCTGGCAGGGACACACAGGTGACCCTGGGGCTGAGAGTCACAGGATTCTGTCCCAGGCTGAGCCCAGAGCAGGGGCCATCCCTGCCTGGGGCTGCCACCCCTGCTTTGGGGCTGCCACCCCTGCCCTGGGGCTGCCATCCCTGCCTGGGGCTGCCACCCCTGCCCCAGAGCTGCCATCCCTGCCCGAGGCTGCCACCCCTGCCCCAGAGCTGCCACCCCTGCCCCAGAGCTGCCACCCCTGCCCCAGAGCTGCCACCTCTGTCCTGAGGCTGCCATCCCTGCCCGAGGCTGCCACCCCAATTCTGGGGCTGCCACCCCTGCCCGAGGCTGCCACCCCTGCCCCAGAGCTGCCACCCCTGTCCTGAGGCTGCCATCCCTGTCCTGGGGCTGCCACCCCTGCCCTGGGGCTGCCACCCCAATCCTGGGGCTGCCACCCCAATCCTGAGGCTGCCACCTTTGTCCTGGGGCTGCCACCCCTGCCCTGGGGCTGCCACCCCAATCCTGGGGCTGCCACCCCAATCCTGAGGCTGCCACCTTTGTCCTGGGGCTGCCACCCCTGCCCTGGCAGAGCTGTCCCAAGCTGTCCTGAGCTCTGCCCCACAGTGTGCCAGTGGGTGGCACCCCCAAAACCCAAGAGGTGAGCAGCCAGGGATGGCACACACACACTGCCCTGTCACTGGGGACAGCCACAATGTCACCAGGAACACCCACACTGTCACCAGGGTCACACACACTGTCACCAGGGTCACACGGCCACTGTCACCAGGGTCACACAGCTCCCCCCAGTGCCTGTGGCTCTGGCTGCCTCCAAGGCCCAAAGGGATGGGGCAGCTCCTCCCCAGGATCCAGGACTGCCCCAGAGGCTGTGACAGCTCCTGACCCATCCCTGGGCACTCCTGATCTGTCCATAGGCACTCCTGACCCATCCCTGGGCACTCCTGACCCATCCCTGAGCACTCCTGATCCATCCCTGGGCACTCCTGACCCATCCCTGAGCACTCCTGATCCATCCCTGGGCACTCCTGACCCATCCCTGGGCACTCCTGACCCATCCATGAGCACTCCTGATCCATCCATGAGCACTCCTGACCCATCCATGAGCACTCCTGACCCATCCATGAGCACTCCTGATCCATCCCTGGGCACTCCTGACCCATCCATGAGCACTCCTGATCCATCCCTGGGCACTCCTGACCCATCCCTGGGCACTCCTGACCCATCCATGAGCACTCCTGATCCATCCGTGAGCACTCCTGACCCATCCCTGGGCACTCCTGATCCATCCATAGGCACTCCTGACCCATCCATGAGCACTCCTGACCCATCCCTGGGCACTCCTGACCCATCCATGAGCACTCCTGACCCATCCATGAGCACTCCTGATCCATCCATGAGCACTCCTGACCCATCCATGAGCACTCCTGACCCATCCCTGAGCACTCCTGACCCATCCATGAGCACTCCTGATCCATCCCTGGGCACTCCTGACCCATCCCTGGGCACTCCTGATCCATCCATAGGCACTCCTGACCCATCCCTGAGCACTCCTGATCCATCCCTGGGCACTCCTGACCCATCCATGAGCACTCCTGACCCATCCCTGAGCACTCCTGACCCATCCATGAGCACTCCTGACCCATCCCTGGGCACTCCTGACCCATCCATGAGCACTCCTGACCCATCCATGAGCACTCCTGATCCATCCATGAGCACTCCTGACCCATCCATGAGCACTCCTGACCCATCCCTGAGCACTCCTGACCCATCCATGAGCACTCCTGATCCATCCCTGGGCACTCCTGACCCATCCCTGGGCACTCCTGATCCATCCATAGGCACTCCTGACCCATCCCTGAGCACTCCTGATCCATCCCTGGGCACTCCTGACCCATCCATGAGCACTCCTGACCCATCCATGAGCACTCCTGATCCATCCATGAGCACTCCTGACCCATCCCTGAGCACTCCTGATCCATCCCTGGGCACTCCTGACCCATCCCTGGGCACTCCTGATCCATCCATAGGCACTCCTGACCCATCCATGAGCACTCCTGATCCATCCATGAGCACTCCTGACCCATCCATGAGCACTCCTGATCCATGAGCACTCCTGACCCATCCCTGGGCACTCCTGATCCATCAGGGCATGGCTCACCCACCTCCAGCCCCCCAGGTGTTCCCCACCCACTCATGGGCTCTCCTCCCCTCTGAGCCAGGGACAGAGATGCTCTGATCACAAGAACAGCAGCAGCAGAGCCCAGCCCGTGTCCCCCCTGCAAGGAAACCCTGCAAGGACAGAATCCAGAGTGTCCTGGAAGGACCCACAGCCTGTGGGGTGCAGCTCCTGGCCCTCCACAGACGCCCCAGCAAGGCCAGCCTGAGCTGGGCACTGCCAAACACTCCCGGAGCTCTGGCACAGCCAGGTCCCCTGTGCCCAGGCCAGCTCACAGCAGCTGTGGGGCTGCAGCTGGAGCTGTCCCAGCCAGGAGAGCCCAGGGCACCAGAGGAGCCCCCAGCACTGCCCTGAGGGGTGCCCTGCCCCTGTGCCCCTGCCAGGACCTGACCCTGTGCCCCTGTGCTCCTGCCAGGACCTGCCCTGTGCCCCTGCCATGACCTGCCCTGTGCTCCTGCCATGACCTGCCCTGTGCTCCTGCCAGGACCTGCCCCTGTACCCCTGTGCTCCTGCCATGACCTGCCTTGACCCTGTGCTCCTGCCAGGACCTGCCCTGTGCCCCTGCCAGGACCTGCCCTGTGCCCCTGCCAGGACCTGCCCTGTGCTCCTGCCATGACCTGCCTTGACCCTGTGCTCCTGCCAGGACCTGCCCTGTGCCCCTGCCAGGACCTGCCCTGCCCCTGTGCCCCTGCCAGGACCTGCCCTGTGCTCCTGCCAGGACCTGCCTTGACCCTGTGCCCCTGCCAGGACCTGCCCTGTGCTCCTGCCAGGACCTGCCCTGTACCCCTGTGCTCCTGCCATGACCTGCCTTGACCCTGTGCTCCTGCCAGGACCTGCCCTGCCCTGTGCTCCTGCCATGACCTGACCCTGTGCCCCTGCCAGGACCTGCCCTGTGCTCCTGCCATGACCTGCCCTGTGCTCCTGCCAGGACCTGCCCTGTGCTCCTGCCATGACCTGCCCTGTGCTCCTGCCAGGACCTGCCCTGTGCTCCTGCCATGACCTGCCCCTGTACCCCTGTGCTCCTGCCAGGACCTGCCCTGTGCCCCTGCCAGGACCTGGCCCTGTGCTCTTGCCAGGACCTGCCCTGTGCCCCTGCCAGGACCTGCCCTGGCCCTGTGCCCCTGCCAGGACTTGCCCTGTGCCCCTGTGGCCCTGCCAGGACCTGGCCCTCGTTCCCCAGGAGCAGGACAGGTTTTGGTTCCGTGGATGTTGCTGGAACAGCTTTCAGGGGTATTGGAAAAGCTGCTTTATTCAATAGCAGCCACACTGAAGAGCTGCAGTGAAATAATTGCTGGAGTCTGGTTCTGTGGTAATTATGCTGGGATAATTGATGAACCTTCCCAGGGAGGAGAAACCCGCTCTGCTAATGGCAAAGAGAAATTGGAGTTTTCCTGTCTTCGGAAAATGGTTTATGGCCCAGTCAAAATACACAGGCAACCAGTTAGAGAGGGAAAGCTGGGCCAGGGGGGAGAGATGTGCACAGCAGAATTAATCAATCCTGGTCTGGCTGGAGCCCCGTGTGAAGGGCAGAGGAAATCCTGGGATATAATTAAGCTCCAGTTCAAAAGCCTGAGCTGAAACTGCATTTCCTGCCCTGCTGTGCCCCTGTGCACATTCCCCCACAGCACGGTGAACACGTGTGCTGCTGCTCCCCGCCAGAGCCCACCCCAGGGGCTGCAGGGACAAACCTGTGCTCCCACAGAGCTGATGGCTCAGGTTCCAGGCCACAGCAAGGGAGGCCTGTCAGCCGTGCTTTGAAGGAGTGGCACGCTCCAGTTTGGCTGCCCCAAATAAAATGCCCTGCAGCACATCTTTTATACTTCAATTTCTTTAAAATATCTAGTCTTATTCACAAAACTATCATTTGGAACTTGTTTTCAGTTCAATTTCTCTCTCAATAATGTCTGTCTTAGTCTATAGCGTTTCTAAGTCAACATTCCGTAACTCAAGGTTTGCACACAGACACACCCTATGTGAGCCTTCTGTTAAACTTCAGGAATTTTCTATAAAATTATAAAATACATTGAAATAAATCAAAATAAATTTTCTATTTCTCATATCCCAGGCCTCAGGGCCCATCCCTGCTCACCCCCAAGGGAAGGTTTTGCAGAGATTTGCTGTTGTTCAGGTAAAACGAGGGCTCCAGGGGGTGAAATCCCCTGTTCAGTGCTCTCGGGAGCACACCCCTCCTCTGGCCTGGCAGAGGGGATGATTGTGGGAATCCTGAAAATCAGAGGGTTTGGGAAAGCTGCAAAAGGCAGAGACAGCAGAACTGGGATTGGAGCTGAGCAGCAGCCATGAGATTGGGCAGCAGAAAAATGATGGAAAAAGTAGAAAAGTAAGGACAACTAGGAAAATGGTCTGTGTATTAATGCTTGTCTAGAATAACTCCGTAAGCTACAGAAAGTTTATCCAGTGAGATATTAGGGAGTTTTCAGCTTCATAATAGAGCTCTGTGCATTGTGTTTGAAGGCTCACAAGCAGGTATTGGATTTGAAATAAGCAAGCATTGTTTAACCAAAGGTACCTGTGCTTACAGTGGTTGGATGGAACTACTGTCAATGTGCTTTTGCTTTGTGGGATTGGTCACAAAACTCATCAAGTGAGTTGTGACATTGAGTTCTTGGTCTGCTGCTGGGCTGTGAGCTGCTGGCATCTTCCCATTGTCATAGCCATGGAATGAGGCTGCTGCTGGAAAATCAAACAGCTCCAGGGCCATGGGGCTCTAGGCCCATGGGGTCATGGTGCCACGGGGCTGTGGGGCTATGGGGCCATGGGGACATGAGAAGGGTTATGGGGCCATGGGGCCATGGGCAGGGCACACCTTGGGAGGTAAAAACAGATATAAAAGTCCCCCGAGAAGGAGGGAGCTCAGGTCCTGTACAATGAGGCGTTTTTGGCTGAGTTGAGGGCTTTTGGCAGTAACAACAGGGCAGTTTGGGGTTTCACTCCAGCTCTCCAGCAGGATTCCCAGGTGTTGGGGATATAACCATGAGAAACCATGCACAGTCAGGACAGAAACCCACTGGCTCTGCCCCTGCATCTCACCCTCTGCTCACAGCCAGGGCTGCCTTGCACTGACCAGGGTGGGGCTGGGGCTGCCCCCTGTGCCAGCACGTCCCTGTGCCAGCACATCCCTGTGCCAGCACGTCCCTGTGCCACCAGGCTGTGACACTGGGCTGGGGCTGTCCCACCCTGGTGGCACCAGTGTGGATGGATGTTGTCTGCAGTCCTGGCACCCGATCCACCATTCCAAGGGCATCACCTTGCTGCTTTAAACCTGATTTCTCTCAGGAATCTTGGAATATTGCCTGCTGATCGGTAAAAGCACAGTTGTGCTTCCACCCAGCCCCGTGGCAGCCAAGGGCATCGCTCCCTCTGCTTCCCCCTACCTTCCATTCTTATACCCAAACCCCACCGTTCTGTCATTCCTACCTAGGAGGCTTAAAAGCCACCACCAAATGGCTGAATGACCTTTAAAATATCCCTCCCAACACAAACTCTTCTGTGGCTCTGTGCTCAGAGCCCATCAGATCCTGCTGGAATTTGAATGCGGTGTCAAAGAAGACAATGTGGAGTCTGAAGAGTCCAGAGGCAGAAGCCCCTCCTGTGAAACAATTTGTCTCACTCTTTAAAGCCACAGTGACTGGCAGATTAAAATGTTATTTTCTGCCACATGTCTGTCTCTGGAAGGGCCAATCACACTGACAAGTGTGGCCTTGTCCCACAGTCTGCAGTGGCTCTGGAGCTGTGGTGGAGCTGTGCACTGCTCTGAAGGAAAAGCTGTTTTCTGCTCGTGCTCACCTCCCTCGGGCTGAGCCCATTCAAACCCATCCCTTTCCTCCAAAGCTTCCTGCCCTGGGCTGGGTGCAGGCAGGAGGAGCTGCTGCTCCCCTGGGACAGCAGTGACAGGGCCATGGGGAAGTGCCAGGGCAGTGCCAGGGCCGTGGGGCAGTGCCAGGGCTGTGGGGAAGTGCTGAGGCAATGCCAGGGCTGTGGGGCAGTGCCAGGGCTGTGGGGCAGAGCCAGGGCCGTGGGGTGTGGTGGTGTTTGCAGGGGTCTTAGGATAAGGGAAAAGACGAGGACTCTATGTTGACTCCATGTTTCAGGAGGCTGATTTATTATTTTATGATATATATTATATTAAAACTATACTAAAAGAGTAGAAGAAAGGATTTCATCAGAAGGCTGGCTAAGAATAGAAAAAGAAGGAATGATAACAAAGGCTTGTGTCTTGGACAGAGAGTCCGAGCCAGCTGGGCTGTGATTGGCCATTAATTATGAGCCCAATCCCAGATGCGCCTGTTGCATTCCACAGCAGCAGATAACCATTGGTTACATTTTGTTCCTGAGGCCTCTCAGCTTCTCAGGAGGAAAAACCCTAAGGAAAGGATTTTCCATAGAAGATGTCTGTGACAGTGGGGCAGTGCCAGGACCGTGGGGCAGTGCCAGGGCCCCATGGGGCAGTGCCAGGGCAGTATTAGGTCCCCATGGGGCAGTGCCAGGGCAGTTTCAGGTGCCCATGGGGCAATGCCAGGGCAGTATCAGGTCCCCATGGGGCAGTGCCAGGGCCGTGGGACAGTGCCAGGGCCATGGGGCAGTGCCAGGGCAGTTTCAGGTGCCCATGGGGCAGTGCCAGGGCAGTATCAGGTGCCCATGGGCAGTGCCAGGGCCATGGGGCAGTGCCAGGGCAGTTTCAGGTCCCCATGGGGCAGTGCCAGGGCCATGGGGCAGTGCCAGGGCAGTTTCAGGTCCCCATGGGGCAGTGCCAGGGCCATGGGGCAGTGCCAGGGCAGTTTCAGGTCCCCATGGGGCAGTGCCAGGGCCATGGGGCAGTGCCAGGGCAGTATCAGGTGCCCATGGGCAGTGCCAGGGCCATGGGGCAGTGCCAGGGCAGTACCAGGTGCCCATGGGCAGTGCCAGGGCCGTGGGGCAGTGCCAGGGCAGTACCAGGTGCCCATGGGCAGTGCCAGGTTTGCAGGGCAGGGGGTCACACTGAGCCCACCCCTGGCCATGGGGGCTGCAGGGCTGGAGGCAGAGCCAGGCGTGTTCAGGGCGAGAGGGTGCCACCCCCCGGGCACCAGGGGTGCCTGTTTGTGCTGGTGCCCATGAGTGGAAGGAGCCAGCTGCAGGAAACCAGAGGGCAGCAATCCCTCTCATCTGAGGGTGATTTTCCTTCACTAAATCCTGTTCTGGGCTGAGGAGGTGGGGGCAGCCTGCTGCACTGCAGAACAGCATTCCATCTTTTGTAATCTCAGCAGCCATATGGTTCATGTTTGAAATGGGGGCTCCCCACTGCCTTCAAAGGCCCAACACCAGCAGAAGGTTTGGGAACGTCCTTTTCAGCAGTTCCAGTTTGCTGTGATTTCAATAATGCAAATGTTCCCTGAGGTTTGCATCTCCACTAACTCAGACAGAAGCAGAGGCAGAACCGCTGAATCCTTCAGGCTGGAAAAGTCCTCTCTGAGCACCCGGTCCAGCCCTTCCCCAGCGCTGCCAAGGCCACACTGCCCGTGTCCCCAGGTGCCACAGGGCTTTGACCCCTCCAGGGATGGGTGGGCTCTCCACCCTGCCTGGGCTGGGTGATCTATGGCCTCCTCAGGCCAGGTCTCAGCGTGGAGATCTATTTCACACCCAGGACAGCTCAGCTGCCTCAGACGGCATAAAATCAGCAGCATGGCTTCTGTGGCAGTGTTGGAAACAGGAAAGTTTTAATAGAAGGCAAAATAACACAACTCTTCACAGAGAAAACCGAGCCAGGGCAGGAGGCTCTTGCTCCTGGTAAAACACCCCACAGAAGTGATTAGTTTCTTTGTTCTCTTTTCCTGGTGAATTGCTCAGGCAGGACTTTTTGGCTCCTGTCCAGTTGGCTATCCTTAGGTCTGAGGTGAAGTCCCCAAGGTCCTATCAGGTGTCTTTTTACCCAATCGAGGAGAGAAACTTCTGGGCTTTGTTCCCTTTTTAAGGAGACAAAGGATAATTTGGTCACTCTGTCAACAGGGGTCACATTCCTATACTGGAGAACCCCTTCCATGAAGAAATTTCCCCAAATACCCAACCCAAACCCCCCTGGTGCCACTTGGGGCTGCCTCCTGTCCCCCTGTGAGCTGCAGAGCTGTCCCAGGTCCCTGGCAGGTGCCCATGGGGACAGGGCACTGCTCCTGTGCCAGGTGAGGATGTGGCATTGCCTCCCTGCTGGGGCAAGGAACAGAATGTGAAAAACGCCAATCACTTGGTTTTAAAATTTTAAAAGTTTAATAGTAATAAATGGTTATAAAAATAGTAATACAATTAGAGTAATAGTAACTTGGATTAGGACAATACAAGACAATAAGAACAAAGAGTTATGGACAGTCCAGGTACCTCTTTCTGGGCAAAATAAGCCTGAAAAAGGCCCCACACTAACAGAGGATTAACCCTTAAAAGCAACAGCCTGTTGCATATTCACACAGCTCATCCATGGTGCCTAAATTCCATTCCAACACAGGATTCTGTCTGGGCAGTGTCAGCTGCTTCCTCTGAACCCTGACGGTGTCTCCAGGGCTGAGCAGGCAGGAAGAAGTTTGTTTGTGCTGATAATGGAGCAATGAATTCTCTTTCTCTGAAAGATTCAGGTGTCCTGTGGCTGCTGTCTGGTGTGAGTACCTCACTCCTTTCTTAAAAAAATATCCCACTTACATAGTTCCTATTTGAAATACAAAAGTTACCTTTTAACTTTTAACTACCAAACTAAAAGTTTTGAAGTTAACTAAAAGTTAAAAGTTATCTTTTAACTTAACTACAAAACTACATTTACCATACTGTTACAATGTTAATACAGGTCTACTAATCAATACAACAAAATACATATAGTAAATATCTGCGTAGAGCCATATCATGTGCACTTTTCACAAGAATTTACATTTTCAAAGCAGCTTCCCAGGATTAGGTTAAATGGTGATGCCATTTCCTGGAAGGCTCTGGAATGAAATCTGTCTGTCAGAAGGAACTCTGTCTGTCAGAAGGAGCACAGGGACAGGAGAAAGGGCAGTGCCACTTTACTGCAGAGACAAGGTGCCATGCCCCACCCCGACCCCCCACACCCAGGGTGCTGGAGCTGTCTCAGGTTTCTGGGTTGACTCTTGAGGTGTGGGAAACTCTTTTCTTTTCCCAGCCCCGTAACCAAAGAAGAAGTCGAGATTTGTCAGTTCTCCTTTTCAGGGTTGTTTATTTGCTGTTATCTGTTCCATTCTCTCTCTGGCCTGCTGAGGTCTGTCCTGCAGGTTGGGTTGAGGCACAGTGACCACCTTGGGGTGCTGTTATCTTTTTATACTAAAACCTACCTGTACTTTATTTACAGTAATGTTCCAATCCCTATCACCCATGTCAGACAGTCTGTCTACTCTAAACCAATCCAGCAGTGCCACCATCACAGCAGGAGATGGAGGCCAAGAAGAAGGAGGAGAAGGACAGGACATGCCCAGATTCCTCCATCTTGCCTCCTGAACCCCCATTCTAAAACCCCAAAATTCTCCATTTTCACCCTGTGATAAATTCAATGCCATTCTACTCAAACCCTTGTGGCTTGTAACTCCTCACACAAAGCTGGGAATTGTTTCCATGGGCTACAATCAAAGGCCCAGGTGTCTGTGACTCCGTGCCAAGGTCTCTGAGCCCCTGCCAGGGGCTGGAGTCCCCCAGGGCAGCCAGAGCAATGTCCTGGGCTCTGACAGAGCTGCCATTCCCAGGGAAGTTAATTAGCAAATTCAGCATCAGACACACCCTTTGTGCAATCAGTGGCATCGTGTGTGTACTGCACATCCTGAATTATTACCATCATTTTAATGCTATTAAACCCATTTATTGCTGAGTTTCTTGAAGCACGGTGTGGGGCTGCTTTAATAGATGCTCATATCATGCTGGAGAAATTTTGATAGAAGAGCGATGAAAAGAGAATAAATTGACATTACTGCCCCCAGAAATGGACAAATAACATGATTTCTCTTACTATTGTAGCCAGAACTTCAAGAGTTTCACTCTGGCTCTATTTCAAATGTCACTGGGGGCAACTGGCCAGTGCATTCCACAGGATTTGTCTCTGTTCAGTTCTGTGAGGTGAGAATAAACAATTATTTAATCAAATATAAAGGAAAGATTTCAGTCTCATTCATTTCTCCCCCCCTTCTCTCTCATTTTATGTGTGAATAGGGCTAAATAATTCAATCAGACTCTTAACATCTGCCTGATCTCTCTTAAATTGTCTCTGTTTTAGGCAAAAGCTTTCTGTTCCTATGAAACCTTCTGTGAGTCAAATTAATTCCTACAAATCTGCTATTTTTTCATTTTAATAACAATTTCCAAGGTCACAGTCGCTCCTGCTCAAGATTCCTGTTGGCCTTTGAGCCAGCCACAGTGAAGGAAATCCATCCTGTTGGAAATCATCAGCCCCAGGAGAGCCCAGAGCCCCTGGCAGGGCCTGAAGGGGCTCCAGGAGAGCTGCAGAGGGACTGGGGACAAGGGATGGAGGGACAGGAGCCAGGAAATGGCTCCCAGTGCCCGAGGGCAGGGATGGGTGGGAGATTGGGAATTGGGAATTCCTGGCTGGGCTGGAATTGCCAGAGCAGCTGGGGCTGCCCCTGGATCCCTGGCAGTGCCCAAGGCCAGGCTGGACACTGGGGCACCCTGGGACAGTGGGAGGTGTCCCTGCCATGGCAGGGCTGGCACTGGGGGGGATTGAATGTCCTCTCCCACCCAGGCCAGTCTGGGATTCCATGATTCTCCCTGTCCTGCTTGGAGATCTGTGCCATTCCTCTTTCTGGAGAAAAGCACAGTGAAAAGATGTTCTGGGAGAGGAAGGGACAGCCCCAAAGAGGAGGAGGAGGAGAAGGAGAAGGAGAAGGAGAAGAGAAGGAGAAGGAGAAGGAGAAGGAGAAGAGAAGGAGAAGGAGAAGGAGAAGGAGAAGGAGAAGGAGAAGGAGAAGGAGAAGGAGAAGGAGAAGGAGAAGGAGAAGGAGAAGGAGAAGAGAAGGAGAAGGAGAAGGAGAAGGAGAAGGAGAAGGAGAAGGAGAAGGAGAAGGAGAAGGAGAAGGAGAAGGAGAAGGAGAAGGAGAAGGAGAAGGAGAAGGAGAAGGAGAAGGAGAAGGAGAAGGAGAAGGAGAAGGAGAAGAGAAGGAGAAGGAGAAGGAGAGGATTCAACCTCTTCCAGTTCCTTCCCAGATGTTTCTGTGGGTTTAGTTAGCAGCAAGGTCAATGCTGTGTCCTTGCCAGGAGCTGGCTCCTGCCGGTCCCAGTCTGTCCCTGCTGTCCCTCCCTGTCCTCACCTGCCTCTGCTGTCCCTGCCTGTCCCTGTCTGCCCCCAGCTCACTGCAGGGGGCTGGAGACCCAGGGCCCTGCTGGATTTGCCTTGTTTGATAATTGCAGAGCAGACAGGATTGCTCCCAGAGGACTCCAGTGCCATCTCCTCCCCTCGCCCTCCCCTTCCAGCAGCTCCTCACATCTGTCAGCATGAGCTCGCTCCTTCCTAAATCATTCTCAGATTTGGTATTAATTTTTTAATCATCTGCATATGAATGATTAATAAATGTTTAAGAGCTCATAAAATATTCACTGTGTTTCCCCACACTCGCTATCGCTGCTGGGGATGAGGAATGGCTGCACAGCTGCCCGGGGCAGCCTGGCTCTGCCTCACCATCCCCTGTTCCTGCTTTCCAGAGCAGGCAGCTGGGCGTGGAAAACCAGGTGGGGAGTGCTGGGCAGCGCTGTGAGCACTGAGGCACAGCAATGCTCCATTGCAATAACCCACAAACATGGTCCTGGCCAGGCACTGAAGCTCTGCAGGGAGTGGGAGCAAGGAGAGCAGGATGTGCAGGAGTCCTGTGGAGCTGCTCTGTGGGAACAGCCCTCCCTGAAATGGCCAATCTGCTTAGGACTGCTAATGTTCATCCTTGCACTGAATGGGAATCACAAAACCACAGTGTGTTTTGGGTGGGAAGAGACCCAGAGCCCACCCAGAGCCACCCCTGCCATGGCAGGGACACCTCCCCCTGTCCGAGGGTGTCCCAGTGTCCAGCCTGGCCTTGGGCACTGCCAGGGATCCAGGGGCAGCCCCAGCTGCTCTGGCAATTCCAGCCCAGCCAGGAATTCCCAATTCCCAATCTCCCACCCATCCCTGCCCTCGGGCACTGGCAGCCATTCCCTGGCTCCTGTCCCTCCACCCCTTGTCAGGGGCTGCCACCAACACCCCACCCATAACCCTGGGGCCCTGGAGCAGTTTCTGCCTTGGGGTGCTGATCACAGAACCCACCCTGTCCTCTCAGGGTGCTCCAGGTGCTTTCTGTGACACCACAGCCCTGCCCTGGACCTGCTCTGAGTCACAGAACCACCACAGACCAGCACAGCAGGGAAAGACCTCTGAGACCATCAAACCCAGCCTCCCACCAAATTCCCACTGACCCACGTCCCCAGGTGCACATCTGTTTGTTTTCTGAGCCCTTCCAGGGATGGTGGCTCCACACTGAGCCAGGGATTCTCTCCCAAGGGAGCAGCCTGGCCATGAGAGCCCTGAGGAACTGGGAGCTGCTGGCCATGAGAAGCTCTGGGAACCCCTGCAGGTCCCTTCTGGGCTGCCCCAAACATCACAGATGTGTCCAGGAGCCCAAAGTGCCCCACAGGAGCAAACCTTGGCCAAGGGGTCTGCCCCGAGAGCCCCAGAGCTGCCCCTGCTCTGGGGGAGCTGCACAACGTGGGAAACAGCCCAGGTAAGGAGATTTCAGAGGGCTGGGAAAGCAGGCCTTGGAGAGAGAAGGAGCACAGAGCTAGCTGCAGCTGCACTAAACAATAGCTGGAGTTTGGCTAAGAGTCACCTGAGGACTGCAGGAAAATGTGCTTAGCAAGATACAGAAGGTTTGAAGTTAATAATGGAGCGTTGTGTGTTGTTAATAGAAGGCAGACAGGCAGGCATTGTGTGCAGCAGGTGGATGTGTGCTTCTAGTGACTGCCTAGAACAACGGTCTGTGAGCTTCAGCGCTGCGCTTTTGGCTGGGAAGTTTTTAAAACGCTCTGGAACAGAGAAATCCTTGGCTGCTGCTGGCTGCACGTGAGCTGTGCCATCTCCCCATTGGGTCAACCATGAGATGGGGCTGGTGCTGCCAGAGAGCTCAGAGAACACACCCCAGCAGTGCTGCTCAGGAAAGAGAGAAAATGTCCACACACAGAGAACAGCACGGCTGGTTCATCTCCCCAGCCTGTTATAGCTGCAGAAGAATTAATGATGGATAAATAAAAACATGAGGGAAGGCTTTGGGTGTGATAATGTCTCGGGATTTCTGCTGCTCCCACTGACCCTGAGATGAGTACCAGTCTCTTTTCCCAGTCCTACTGTCGAAGAAGGAGTCAGGATTCTTCTGTTCTCATTCTCAAGGGTGTTCGCTGTTTCTTATCTATAAAATTCTTTCTCTGGCCTGCTCAGCAGGTCAGACAGAGGCACACTGGCCGCCATTGGAGGCACTGTTGTCTTTTATACTAAAAATTACATGTACATTATTTACAATAACTTCCCAATACCTATCACCTATGTTAGACAGTGAGCTTCTACCTTAAACCAATCCAAAAGTGCCACCATCACCCAGAAGATGGAGGCCAAGAAGAAGTAAGAAGAAGGACAGGGCACACCCAGATCCCTCCATCTTGGGACCCCATGCCCCCATTCTAAAAACCCCAAAAATCTATTTTTCACCCCGTGACAAACTAACCATTATTCTACTTAAACTCTCCTGACTTGTAATTCTTCATGTAAAGGTGGTGATTTGCTCCATGGGTCAAAATCAGAGGCACAAGGGTCCTGGGCTCTGTGCCAGGGTCTCTGAGCCCCCGGGCAGGGGCTGGAGCCATCCAGGGCACCCAGAGGGATGTCCTGGGTTCCCACAATAAGGTTTCCAAACCCAGCACCAAACATTGCTCCTTGTTGGGATAGGGAGATCCAGAGCCAGGGCTCAGGGGGCAGGACTGGCACACCCAGCCAGTGGGCACAGCCTTGGGGCAGTGCCAACCTCCACCCTCCCAGCCAAACAGGAACTGCCCTGACCCTGCATTCATCCAATTCAGGGGACTTGGCCCAAGCAATTGTGGCCTTTTATAATATTACACAGGACAACCCAAACACAACCCAAGCACGATTATTAGGAGTGACTTTTCATCATTTTTAAGGGTATTCTTTAATAGAAAAAATCTCATTGCAGAAGCACTTATCATTCAAAATCTGAGTATGAAAATAGCTGCCCCTACCTGCTGGAACAGCAGGGTGGGTTTTCCTCTGGTGTTCAGGTTCAGTGCCTGTTCAAAGTTCCAGCAGGTGACTAAAAATGTAAAAACAAAAAGGGCAAAGCAGAAGAGTTTCCTGTGTGTCGGCTCAGTGCGTGTGACACTGCAGCCAGGGCAGGTGGCACCTCCTGCCCAGCTGCCACCACCAGGCCAAACCCCTCTAAGGCAGAGCTGGGTGTGCCTGCCAGGGTCTCTGTGAGGGCTGGCACTGTCCCCCTGTCCCTGTCACCCTGTCCTTGTCCCCCTGGGACCCTGGCACTGTGTCCATGTCCCTGAGCACCCTGTCCCTGTCACCCTGTCCCTGTCCCCCTGTCCCTGTCACCCTGTCCCTGTGTCCATGTCCCTATCATCCTGGGACCGTCCCCCTGTCCCTGTCCCCCTGTCCCTGTCCCCCTGTCCCTGTCCCTGTCACCCTGTCCCTGTGTCCCTGTACCTGTCACCCTGTCCCTGTCACCCTCTCCCTGTCATCATTCTCCTGTCCCTGTCACCCTGGAACTGTCCCCCTGTTCCTGTTCCTGTCCCCCTGTCCCTGTCCCTGTGTCCATGTCCCTGTCATCCTGTGACCATCCCCCTGTCCCTGTCCCTGTGCCCCTGTCCCTGTCACCCTGGGACTGTGCCCCTGTCCCTGTCACTGTCCCCCTGTCCCTGTCACCCTCCCTGTGTCCCTGTCCCCCTGTCCCTGTCCCTGTCCCCCTGTCCCTGTCCCTGTGTCCCTGTCACTGTCCCCCTGTCCCTGTCCCCCTGTCCCTGTCACCCTGCAGGGGACACAGCCCATTTGGGCAGGCACCTGCTCCAGCTGCAGCTGCAGGGAGGACCCAGGACTGCTCTTCCCAAGGCAAACCCAACTGCATCTGTCTTCCTATTATAATCAAAAGACTGCTGCTACTTAATTTTATTGCTTTTAGTGATTTTTTTTCTGTTAAGATTAACAAGATTGTCTATTAAGCACAAGAAGCAATGCTCTTTATTAATAAATAAATATAAAGCATTATAGGAGAGAACTCTGAACAACCTCCTGTCTGATATCACTGGCTTTTTATGTAAAGTAATATTCCTCAGAAGAAAAAAAAATAGAAATAAGATTTATTTATGGATAATTGGTATTTATGGTATTTATGGATAAAGGGGAAAAATTTTTCTCTATATATTCTTAGATATATATACTTATATATATATATTTATAAATTTAAAATGGTAAATTAAAAATAGAAATAAGTTTTATTTAGGGATAAATTGGTAGATTTAGTTATGGATGAATGGTATAGAAAAAAAATTTCTATACATATTCTTCTATATATATTCTATATATATTTTTATATATTTTTATACGTTTAAAAATGGTAAATTAAAAAAACAGAAATAAGATTTATTTATGGATAAATGGTAGATTTATTTATGGATAAATGGTATTAACTCAAAAACACGCTGAATTTTGGTTTTTAACATTTCCCTTGGATCAGAGCTGCCCTTCTGTTTGTCAATACAGGCAGCCAGTTCAATTACTATTTATCAAGGCTGCAGGGATGACAAATGGCTTTGCTTACTGCTGGATTTCTTATCTTTGGCAACTCAGAGTATCAATTACTACTATTAAAAAGAAATAATTGCCCTGAGTGACAAACCAGCACACAATCAAACTGTACGTAATTGCAGCCAGCACGTTGCATTATGGCACATTATGTCAAAAAAAGGAATCTGAATGGTGAACTGAGAGGCAAAGGCACTTCTGTGCTTTGACAGGGGAATGAAGGGTGTGTGCCACAGCCAGGGACTGGGACTGGGGCACAGGGACAAAACAGTGACACTGCAGAGCAGCAGCAGCAGCAGGGACCCAGCCTGGGCAGCACCTGGGGAAGCAGCGCTGGGCTGGAGCCACCTGCACACCTCCCACTGTCCCAGGGTGCCCCAGTGCCCAACCTGGCCTTGGGCACTGCCAGGGATCCAGGGGCAGCCCCAGCTGCTCTGGCAATTCCAGCCCAGCCAGGAATTCCCAATTCCCAATCTCCCACCCATCCCTGTTTTCTGAAAAATCTTTATTTAATTTAATTTAAAATCTTTATTTAAATATTTTTTTATGCAGAGAGGGAAACACCTTTTGCTGTTTTACTGCCTGAGATCAGGATCAATCTCCCAGAAATTGGTGTTCATTTTGTGGCCTGTGTCTGATTTATCCCCCTGGGATAAGGGCAGGACTCATTTGGGAAACTTGGGGCTCAGGGATGTGCAGTTGGAAATATTTTTATTATTTTTATGAACATTGAGTAGTTTTCCTTTATAATTCCTCATCAGGTAAAATTTGAATGGTCTCCTTGGAAAAGGAGGGTTGGATGTGTGTGATTTTGGGGGAATTTGAGACAGAAATGTGGCAGTGGTGGGTCAGATAAACCAGCACATGGTCATTATAGAATGGGCTGGGCTGGGTTAAATCCCACCCAGAGCCACCCCTGCCCTGGCAGGGACACCTCCCACTGTCCCAGGGTGCCCCAGTGTCCAGCCTGGCCTTGGGCACTGCCAGGGATCCAGGGGCAGCCACAGCTGCTCTGGCAATCCCAGCCCAGCCAGGAATTCCCAATTCCCAATCTCCCACCCATCCCTGCCCTCTGGCACTGGGAGCCATTCCCTGGCTCCTGTCCCTCCATGCCTTGTCCCCAGTCCCTCTCCAGCTCTCCCGGAGCCCCTTTGGGTGCTGAAGGACTCAGTTAAGTCACCCCTGAGATATGGTCTCTTTGAGCCAGGTCTCACAAGCTCTTGGGATCTGAATCACACCCAAGATAGCTCAGCTACTTTAGATGGCATAAAATCAGCAGCATGGCTTCTGTGGCAGTGTTGGAAACAGAAAAGTTTTATTAAAAGGCAAAATAACAAAGCTCTTTACAGAGAAAAACTGAGCAAGGTGCAAGAGGCCCTTGCTCTTGGTAAAACACCTCACAAAAGCCATTAGTTTCTTTGCTCTCTTTTTGTAAAGTAAATTGCTTAGGCAGGACTTTTTGGCTCCTGTCCAATTGGCTATCCTGAGGTTTGAGGTGAAGTCCTCCAGGTCCTATGAGGTGTCTTTTCACCTAATTGAGGAGAGAAACTTCTGGGCTTTTTTCCTTTTTGAGGAGACAAAGGACAGTTTGTCACTCCATCCATAGGGGTCACATTCCGACACAGCCCAGAGCCTCTCTCCCCCAGGCTGGCTGTGCCAGCTCTGTCAGTCTGTCCTCACAGGACAGCTGTCCCTCACTGCGTGTCCTGCTGGCCCTTGGGGCACCCACCCACCCCCCAGATCTATCTGCAGATCTATTTAAAAGGAGCAGAAGGATCTTTCTCAGGATCTCTGCTGCTCACAGTGACCCCAGATGTGTCAGAAAGTCTCTTTTCCCAGCCTGGCAGTCAAAGAAGGAGTCAGAGCTCTTCAGTTCTTGGTCTCAAGGTTGTTTATTGTTCCTTATCTAGAAAATTCTTTCTCCTGTCCTGCCAAGTTCTGCTCAGCAGGACAGACAGAGGCACTCTGCCTGCCCCTCGGTGGTGTTATCTTTTTGTACTAAAAAACACATGTACAATATTTACAATAACTTCCCAATCCCTATCACCTATGTTAGACAGTGAGCTTCTACTCTAAACCAATCCAGCAGTGCCACCATCACAGCAGGAGATGGAGGCCAGGAAGAAGAAGGAGAAAGGCTGGACATGCCCAGATTCCTCCATCTTGCCCCCTGAACCCCCATTCTAAAAAAACCCCAAAACCTACTTTTTCATCCTGTGATGAATTCACTGTCATTCTATTCAAACCCTCGTGGCTTGTAATCCTTCATATAAAGGTTGGTAATTGTTTTTTCCAAGGGCTCAACCAAAGGCACAGGGTCCTGGGCTCTGTGCCAGGTCTCTGAGCCCCCTGGGCAGGGGCTGGAGCCCTCCAGGGCAGCCAGAGGGATTCCCTGGGTTCCCACAGATCTTTGCCCTTCTCCTTCCTTTCCCTGGCTCCTGGCAGCCCCAGGCTCCCTCAGTGAGGCAGGGCCGTGTCCTCAGAGCACCTGCACAAAGCAGCCGCCCACCACGGGCTGTGTGGAGCTTTTCAGAACACCCCGGGAGTTCCTGTCTTCAAAGATGCTTCTACAGCTTGTAAAAGATTAAAACTAAAAGCACTGGAGCAGGAAGGGAGGAAGGAGGCCTGGCTGGTTCCACGGCAGCGTGGCTGCATGGAGCACGGTCCCTCCGGCCTGCGACACTGCCAGAGGCCTGGGGCAGTGATCTGAGAGAGAAAATGGGCTGGCACAAACTGTGACCGTGTTCACAGGGGTCCCAGGATGAGGGAAGAGACGAGGATCTGACTCCATGTTTCAGAAGGCTGATTTATTATTTTATGAGATATATTATATTAAAACTATACTAAAAGAATAGAAGAAAGGATTTCATCAGAAGGCCAGCTAAGAATAGAAAAAGAAGGAATGATAACAAAGCCTTGTGTCTTGGACAGAGAGTCCGAGCCAGCTGGGCTGTGATTGGCCATTAATTAGAAACAACCACACGAGCCCAATCCCAGATGCGCCTGTTGCATTCCACAGCAGCAGATAACCATTGTTTGCATTTTGTTCCTGAGGCCTCTCAGCTTCTCAGGAGGAAAAATCCCAAGGAAAGGATTTTCCATAGAAGATGTCTGTGACAACAAATGGGAAGAAATACCCCAGAAAAGCACTCCTGTGCCTGCCCCAGTGTCCCGGGCTGGCTATGTGATATTTGTATTATTTGTGTTGCAGCAGTGTGCTGGTGCACCAGCCTCCTCTGGGGCTGCTCCTCTGCCCCATCTCCCGAGCTCCTGCAGGCAGCTCCTGGGCACTCACAGCCCTCCAGCACCCAGAACCCTGGCTCTGGCTTTTCCCCCTCCATATTTCCTCCTTCCAGACCTGAGCTGATGCATTTATGGGTTGGTGCTGAGCCCTCAGCCACCCTTTTCCCAGCACTAACTCAAAAAGGATTTTCCAGCTGGGAGCAGAACACCGTGGAGGTTTTTGGAGGCCCTCATCCCTCCCTGCACCACGGGCTTGCAGCCCTGCACCAGCCATCCCACGAGGCTCCCACTGCCAGGAACAGAACACCATGGAGGCCTTTGGATGCCCTCATCCCACCCTGCACTGTGGGTCTGTGGCCCTGCACCAACCACCCCAGGAGGTTCCCAGTGCCAGGAACAGAGCACCTTGGAGGTGTTTGGAGACCTTCATCCTGCCCTGTACCAACCACACTGGGAGGTTCTCACTGCCAGGAACAGAACACCTTGGAGGCCTTTAGGAGGCCCTCATCCCACCCTGCACCATGGGCTTGCAGCCCTGCACCAGCCACCCTGGGAGGTTCCCGCTGCCAGGAACAGAGCACCTTGGAGGTGTTTGGAAGCCTTCATCCCACCCAGCACTGTGGGCTTTTGGCCCTGCACCAGCCACCCCAGGAGGTTCCCACTGCCAGCCCCCCTCTCTCAGCTCCCTGCTGCTCCCCCAGCCCCCATGAGCCCGGGTTTCCCAGCACAGCCGTGCCTCATCCCTCTGAGGTGCATTTATCACCAGGGCAGCCTGTCAGGAGGCTGTTCTGGGGAGCAGGGCCATCCTGCCAGGCTGCTGGCTCTCCTCTCCACGATCCTCCCCCCTGCTTCCATTCCACAGTGTCCCAGGGTGACGTTATGATGCTGGTATCCCCATTCCTGTGCTCTGTCCATGCTGGATATCATGTTCTGTGCCTCCCAGACTGGCTCTGCAGAGCCAATGTTTTGTTTTGGTTTTGCTCTCAGCCGCTCCCCCACGGCTGGAGGGACACACAGACAGGGCAGTGCCTGGTGCTGCTTTTGCTTTTTGCTTGGCTTTTCCCTTTGCTCTTGCTTCTGCTTTGCTCCTGCTTTGCTCTTGCTCTTGTTTCTGCCCATTAGTTAGTTTAGCTAAGCAGCCCAAATTTTCCCTGGACTGTTTCTCCTTTCCCTTTTTTGGACCTACTCGAGCCTGCTCCGGGCTGGGGCCTGGGGAACACCGAGAGTTTGCACCTTGTGGCTGCAGCAGCTGCCCCAGCACAGGAGGGACTGAGAACAGAGCGAGCACCCCCAGAGAGACTTTCTGAATTTGTCATCATTTCAGAGCGGTGACAGAGCGGTGTCACCTGGTATTGTTCATTCTGTGTGCTGGGGGTGCTGTGCCTGGTACATAAACAGGTTCTTTCCACTTCTCTCCAAGGAATCCTTCCTGAAGTGATTGTGGGGAGGGGCAGTGTGGGTTTGCTTTCTGGAGGGGCCCCCTTTGCAGATTCTCTCCCAAATTTGCCCTAAACCAGGACACACAGCCCTGCCTGGAACAGGGGACAGGCACCACCCTCACCCTGTCCCAGCCACTGCCTTGGGATCTTCTCCTTGCCTACGTCCATGGTACTAAAAATAACCCTGACGAGCTCATTTAATTTTAGCCTCTGAGTGTCTGTATGAATATTTATAATGCTCCACATTAAAATGCTGAAAAGTTCCAGAGCCTGAGAACACGGCAGCAGACCCTGGGGAATAGAGCAGCTCTTCCTTTTTTCCTGTCCTATTTCGAGCTGGTTTCACACATGCTGCATTCCCGATGTGAAGTCTCGCGCTGCATGTCTCAGCTGCTTAAAGCACTCTGTGATGTTCTGTGCCTGATGAACACAGACCCAGCTCCCATGCAAGAGAAGGGAGTGCTTCCAAAGGAATTCCCTGTGAATTTGTGCAGGGAGAACGAACCCACTGAAGTGCTTTTCTGTTCA
Source organism: Molothrus aeneus (assembly GCF_037042795.1). Classification (NCBI taxonomy): domain Eukaryota; kingdom Metazoa; phylum Chordata; class Aves; order Passeriformes; family Icteridae; genus Molothrus; species Molothrus aeneus. The sequence continues at coordinate 63,001,854 of NC_089651.1, read as the reverse complement.
TGTCTGGGTCTCATCTGCTTTTCATTTCAAGGCCAGGTTGTTGGAGCAACCTGCTCGAGTGGAAGTCGTCCCTGCCCATGGCAGGGGATGGAACTGGATGATTGCAAGGCCCCTTCTATAATTCCACAATTGTAGGATTGATTCCCCAAGTAATGAAAACACGTTTTCTCAGTTCCCACCTGCCCAAGCCCAGAGTTCCATGCCCTGCCTCAGATAACCAAAACCCTCCCTGCTCCCCAGCACTGGAGGCACCCAGGGTCTCTTGAGAAGCTGCTGCACAGGGGAGCTCTGGCTGCGAGCTCTGCCCCACAGCGAGCTCTGGAGGGGTGGGAAGAGCCAGCCAGAGGCTGGACCAGCCATGCAGGCACCCAGCATGTTCCCATTGTGCCATCTCCTTCCTGCAGAGCTGCAGCTCTGCCTGCAGGGCCTGCCCTCATGGGGCATGGCCAGCAGCTGCACAGTGTCTCCAGCAAAGAGGTTTCACTGCAGCCAAGAGCCCTGTGCAGGGTTTGTTAAAGGCACAAGGAGAACTGGGCACACACAGCACAGCAATGTGGTGAAATGCTCAGGAATCAAGTGAGGAAAACCTTGCCTCAGAGGAAGTTTCTCCTAACGCTTTTTAGAGAAAGGGGTTTCTAAGCCCTGGGGCTGAACAAGTATCCAAAGGGCAGTTCAGGGCTCCCTCAGAGGTCACTGCCCTGTCAGGACATGCCTGCCACCTTGCCCATCCGTGTCCATCCCTGTCCATCCCTGCCCATCCCTGTCCATCCCTGCCACCTCTGCCCATCCGTGTCCATCCCTGTCCATCCCTGTCCATCCCTGTCCATCTCTGTCCATCCCTGTCCATCCCTGCCCCATCCCTGCCCATCCCTGCCACCTCTGTCCATCTCTGCCCATCCCTGCCCATCCCTGCCCCATCCCTGCCCCATCCCTGTCCATCCCTGCCCATCCCTGTCCATCCCTGCCCATCCCTGCCACCTCTGTCCATCCCTGCCCATCCCTGCCCATCCCTGTCCATCCCTGCCCCATCCCTGTCCATCCCTGCCCATCCCTGTCCATCCCTGCCCATCCCTGCCCCATCCCTGCCCATCCCTGCCACCTCTGTCCATCCCTGCCCATTCCTGTCCATCCCTGCCCATCCCTGCCCTTCCTGGATCCTTCGTGTCCCTGCTGAAAATGCTCCTGGCAGAGAGGGGCAGTGGAACTCCTCCCTGTTACTGCCTCAGTTTCATTCCTCCTGCTGCAGGGAGGGCTGTAGCGTGGCAGTGGCTGTGAAAAAGCTGAATTCCAGCCCTTTCCTGTGGAGCAGAGAAGGCATACAGTACACAAAGGAAGTGAGCAGCTGCCAGGCTCTGTGGCTCTGGCATCAGAGATGAATGAAGAGGGTCAGCAGGTCCAGGGCAATGCTTGGGTCACTTCCCATGTACCAGGTGCAGGATGGGGGGGCCATGGGGGGAAAGAGGCAGAGATCTGATGCTGCTCCTCCTGTCCTCTGCCTTCCTCTAGCCTGAGCGTGAGAGCAGCTGCAGAATCCGGCTGAAAAGGGACTGAAATGAGTCAACCTCTGATGGCAGCAGGAAGGCAGAGAAAAAGGCAGCTCTGAGGGGCCCCCCAGCTGCTGTGCTTCAGCCCTCCCTCAGCAGAGCATCCTGGAAGGGTGGCATCCCTCTCGTCCCTCCTGTCCCCCCGTGCCCCTCCTCACTGCTTCTGCCTGCTCATCCTTCTGCTCTCTCACAGCCTAGCTGGCACCCAGCAATGTTTTCCTTCTGGTGCTCTCAGAGACACTGGAGCACTTGAAGTGCCATTATTGCTGCTCTTAAGAGTTCCAGGTTTCTGTACAATGAGGAGAATCAATAGAAGCACTGCAATAGGTGATGACCCTCTATAGCTCCAGAAATTCTACATCCTTCTCCCTCCTCTGCTTTTCATTATGTCTAATTACCTGATCTATAGCCCCAAACAGGAATCAATGGGGCTGTATTGCAACAAATTATTGTGGATTCTCTTTAAAAAAAAAGGTTCAGAGGGTGCTATTGAGTATGACACTTCCAATTACAGAAAGCAAATGAGCTTTTCATGGGAGCTGGAGACCTGGGAGCCAGTTCATTACCAACAGCTCATATTCCACTGGCAGTTCATTTCCGCTTTAGGACTTCCCCCTGCACCTTCCAGGGAGGCTCTGTGTCTTCAGCATGGTGCCCTGACCTGCAGGGCTCTGTTCCAGCTGCAGGGCTGTGTTCCAGCTGCAGGGCTGTGTTGTGTTCCAGCTGCAGGGCTGCGTTCCAGCTGCAGGGCTGTGCTCCAGCTGCAGGGTGTGTTGTGTTCCAGCTGCAGGGCTGTGTTCCAGCTGCAGGGCTATGTTCCAGCTGCAGGGTGTGTTGTGTTCCAGCTGCAGGGTGTGTTGTGTTCCAGCTGCAGGGTGTGTTCCAGCTGCAGGGCTGTGTTGTGTTCCAGCTGCAGGGCTCTGTTACAGCTGCAGGGTGTGTTGTGTTCCAGCTGCAGGGTGTGTTGTGTTCCAGCTGCAGGGCTGCGTTCCAGCTGCAGGGTGTGTTCCAGCTGCAGGGTGTGTTGTGTTCCAGCTGCAGGGCTGTGTTGTGTTCCAGCTGCAGGGGTCTGTTCCAGCTGCAGGGCTGTGTTCCAGCTGCAGGGCTGCGTTCCAGCTGCAGGGCTGTGCTCCAGCTGCAGGGTGTGTTGTGTTCCAGCTGCAGGGCTGTGTTCCAGCTGCAGGGCTGTGTTCCAGCTGCAGGGTGTGTTGTGTTCCAGCTGCAGGGCTATGTTCCAGCTGCAGGGTGTGTTGTGTTCCAGCTGCAGGGTGTGTTGTGTTCCAGCTGCAGGGCTATGTTCCAGCTGCAGGGCTCTGTTCCAGCTGCAGGGTGTGTTGTGTTCCAGCTGCAGGGTGTGTTGTGTTCCAGCTGCAGGGCTGTGTTGTGTTCCAGCTGCAGGGCTCTGTTCCAGCTGCAGGGTGTGTTGTGTTCCAGCTGCAGGGCTGTGTTCCAGCTGCAGGGCTGTGTTCCAGCTGCAGGGTGTGTTGTGTTCCAGCTGCAGGGTGTGTTGTGTTCCAGCTGCAGGGTGTGCTGGGTCTGCAGCAAGGTGGGATCCTTGGGAGGCTCCAGGACGTGTGGGTGCTCCCCTTGGAGCTGTGTGCATCAGGGCTCTGCACATCACTAAATAAATGTTCTTTTCCACTAGCCCTATGGGTTCTCTTCATTTAATAAAGGGGTTTGTGCTTCCCTGAGGCACACAGGGAGAAATCCAGGATTTTCCTGCAATGTAGCAAATTGCTGTGCCTGGAGAAGTGGGGTTGTTAGTGGTTCACTGCTGGTCAGTCAATGCCTGCTGGACACCAACATTCCCCCTCCAAAGAATCCCATATTCACCCAGCCCTTCTCCCTCACTCATTGCTCCACACTGTATCCTGGCTGGATCTAAAAGCTGTTATCTAAAACCAGGTGCCAGTCTCACCTCACTGAGAAAACGTGTCTAGGAGGAGGTCAGACTGAGTTCTGGATCATAATAAACCCAAAAAAGCAAGGTTTAGTCATTTCCTGCTGTGGGTACCTTCTCCACCATGCACCATGACCTGAAGTGTGACCCTGAGCCCCTGCACAGCTGCCAAGCCTTGAAAACAGAGCTGAAGGGTTTCACCCCTGCAGTGCTCCTGCTTCATCTGAATTGAGAAACTTTGATTACTTTGGTTCTTCTCTCAGACTGTCTTTGCCACCCTCCATGGTCTCTCTCTGTCTGTCAGTTGTGCTTGAAGATCTGACACTGCTGGAACCCAGCTGAAAGGAAAAATTAGGAATGTGAGCACCCTTTAATCACCCAGCTACTGTAACGAGTGGGGACAGACAACAACGGAGACAAGCAACCAGAAAAATAACTGTGCTTTTAATGTTTCTGTGGAAGTTTATGGAAAGGAAGTGTGATGCACAGGCACACCACCTCATTTGGTATGCACAAGGCACAACATGCTGAGCTGCTAATGAGGTAGCAATTTGGAGGGTTGGGAAGTGCTGGCTATGCTTTGTGCCCACAAGAATCAATGAAAACTGATGAGTGAAGGTTTACAAAACTCAGTGTAAGAACTACAGGAGCTTTGTGCCCGGATGGAGGGGCAGAGCTGCCAGCAGAAGCTCAACTCCTCACACAATGTCTGGAGCAGCTTGAGTTTTTTCCTGAAGGCACAGCAAAAAGACATACCTGCTTTCCATTTCAGAGCTGGATCTTCATAAATATTTTAATTTGCCAAGTGCCTGCTATTTAATGCTTGCACACCAAGGAAATGTGAGTGAATATTGCCTCGCACGAAGCTCCTGGAAAACAAATTTGGGCACCTTTGATTGCCTGCCCCGCTGTGGAACGAAGGGAGCGTTACCCAGCGTGTCCTGTCTGTTGTCAGCAAGCAACACTTTGGGATTATTTGTATTTGAAAAAAACCAACCCCACCGCTCAGATGAGTACCTCTGAAGACAGAAAGTTTTGCTTTTGGCTATTAAAGGAGCATAATAAAATAAATCACTTATGCTGAATAAATCATTGATTCTGAGTTACACGCGAGTGCTCCTTGGCGCTGGCTCCTGGCTGAGACAAGTGGGACACGTTTGTGTGACTCTACTGTTGAATTTGCAGCCTGAATCTGTCCCAAGGGCTTCCCAAAAATAACTGTGTTGAATAACTGGGTTGAAAAACAAAGACAGGCAGGACAAAATCCAGAGCACACAGCACTGCAGCCTCAGCCACTTATCCTGTGCTGCAGTGAAGGTGCAATGGCCAGCAGTGCAGGAGGGCAAAAACCACAGAATCACTGAATCCCTGAGGCTGGCAAAGCCCTCCCAGCCCATGGAGCCCCAGCTGTGCCCAATGCCCACCCTGTCCCCAGCCCAGAGCTCTCAGTGCCACCTCCAGGTGACACCTGCAGGGATGGGCACTGCAACCCTCCCTGGGCAGTGCCAAGGCCTGAGCCCCCTTTCCATGGGGAAATTCCTGCTGCTATGGGTTCAATGAATCCAAGCCATGCTGTGCTTGGGCATTTCTTCCCTGGGTCCTTGGGCACAGCTGGCAGGTACCCCACCATGGAATCACGAAATCCTTTAGGCTGGAAAAGCCCTCTGAGATCGACTCCAACCTTTCCCCAGCCCTGCCAAGGCCACACTGACCATGTCCCCAAGTGCCACATCCACAGGGCTTTAAATCCCTGCAGGGATGGGCACTGCAACCCTCCCTGGGCAGTACCAAGGCCTGAGCCCCCTTTCCATGGGGAAATTCCTGCTGTGCCCACCCTGAGCTGCCCTGGCCCAGCCTGAGGCCGTTCCCTCTGCTCCTGTCCCTGTTCCCTGGAGCAGAGCCCGACCCCCCCGGCTGTGCCCTCCTGGCAGGAGCTGTGCAGAGCCACAAGGGCCCCCTGAGCCTCCTTTGCTCCAGGCTGAACAACCACAAATGTGAGTGGACCCTGTCCCTCCTGAGCCCCTGTGGATGGCGCCTCCTCTGCCCCGTGCCCACCCAGGAGTGTCCAGCCCCCAGCCCCTCCGTTTTCCAGCAGCCCCTGGTGCTGCCCTGGGGCAGGAGCAGGAGCAGAGCAGGGCAGTGATGGGAGGTGGCTGCTGTGCCCCTGGTGTGCCTGCTGTGGGGCAGCCCTGTGCCTGAGACACATCATCTGCATTTATTTCAGCCCTGGATCAAGGGAAGGCATCCATAAACCCGAGGTCCTCGCGGGTTCCGTGCTGATGGAGCCGTCTCACAAACAGAGGCTGTCCCTGGCTGGAGGGAGCAGAAAGCTGCTGGCAAAGAGGTATTAACTTCACTGTGCTGCATTTTATGAGGCAACAAAGAGTGTCTTGGTTCTGTGCCGTGAAAGTAAATAGAACAATATTTCAGACCTCCTTATTCAGTTGTCCAAATGCACATAACCGATTTTTGCAGATAGGGATTTATGTTCTCTTGTCAGCATCTAATAAAGTAGAGCAATTGTGCCTGCCATTTATTTCAGTGCTGTTGCCTTTAGCTCTGTCTCCTTGTGTACACTGTGTGCTGCCTGCTCTGGGGGCTGCCCAGCCCCTCACCCCTGCTCGGGCTGCTCCAGAGCACACCCAGGAGGCTCTGGAGGGTGTGAGAGGTGCCCAGGGAGGCTGTGCAGAGGAGAGCACGGGAGGAGCAGCTGAGGGAGCTGGGCAGGGGCTCAGCCTGGGGAAAAGGAGGCTCAGGGGGACCCTGTGGCTCTGCCCAGTCCTGACAAGAATTTGTGGTGCAGCCCAGCAGCTGCTCACGGTGAGATGAGAAATTCTGGGTGTGCAGGAGTGTGTCGGGCAGCCCACACCCTGTCCTGGCGGGCTGGGCTGCAGAGGGACCTGATGGCAGTGCCCTGGGGCCCCTGGCAGTGCCCTGGAGGGCTGGGCTGCAGAGGGACCCTGGAAGTGCCCTGGTGGGCAGTGCCCTGGGGCCCCTGGCAGTGCCCTGGTGGGCTGGGCTGCAGAGGGACCCTGGCAGTGCCCTGGTGGGCTGGGCTGCAGAGGGACCCTGGAAGTGCCCTGATGGCAGTGCCCTGGGGCCCCTGGCAGTGCCCTGGAGGGCTGGGCTGCAGAGGGACCCTGGCAGTGCCCTGGTGGGCTGGGCTGCAGAGGGACCCTGCAGGTGTCAGGTGCAGAGGGACCCTGGCAGCACCCACTGTGCCCACCCGTGTTGGGGTACCCTGTAAAGCCCTGGGGAGCCCTGCTGGGCCCTGGGCAGTGCAGGCTGGCAGGAAGGGGTCAGTGGGCAGCCCGGGCAGCCAGCAGTGCTGCCCGTGTCCCTCCCTCTTGCCCCATGCCCTGGTGAGTGCCGGGCACCGCGGGTTTGCCCACGGGGCAACTCCGAGCGTGGGCAAGCTGGGAGCCAGCGCGGTCCTCTCGCTACTCTGCCAGCATAATTCAGCAAGGAAAGAAATTCCCATGCTTCAGTGGCAGTTTTTAAAGATTTTCTTTTTCATGTTTTATTCAGCTTGAATTGGTATTTCAGCTCCCAGTTCCTCGAGAGGGAACACAAATCGATGCGGACGAGCAGCGGCCGGCCTGGCCCCGGGACTGTCTGTGTGAAGAATTGCTCTGCAGAGAGTGAGCAGGACGTGAGCAGAGCAGCTCCTAAAGCCCCTGTGGGGCTGCTGTCACAGCCTGGCTTTGGGCTGTTTGGCTGCTCCTGGTGCTGCTGGTTCTGCACCCTGTGAGTGCTCCCAGCTGCAGCCACCGCTGGCCAAAGATCCGTGCTGGGCAGGGGCTGCTGTGGCACTGTGGGCAGGAGCGACTTTGGGAGTGATTCTGCTTTGCATTGCCTTCCCCAGGTCCCAAAGGAGCTGAGGGCTGCTGGGTGACACGACAGTTTTGTTGAAACACTGCGATTTTGACTGTGACGCATTTTTCAGAAAATGCACATTTTTCATCCTTCCAATATCCTCCCACCCAAATTTCCTGACAGAAATGTTTTGGACTCGCATCTTGAAGATTGCAAAAAGAAAACAGTGTTGAAATATTGAACCTTTTCCCTATGCACATGTTTATTTATGTGCTTGACACGAAGTAGCTTGACAAAAATCGTGTCGCTTGTTCCAATTGAAATGCACATCCCAAGTGTTTCTGCTTTCCATTAACACCTGGGAGAGGGAAAGGCTGAAATGTTGACTCTTTTGTGGTTTGTTTTGTGGAGGATGGGTTTGAAACACAAATAAGGAGGAAAGAAGAGAAGAAGCCCCTGGTTTGAACACTAGCTGCTGTAAAATCCAGGGTTAAAATGTCCTTGTGCCCCCTCCACTTGCCCATCATTATTCACCAAGGACAAGGAAAGAACGACAGGGCTCAGCATCCTTGACTGCAAATTCAAGCCTGCAAACAAACTGAATATATTTCACATTTTAGCTGTTACAGTGGAATGAAATCCTGAACTCCATTTCCCCTGGTTTTGGATGTGCTGTAAATGGAATTGCCCGCTGGAGGAGAACCTGGGGGTTGGTGTTTGTCAAACACAGGGAGATCCTCCTGTGTAAAATCAACCAAATGACAACCGAGTGCTGAAGGTCTGTGTCCTTCACAGCAGGAGGATTCCAGGGACACTGGAGGCTCTTGCAGCAAGGATGTGCAGGGCAGAGCCTCAGCTCACCTCAGCAGGGACACACTGAGCCTCCCCCCGCTGCTGAGGAAACAGAGCAGGGAAACACAGGGCTCCAAAAGAGCTAATAATGTGATAAGGGACATTTATAGTGATAATTTGGTGCTATTAAATATATACATTTATTTTCTGTTTTTAAACTCACAGTTTATTTTTAACGATGGCAACAGGCTCCATTATGAAAGTTACACTGATATTTATGAATCTTAACATGGAAGAGAACATTGCACTGAAAACGAATGTGCTAAGGGTAGGATTTTTCTGTGGAAAGCTATAAACAGATTGCAAAAATCTACCCATTTTAGCCTAGATTCTCATAAATGAAAGAGTTTGGGCAGAGAACCATGGGTGCATCCTCAGGTGAAGCAGCCCTGGTCCTGCCAGCAGAACATGGCATGGTGAGGGTGCAAACACCGAGTGTCTAAGGAGCTGCAGTAGCACCCTCTGCCCGTGGCTCTTTGGGGTGTTCCCTCCCAGCTGCCTGTCCTGGTTTAGGGCAAATTTGGGAGAAAACCTCCCAAAGGGGGCCCCTCCAGAAAGCAAACCCACACTGCCCCTCCCCACAACCGGTTCAGGAAGGATTCCTTGGAGAGAAGTGGAAAGAACCTGTTTATGTACCAGGCACAGCACCCCCAGCACACAGAATGAACAATACCAGGTGACACCGCTCTGTCACCACTCTGAAATGATGACAAATTCAGAAAGTCTCTCTGGGGGTGCTCGCTCTGTTCTCAGTCCCTCCTGTGCTGGGGCAGCTGCTGCAGCCACAAGGTGCAAACTCTCGGTGTTCCCCAGGCCCCAGCCCGGAGCAGGCTCGAGTAGGTCCAAAAAAGGGAAAGGAGAAACAGTCCAGGGAAAATTTGGGCTGCTTAGCTAAACTAACTAATGGGCAGGAGCAAGAGCAAGAGCAAAGCAGGAGCAAAGCAGAAGCAAGAGCAAAGGGAAAAGCCAAGCAAAAAGCAAAAGCAGCACCAGGCACTGCCCTGTCTGTGTGTCCCGCCAGCCGTGGGGGAGCGGCTGAGAGCAAAACCAAAACAAAACATTGGCTCTGCAGAGCCAGTCTGGGAGGCACAGAACATGATATCCAGCATGGACAGAGCACAGGAATGGGGATACAGCATCACAATGTCACCCTGGGACACTGCCCGTGGCTCTTTGGGGTTTTCCTCCCAGCTGCCCTCCTTGTCCCAGCAGCTCTGTCCTCCTGCTCGTCACTGCTCCTGGTGTCTTCACAGCTGTCAGTCACATCCCCAAGTCAGCCACTTCTTCTGTGCTGAACAAGGCAGAAACTTTTTCCTACCCCTTGTAAAACACTCCATCCACACTCTTGTCATTTTTTACCCAGCTGTCATCAGTTTCCCTATGATTTTTCCCCTCTGTGCACATTCATACATTATTCCAGATGAAATTCCTCCACGGATTTGTGCAGCAGCATTACAGGGAACATGTCCTGCCTGCCAGTTCCCACAAAATGCTTTTCCTGTTTACAGAAGACTTTGCTGTGAACATGAATCTGCTCTCGAGCTCCTCAGGAGCCCGGCAGGGCCAGGATCCCATTTTAGCTTAATGGATGCTGACATCCCAGCAGTGAGAGCTCAGCATCCAGCATCCAGCAGCTCTCCTGGAGTGCGTTTTGGGGTTCCTCCATCCCTGCTGCAGGCTCACTCTGCTGCAGCTCTCCTGGAGTGCATTTTGGGGTTCCTCCATCCCTGCTGCAGGCTCACTCTGCTGCAGCTCTCCTGGAGTGCATTTTGGGGTTCCTCCATCCCTGCTGCAGGCTCACTCTGCTGCAGCTCTCCTGGAGTGCATTTTGGGGTTCCTCCATCCCTGCTGCAGGCTCACTCTGCTGCAGCTCTCCTGGAGTGCATTTTGGGGTTCCTCCATCCCTGCTGCAGGCTCACTCTGCTGCAGCTCTCCTGGAGTGCGTTTTGGGGTTCCTCCATCCCTGCTGCAGGCTCACTCTGCTGCAGCTCTCCTGGAGTGCATTTTGGGGTTCCTCCATCCCAGCCCAGGTCCCTGCAGCACTCTCACTCTTCTGCACAGCAGCAGCCCTGGGCAGACCCCAGTGCAGCCTCACAGCAGCTCCTCAGGGCCCACGTGTGCCTGTGTGTGGATCCTGCCGTGCCAGGCAGCCACCGCGCCTTCAGCACTGCCAAACCATCGTTTTGGGGCTGAGGAGATGGGGCAGTGCTGCAGGTACCTTTGTTGATTCGTTTTCAGAGAGGGCACTGGGTGTCTGCAGTGAGTGCTCCAGCTCTTCCCACAGCTGGTTCTGTGCTGTGGGAGCCCCAGGAGGAGCAGGGACGGTGCAAGGCAGCTGCTTCCTTCAGGAGAGACATGGAAGGTGCCCTGGGCACTGCCCAGGCACGTTGCTGGCACAGTACCAGCCTTCAGACTGTGCAAGGCACCCCACCCTGCCCGTCCAGGCACTGGCACCACGACAGATCCATCCCACACTCATTTTCCATTGTGACAGCAGTCTCAGGGAATGCCTGTCCCACTCCATCCAGTGAGGAACTTCAGGAATCACAAAATAGTCTGGGTTTTAGGGGCCTTCATCCCATCCCATTCCATCCCATCCCATCCCATCCCACCCCTTCCATGGCAGGGACACCTCCCACTGTCCCAGGCTGCTCCAGCCCCAGTGTCCAACCTGGCCTTGGGCACTGCCAGGGATCCAGGGCAGCCCCAGCTGCTCTGGGCACCTGTGCCAGGGTCTGCCCACCCTCCCAGGGAACAACTCCTAATTCCCAATCTCCCACCCATCCCTGCCCTCTGGCACTGGGAGCCATTCCCTGGCTCCTGTCCCTCTAGGCCCTCTTCCAAAGGCTCCATCTCTCCTGGAGCCCCTTTAGGCACTGGAAGGGTCTCTGGGCTCTCCCTGGAGCCTTTTCTTCTCCCATTTGGAATTCAACACCTAACTCTGAACTGTCTCCACTGTGGTAAGATTAATTTTCCCTGCTGTCCCAGCAGTTCCAGTGTGTTCTGCAGCTGACCAGGGCTGGCAGGGTGCCCTGGCACAGCCCCGGGCTGCTGGCTGGCTGTGCCACCACCTCGTGGGCAACTTGTCCCTGTCGTGCTGCAGAGCTGGGGTTCCTCAGAAATTGTCTTGTATTGACAAATAAATGTTGTAAAAAGAACATTTCTGTGGGCTGCACTCTGGTATTGTTTTCAGTCAAAACTTCTTTGCAATATTGGTTGTGTCTTGAAAGTAATTAATTTGGCAGGAAGTTAAAAAGAGGAAAAAACAGAAAGATTTGAAGGCTGGTTTCCAGTTCTCATTGCTCTGTCTTTATCTCTCAAGGAAAGACTGCACACAGGTGTCAAACGAGAAGGCTGCTCATAATTACACTCCTTAAACACTTAATAACATTTTCTTAAATTAATATATTCCCCATCTGTGTAGCATTTCAGACATTCAGCTCATAATATTGCCTAGTTTATCAGTGTCAAATGACACATCCCCGACCCATTGGAGAATATTATCAACAGATAGAGGCTCATGCCTGTTATTGCTCATCCAGCTAATGAGTGGGATCCGAGCTGCAGCTATAATTAATAACAGAACTTGGAGTGGGGATCTAACTCAGCTTCATGCACAAAACCTGTGCAGGATGGAAGAACCTGAGTGCCCCCAGTGTCAGTGCAGGAGTTTCACTGGGCTGGGCCAGGGCAGCCCTGAGGGACAGCTCTGCCCCAGGATGGGCCTGTGGGACATCTGTGTGTCCCTGAGGGACACCTGTCTGTCCCTGAGGAGCAGCTCTGCCCCAGGATGGCCCTGGGCACAGCCCGTGGTCCTGCTGAAGGCCAGGAGGAATCCCAGAACCCCAGGATCCCAGAGCTCTCAGTGCCACCTCCAGGTGCCACCTCCAGGGACGGGCACTGCAACCCTCCCTGGGCAGTTCCAAGGCCTGAGCCCCCTTTCCATGGGGAAATTCTTCCTGAAGCTGCCCTGAAGAGCCAAGGGCTGGGCGTTGAAGGCCTTTTGTTCCCTTTGCTGACCTGGGGAAGGCAGCCCGTGGTGCCAAGGGCTGGCACAGGGCGGGCAGCGTGCCTGCATGGCCTGGAGGATGCACCTGCAGCATCTGCCATGGCGCAAAGGCTCTGAGGCCAAAGGAACCCGTGGGACCAAGTGTCCTGACCCCCTCTGCCATGGTGCCACAGTCGTGATGGACACAATTTGGGGAACATGGAGACCCCTGGGGCAGGGATGGACAGCAGGGCCACCCACCCCAGGGTTTTCAGATGGCTTCAGGAGCAGCAGAGCTGCTGGCCAGCGCTCCTCCAGTGCCTGGCTGTGCCATCACTGCCAGCGCTCTGATCCTGAGCAGTGCCTGACTCACTTTCTCTTTAGTTATCCAACCCAAACTTCTGTCATTTGTATCAATAAATCCCCCCTCCAGCAAACCACCCATTGCTCCAAGCGCTACCCCCTGAACCTGACCATGAACCTCAGCTTCTTTGACCAATTTACAAGCCCATCCCTCCTAGGAATCCCACTAATCCTCATCTCAACAACATTCCCAGGAGAAGGGGCTGTGCCACCTCTCCTTGGCAGAGCCCAGCACACTTTGGTTTCATGGCTCTGTCCAGTTCTGCTCTGATTGCTGAGCAGAGCTGGGCATGGGATAATCTGAGATTGTTCTGCCCTCTCTCCAGCTGCTGGTTTGCTCTGGATCCTCAGCACAATGGTACCTAAAATAATTTGTGTCTTCATTATGGGTATCGTTTTTTGTAATTAAAGGACCTGCTCACCCAGTCATGGAATTTCTAACTGGAGCAGTGCCTTGCTAAGTAAAAGCACATCACTAAAGTGCTCTCTTTTCCCTTTGGCAGGCTCTGGCCTCATGGCCTCGGGGTTGGTTTCACAGGAGTGAAGATGTGAGGAGGTCACAGATGTGAGGAGCTCACAGATGTCAGGAGCTCACAGATGTCAGGAGCTCACAGATGTCAGGAGCTCACAGATGTGAGGAGCTCACAGATGTCAGGAGCTCAACTGGCCAGGCCCTGTGCTGGGTGGGGATCAGGCTGCAGCCTCAGCTGGGACCAGTGTGCTTCTGGTGAGCTGCTGTGCCTGCGTGGAGCAGCCAGGGGAATCCACTGCATGTCCATCCAGCTGGGAATCCACTGCATGTCCATCCAGCTGGGAATCCACTGCATGGCCCAGCCAGGGGGGAATCCATTGCATGGCCCATCCAGCTGTGAATCCATTGCATGTCCATCCAGGGGGGAATCCATTGCATGTCCATCCACCTGGGAATCCATTGCATGGCCCATCCAGCTGGGAATCCATTGCATGGCCCAGCCAGCTGGGAATCCACTGCATGGCCCATCCAGCTGGGAATCCATTGCATGTCCATCCACCTGGGAATCCATTGCATGCCCATCCACCTGGGAATCCATTGCATGCCCCAGCCAGCTGGGAATCCATTCCATGGCCCATCCAGCTGGGAATCCATTGCATGTCCATCCAGGGGGGAATCCATTCCATGGCCCATCCAGGGGGGAATCCATTGCATGTCCATCTACCTGGGAATCCATTGCATGCCCATCCAGCTGGGAATCCATTGCATGGCCCATCCAGGGGGGAATCCATTGCATGTCCATCTACCTGGGAATCCATTGCATGCCCATCCAGCTGGGAATCCATTGCATGTCCATCCAGCTGGGAATCCATTCCATGGCCCATCCAGGGGGGAATCCATTGCATGTCCATCCAGCTGGGAATCCATTGCATGCCCATCCAGCTGGGAATCCATTGCATGGCCCATCCAGCTGGGAATCCACTGCATGGCCCATCCAGCTGGGAATCCATTGCATGCCCATCCAGCTGGGAATCCATTGCATGGCCCATCCAGCTGGGAATTGTTGGGGAAGATGATTGCTGCTTTGAGAAAAGAGGAGTGAAAAGAGGACCTTTGCAATATAACAAAGCTTGTGACTCTAGAACTGGCCACTGGACATGGACACCAAAGTTTACTTGTGACAACTAGCTATCTTTCTATCTTTCTTCTTCAGTTTGGAAAGCTGGGGCTGTTTGACATGATGGTCTGCACTGATTCTCTTATCTTAGTTCTCACAACACATGATGACACAACTACAGGATGTACAATGAGGTCTGTAAGTCACATCTTAGGCACAGACTAACTGCATGCAAGTGGTGTCTGCTTTCAGAACCTTTCAGAAAGCTATTTAATGTTGGCTCATTTCCTTCTTTATTAAGCTGAAGAAGAATCAGACCATGAAGGAGAAGAAAGCAGTCGTGACCATAGAAAGATAGCTAGTTGTCACAAGTAAACTTTGGTGTCCATGTCCAGTGGCCAGTTCTAGAGTCACAAGCTTTGTTACATTGCAGACGTGCTCTTTTCACTCCTCTTTTCTCAAAGCAGCAATCATCTTCCCCAACAGGAATCCCCTCCCTTGGTCCTGTTGAGCTCCCCTTTCACCCTTGGTTCAATCAGGCTGGTGGGTTTTGGCTAACAGGGCTCAAGCCAGAGCTCACCGAGCCCAGCCCGCCCTCCCTCCCTGCAGAGGGACCTGGGCTCCCCAGCTGGGCCTCATTAAACAGCTCCTGCTTCCCTCTGCATGAATATTTCATGGCATCTAAACCTCCCTTTACCAAACATAAATAATCAATCCAGCCAGATTCTGAGAGGGGAGGCTAAACCCAGTGCAGCACTGGGCAAGGGTTTGGTCTGAAACACCAGAGATGTGGGTGAGAAACTCAGAAGGGAACAAAAACCCAGTAAACAATGGAGTGTTCCTCACCATCAGACCCTGCTAAACCCCTGTGGCACTGCTGCTGGCACCAGGCTGGTGGGAGCCTTGGGTTGGGTTAGGGTTAGGCTTAGGGTTAGGCTTAGGGTTAGGCTTAGGGCGCTCACACAGCCGGTCTGGCACAGGGACTGGAGAGGGAGGGGTGGTTTGACACCCCCAGTGAGAGCCAGCCTCCTTCAGAACACTGGGATGCTGCCTCTCTGCAATCATATGGTGACAGTGGATGTTCTGGCAGGCAAAATAGACCTCAGGATTTTGATTTTCTATATTTTCCTTTTATTGCTCTCTACTCCGAACTCTCTTTCCCTCTTATATTGCTGATCCTTGTCAGAAAAAAACAACTGCAAGGAAGACTGTCAGAGAAATTGGAAAAATATTTTTGCTTTGTTTTTGTTACTGGTGTTTTGGGTCTTTTTTTTGTGTTGTTGTGTTTTTTAGTCTGTAATTGCAGACTCTTCACTGCTGAGCACAGGCGCTGAGCCAGGCATTGTTCCTTCTTTCCAGCTGACAGAAATTTTTTGTAACCACATTCTAGTCCAAGGGGGAAAGTTAAATATAGGCAGGATAAGGAAAATTACCGTGCAGTGTGGTGGAGAAAGTGCTGACTTGGGTCTGCTCTGAGCAGAGCAGCAGTGAATTCAGGGGTGTGAGCGCCTGGACAGGGACAGAGCTGAGCCCTGGGGCTGTGCTGGGGCTCCTGGCACCCACCCTGGCCTTGTAGCACCCCTGGGGCACAGACAGGGACAGAGCTGGGCCCTGGGGCTGCCCTGGGGCTGTGCTGGGGCTCCTGGCACCCACCCTGGCCCTGCAGCACCCCTGGGGCACAGCCAGGGACAGAGCTGAGCCCTGGGGCTATGCTGGGGCTCCTGGCACCCACCCTGGCCCTGCAGCACCCCTGGGGCACAGACAGGGACAGAGCTGAGCCCTGGGGCTGTGCTGGGGCTGTGCTGGGGCTCCTGGCACCCACCCTGGCCCTGCAGCACCCCTGGGGCACAGACAGAGCACAGCCAGGGCACAGCCAGGGCACACCTGGGTGCAGCCAGGGCACACCTTGGTGTGCCCTTGGGTGTGCCTGGGTGTTCCCTGGCTGTGCCCTGGCTGTGCCCTGAGCATGCCCTGGCTGTGTCCAGGTGTTCCCTGGGCATGCCCTGAGTGTGCCCTGAGTGTGCCCTGGCTGTGCCCTGGCTGTGCCCTGGCTGTGCCCTCAGTGTGCCCTGAGTGTGCCCTGGGTGTGCCCTGGGTGTGCCCTGGCTGTACCCAGGTGTGCCCTGGGTGTGCCCTGGCTGTGCCCAGGTGTGCCCTGGTGTGCCCTGGGTGTGCCCTGGCTGTGCCCTGGCTGTACCCAGGTGTGCCCTGGTGTGCCCTGGCTGTGCCCAGGTGTGCCCAGGTGTGCCCTGGCTGTGCCCTGGCTGTGCCCAGGTGTGCCCTGGTGTGCCCTGTGCTGCCCTCTCTCCTCATGCCCTGCAAGCACACACACAGCACCTGCTGTGCTAACCAGGTAGGACAAATCACCTCAGCTTCTTCTTTCCTCAAGGCCTCCTTCCTCTGCCAGGATATTCTTGTCAACCACCAGCTCCTCCTCCAATGGGTGCCAGGTTTTTCTCACCCTGCCAAACCAGAGAATCCCAGAAGGGTTTGGATTGGAAGGGCCCTTCAGTTCATCTCATGGGCAGGGACACCTTCCACTAGCCCAGCTCCAGACCCTTGTCCAGAGTCTCTGTCCAGGCTCTCCTGGAGCCCCTTCAGGTTCTGGAAAGGGGAGATCCCTCGACTCTGTCCTTGCCTGTGAGCTGCCCCCTCCGTGTGCCCAGGAGGGTGGCACTGCCAGCCCTGGGTGCTGCTCTTGGCCTCCCCTGCAGCCCCTCGGGGGCACACGGGCACCTGGCAGAGCCTGACCCAGCCCGTGGGGCAAAGCCCAGAGCAAATGCAAAAACTGGAAACAGCCACCAAGTATTTCCCCTGTGACACAGAGCCAGAGGAGGAGGGGACGTGGCAGGAGGGATTGAAACGTGGTGCTGGGAGGGAGGTGTCAGAGGCCACGCAGCAGCCATGAAATCCAGGCCCTGTTCTGCAGTGTCTGCACTTTGCTGGGGGAGCTGCTGCTGCACTGAACTGTTCAGGCCAAGAAACCAATCTGATTTTAGGGCAAAGCAGAGTTTATGCAGCTACTGATAGAGATCTCTGAACAAGAGCATCCCCTTCTATCAGGGGCCGAGAGTCACTGGCAAAACTCATCCTGAGTGAAGGCACAGAGGTGCTGGAGGGTGGAATTACTGCTGGAGGCACCCACCGGGTGCTGGTGGGGCAGGGGAGGTGGGAACGAGCCGAGCTTTGGTGCCACCTCACGGAGCTGCAGCTCAGCCTCCTTCCAGGAGCTGTCCAGTGCTGATACAGCATCCCAGAGCCCCAGAACGCTTGGGTTGGAAGCAACATTGAAATCCCACCAGTTCCACCGCCTGAGACACCTCCCACTGTCCCAGGGTGCCCCAGTGTCCAGCCTGGCCTTGGGCACTGCCAGGGATCCAGGGGCAGCCACAGCTGCTCTGGCAATTCCAGCCCAGCCAGGAATTCCCAGTTCCCAATCTCCCACCCATCCCTGCCCTCTGGCACTGGGAGCCATTCCCTGGCTCCTGTCCCTCCATCCCTTGTCCCCAGTCCCTCTCCAGCTCTCCTGGAGCCCCTTCAGGCCCTGCCAGGGGCTCTGAGCTCTCCCTGGATCCTTCCCTTTTCCAGGGGAACATTCCCAATTATCCTGTTTCCCTAGCAGAGCTGCATTTTTGAGCAATTTTGGCTCCTGGGAGGTAACTCCTGCCCAGAATTCCTGGAATTGCCTCATCCTTGGATCCAATTCCCTTCTTTCCAGCTCTCCCAGTGCCCATCCTTCCTGCTTTTCAGCTCTTTCCTGTGGAACGGCTCCTAAATCCTGTGGGTTTCATTAAACCTCAGCCTGTGGGTTTAAACCCACAGGATAACCCCTTTTTTCCCCCTACAATGTGAGGATTTGATCAATTCCTGAACCTGGATGGCACCAACAGCAACTTCTTCTGTCCCTCCAGGCCCTGCCAGGGGCTCTGAGCTCTCCCTGGAGCCTTCTCCTCTCCAGGGAACATTCCCAGCTCTCCCAGCCTGGCTCCAGAGCAGAGGCCCCACACTGAGGGTGGATTGAAGCCCCGGAGCCCCCTCTGTCTCCCAGGGCCATTGCCCCAGGCAGACTCAGTGCAGGCTCAGTTCCCCTTTCCAGCTTTGGCAGAGGCTGCTGGCAGGGGCTGAGGTGTTTGTCAGTGCTTCTGAAGTGATTATTGCCCACCTGAGCCTGCCCAGGTGAGGATGCACAGCTTGGCAGGGCCAGGACAGAAGCCTGGCTGCTATTCCAGGCTACAATCCTCTACCCAACTGCAAAACCACTCGAGTTTTCTTCAGAATCAGACCCTGATTGTATCCACAAGGATTCTCCATCCTGCATGTTTTATTTTTTCATAAAATCTCATCTTTTCCCTTTTTCTTGGGTGTTCTAAATCACTGCTCCCTGAAATAATCAGGAAGAGTTTGGCAGAGCTCTCAGAGCTCTTTGCCAGCCCTCACACCACCCACAGGTGAATGGCTCCTTGACATTTCAGCCAAGTGCAGGTGAAATGCCAGCTGGAGCAGCTGCCAGCCCAGGGAAGCACTGAAGGGCTCAGAGCTCAGTGGGAGCGTGGAGCAGAGGGCTCTGCTTCTACTGCTCTGCTCCTGAAGGCCCGGGGAGCCCATGGCCATGCGCCCATGGGGGCTGCGCCACCCTGTGCCACCCTGCAGCTGTGAGCCACGGACACCCTGGGCTGTGCCACCCTGTGCCACCCTGCCCATGGCCATGTGCCCATGGGGGCTGTGCCACCCTGTGCCACCCTGCAGCTGTGAGCCACGGACACCCTGGGCTGTGCCACCCTGTGCCACCCTGCCCATGGCCATGTGCCCATGGGGGCTGTGCCACCCTGCACCACCTTGCAGCAGTGAGCCACGGACACCCTGGGCTGTGCCACCCTGTGCCACCCTGTGCCACCCTGTGCCACCCTGCCCAAGGCCATGAGCCCATGGGAGCTGTGCCACCCTGCACCACCCTGCAGCAGTGAGCCATGGCCATGAGCCCCCTGTGCCACCCTGCACCACCCTGCAGCAGTGAGCCATGGCCATGAGCCCCCTGTGCCACCCTGCACCACCCTGCAGCAGTGAGCCATGGCCATGAGCACCCTGTGCCACCCTGTGCCACCCTGTGCCACCCTGCAGCAGTGAGCCACGGACACCCTGGGCTGTGCCACCCTGTGCGACCCTGTGCCACCCTGCCCAAGGCCATGAGCCCATGGGAGCTGTGCCACCCTGCACCACCTTGCAGCAGTGAGCCACGGACACCCTGGGCTGTGCCACCCTGTGCCACCCTGTGCCACCCTGCAGCAGTGAGCCCATGGTCCAGGTGCTCCAGGTGCCAGAGGTGCCCCAGGTGCCAGAAGTGAAGCAGATGATAGAGGGGCCCCAGGTGCCAGAGGTGTCCCAGGTGCCCCAGGTGCCAGAGGTGCCCCAGGTGCCCACTGTCAGCAGCAGCCATTGTGCTGTTAATTGGGAGCTGGCATTAAATAACGTTAATTGGCTCCTGCCCCTCCTCCCTGCATTATTTTGGCATCATTCAGCGACGTCAGCTGCTGCTGTCTCCAAACACACGTGCATAGCAACCACCCCAAAGGTTCTATTTTCTTCCTTACATGAAAATAACTCATGGATGCAGATCTGTGTGGCATCCGTGGCTCAGCTTGCCATGGGCACAGGGAAGGAGCCAGGTTCAGCCCGAGTTTAATCGCTGCAGAGCTATTCTGGGCCTGCTGAACGAGGTGATTCATCCCAAACCCACCAGCAGCTGCAGGAGCGGGAGCACAAACCCAGCCCAGCTCCAGCAGCAGCCCCAGCACTGCTGGGGGTGAGGGATTGGCAGGGAGGCAGAGATGGGGACACGGACTGGGTGAGCAGATCCCATTTTACTGGGGTACAAACGCTTATGTCCTATTGCAGGGCACTGGGAATGTGTTCTGCAATGATTGGGTTAGTCACATACACAGACATGCAATAACAACATCTCTGGCTTGCTGAGTTTAGGGGTGTCAGTGGTGGAGAGATGGGGACACTCACTGGGTGAGCAGATCCCATTTTATTGGGGTACAAACACTTCTATTTCGGGCAGACTAGTAATGTGTACTGCAGTGATTGGGTTAAACTCACAAACACAAACTTATGCAAATAACAACATCTCAGGCTTGCAGAGTTTAATGGGATTTTCTTTTTCCAGTAAACCCGTTTGATTTAATCTTCTTGCAATCCAGGTCTAATTTTCAAAGTTCCCTTTGCTTTTGCCAAGGCATCCTGTTGTCAAATATCATTTGTTAACCAGGTCCAGAGTCCATCATCTGTCTTGTACCCCCAACATCCCAATAAGTGATGGCAGGGTTTGAGCTCCCGTTACTGACAGCAGGGGTGCCCAGAGCTGTGCCCAGAGCCAGCTGCCCTGCCCAGCTCCCAGCACTGCCCTGGCACCCCTGAACTGGCACCTCTGTCCTGGCACCCCTGTCCTGGCACCCCTGAACTGGCACCCCTGTCCTGGCACCTCCATCCTGGCACCCCTGAACTGGCACCCCTGTCCTGCTGGGCACAGGGCACCAGGAACCTGGCTGGGATTTGATGATTCTATGAAAAAAGGAAGGGAAAAAAAAAAAAAGAAAAAAACCCAACAAAAACAACAAAGACAGAAAAATAATGACAGAGATGTAAATGAAGACACATAAAAAAAAGGCAATATTAAAAAAAACCTTAACCCAAAAGTAACAGAAAAAAGGAAAGGAAACACTTCCAACAATGCAGATGGAACTGGACACAAACCAGAATGAAGCAAAAGCTGTGGGGTGACATAAATTTTTAAGCAAATCTCATGACTGACCTCAGATAGCAATGAACGAAGCGAATAATGGAAAATCAATGGAGGCAAAAGGAGAGACCAGGAGAGAGTTTGCAGAGTGTTCTCTGAAAACACTGAAGCAATGAAGAGCTGAGTCACCTTTGCTAGGAAATGGGTGTGAAAAATTGAAAGAAACCATGGATGGCTTCTCTTGGCATCTCTTGTGTCAAAAGGAGAGGTTTGATCTCCTGTCTCAGTAAAAATAGAGAAATTTATCCTTTCTTGGACAGGGGAATTTCTAGAAACCCTGTGTCTCATGCTATTTTTGTAAAATATATGCACTGAATTTCCTGGAGTGGTTGCTTATAAAAAAACGATTTGTAGAAATGAGGTAAAATGTCTCAGTTATGATCAACCCATTATTTTGTGTTTTCAAGAAGAACCTGGAGCTGGAAGCATCCGCTCCAAGCAGCTCCCAGCTGCTGGGGCTTTCCCTGAGGTGAGCTGCAGCCTGCTCCCGGGGCTGGAGCTCACCAGGGCAGTGGGAGCCCTGGCCTGGGGCTCGTTTTTATTGCCAGAGCTCAGAGATGAAAGGCAAAGAGAGGAGAACTCACTGTGCCAGTGCAAGGCCCTGTGCCATTGGGAAATGTCAGTCTTGTGCTGCAAATTGAACTGGGACAGACAGGGTTTGGTTACTCAGGACAAAATCCTCTTAATTCCCAGGGCCTCTTCTCCTGGAGATGGGAATGGTCCAGGCCAGGCTGGGTGGGCTGGGAGCAGCCTGGGATGGGATTTATGGGATTGATGGGATGGGATTGATGGGATTGATGGGATTGATGGGATGGGATTGATGGGATTGATGGGATTGATGAGATTGATGGGATGGGATTGATGGGATTGATGGGATTGATGGGATGGGATAATGGGATGGGATGGGATGGGATTGATGGGATTGATGGGATTGATGGGATTGATGGGATGGGATGGGATACATGGGATACATGGGATGAGATCAATGGGATGGGGTGGAGTGGGATGGGATAATGGGATAATGGAATAATGGTATAATGGGATAATGGGATGGGATCCATGGGATGAGATCAATGGGGTGGGATGGGATGGGCTCTAAGGTCCCTCCCAACCCAAACCATGAGTCCATCATCACATATTTATTTTTAAATCTTCTGAAAATACAGATTGCAACTTCTTTGACAGACTTTGACAGACTTTGACAGATTGCAACTGGACTCTTTTTCAGATGTCACAGCAGTTTTACCCATGGAGAAGAAAGAGCCCCTGAGACACCAACACTGAGAGCAGGGCACGGGCAGTGTCTGAGGGCTGGGCACTGGGGGAGGCAGAGCAGCACCCAGCCTGGCTGTGGATCTTGTGAGCACAGCTCTGATCTCATCTGCAGTGGAGCTGGGGCTGTCAGCTGAGCACCTCTGAATTCTGATTTTATCTACAGTGGGGCTGGGGATTCACAGCTGTCAGCTGAGCACCTCTGAATTCTGATTTTATCTACGTGGAGCTGGGGATTCACAGCTGTCAGCTGAACCCCTCTGAATTCTGATTTTATCTACAGTGGGGCTGGGGATTCACAGCTGTCAGCTGAGCACCTCTGAATTCTGATTTTATCTACGTGGAGCTGGGGATTCACAGCTGTCAGCTGAACCCCTCTGAATTCTGATTTTATCTGCAGTGGAGCTGGGGATTCACAGCTGTCAGCTGAACCCCTCTGAATTCTGATTTTATCTACAGTGGGGCTGGGGATTCACAGCCACCAGCTGAACACCCCTGTGAATTCTGATTTTTCACAGCTGTTTGTAGTCCCTCCTTTTAAACTGCAAAAATAATGCTCTGGACTTTACCATGAAAGTGCAGCAGGGTCCTGCTAAGCTGCTCCATGGATCATGAATTTAAATCTGTGTTTCCTGGGGCACCACCATCAGAGCACCGATCTGCCCTTCCAGACGTGGCATCCTCCTTAACCCTTGCATGGACCTGCCTTTCTCTCCAGCTCTCCTGCTGAGGGGATCAGGGAAGCCAAACTCTGGAAGGCAGCAGCCAGGTTTGTGGCTGAGGAGGAGGAGGGAGCAGGTGCTGATGTGGTGCCGTGTCACAGGGAGGATCTGAGAGTGTCCCCAGCTGGGACCCACAGGGATCATCCCAGCCCCATCCCTGCCCAGACCCCCAACAATCCCACCCTGGGCATCCCTGGCAGCGCTGCCCAAACCCCCCTGGAGCTCTGGCAGCCTCCGGGCCGTGCCCATTCCCTGGGCAGCCTGGGCAGTGTCAGCACCCTCTGGGGAAGGACCTTGCCCTGATTCCAGCCCCTCCCTGGTGCTGTCCCTGGCCCAGGGAGCAGAGGTATCTCTCCTCTCTCCTGTCCCCACACACAGGATCTGCTCCAGGGCCCCATCCCAGCTCTCTGCCCTCAGCTCCAGTGCTGGGCTGCACCTGGCACCAGAAAAAAATCAAAATAAATCAAAAAGGAGCAGACAGCACTTCAAAGAAGGCTGACAGAAATTGCCAAAGGCTCTGGGAGGAGCTGCCAGGCACTGCTGGGGTTCCATGCCCAAAATCCTGCTCTGTTGCACTGGCCAGGGGTCTGTGTACAAATCCCCAACAGGATGGGGCTGCTGGGAACAGGCCTGGAGCTGTTTGATTTTCCAGCAGCAGCCTCATTCCATGGCTATGACAATGGGAAGATGCCAGCAGCTCACAGCCCAGCAGCAGACCAAGAACTCAATGTCACAACTCACTTGATGAGTTTTGTGACCAATCCCACAAAGCAAAAGCACATTGGCAGTAGTTCCATCCAACCACTGTAAGCACAGGTACCTTTGGTTAAACAATGCTTGCTTATTTCAAATCCAATACCTGCTTGTGAGCCTTCAAACACAATGCACACAGCTCCATTATGAAGCTGAAAACTCCCTAATATCTCACTGGATAAACTTTTCTGCAGCTTAGGGAGTTATTCCAGACAAGTGTTAATACACAGACCATTGTTCTATTTGTCTTTTTCTACTTACATAATTTTTCTGCTGCCCAATCTCACGGCTGCTGCTCAGCTCCAATCCCAGTTCTGCTGTCTCTGAGGCCTTTTGCAGCTTTCCCAACCCCTCTGATTTTATGGATTCCCACAATCTGTGTCCTGGGACCCGTCCCTGTTGAACAGGGCAGGGGCCAGCAGCAGCTGCCAGTGCTGGGGGACAGGGTCCCTTGGCTGCCACCCTTTCCCTCTGAGCACCTCCAGAGCAGAGCTGAGGCTGTGCTCCAGCCTGCTCTGAGCTCACCAGGCCTGGAGCAGCACCACCCCCAGCCTCAGAGCCACAACAGTTCTGTTTTCCTGTAGAACGAGAGAGAAGCTGGGTCTGCTGCTTTAAAGCACTGATCTGTGTTATCCCTTCCCCAGCTTCCTGGAAGGTGGCCAGATTCTCCAGCTATGAGAGGCTTCTGTGAAGCCAGCAGTGAAATCCACTCTGCTGACCTTGGGTAATTCCAGAATACAGCACATCATTGCTCGTCAGGCACCTGCAGCCCCACTGCAGCCCCAGGGCACTGCTGGACACAGCCCAGCCCCAGGAGCTGCTCCTGATGGACACAGCACAGCCCCAGGAGCTGCTCCTTCCTCCCAAACCCACCTTGCAGACACCTTCTGGGCCAGGTTTGTTTTGTGGAATTGTCCCTCCTTACCCCTGGCAGGGGCTGCAATGGCCCTGGGTTGTGTTGGTGCTCACAGGGGTCCCAGGATGAGGGAAGAGACGAGGATCTGACTCCATGTTTCAGGAGGCTGATTTATTATTTTATATATATTACTTTTTATTAAGTTTTAAGATTTATTATTGATATATATTACATTTAAACTATACTAAAAGAATAGAAGAAAGGATTTCATCAGAAGGCTGGCTAAGAATAGAATAGGAAGGAATGATAACAAAGGTTTGTGGCTCGGCTCTCTGTCTGAGCCAGCTCACTGTGATTGGCCATTAATTAGAAACAACCACATGAGCCCAATCCCAGATGCACCTGTTGCATTCCACAGCAGCAGATAACCATTGGGTACATTTTGTTCCTGAGGCCTCTCAGCTTCTCAGGAGGAAAAATCCCAAGGAAAGGATTTCCCATAAAAGATGTCTGTGACACTGGGAGCCCTCACAGAGCTGCAGAATTCATCAGGAGCTGTTTGAGGCAGATGGACAGAAATGGCCATCATGTCCCATAATTAAACCTGAAAGGGGTTGTCAGGAGGACTCTGTGTCTTCCTTTTGCACAAATACTTCAAGTCACATTTTATTTACAGGTTTGAAGGAAATTCTGTCTCTCACCTCATTCTGTCTTTGCTTCCTGAGCCCCTGAGGTGGTGCCAGGCAGGGAGCAAGGACAGGAGAGGATGGGCGCAGGAAAGGGGAACACCCAGCAGTGCAAGAGTCCAGACAGGTCTCTGGAAAGCCATGAGGGACTCCTGCCCCCGAGGTGGGCACGGGCAGGGCTCCCCTGGCCAAGCACAGACCCAGCAGCCCCGGGGGATGAGCCCCAGCCAGGCTGGGAGAGGCTGCTCCCCTCCTGCCCCCATGGGAGCAGACGGGGGCTCTGCCGGGAGAGGGATGGAAAAGCAGAGTTTGAGACACAAAATGGGCGTTTCACAAGGAGCAGGACAGTTACACAGCAGGGTGGTTTATCTTTGCTTTGCTGAAGAGGAGCTTAGGTGAATATTTGCAGATGCAAAGCCCGGGTTTGATTGAGCACAAAGAGATCTGGGTTTATCTGGGCTGCACTCCCTCCTCCCTCCTGCTCTCTGACACAATCCTTCCTGGCAGAGACTTTTTCTCTATGGGGAACACAATGGAAAGCATATTTTAGCAGGCCACTTTTAGCTGATATTCAATGCCATTTCCCTTCCCTTCCCTTCCCTTCCCTTCCCTTCCCTTCCCTTCCCTTCCCTTCCCTTCCCTTCCCTTCCCTTCCCTTCCCTTCCCTTCCCTTCCCTTCCCTTCCCTTCCCTTCCCTTCCCTTCCCTTCCCTTCCCTTCCCTTCCCTTCCCTTCCCTTCCCTGGACATCACAAACCCTGATTTAAAAGCATTTATTCCTTTTGGCAAACTCGGCCACTCCAGCCTTTGGGGAAGCTCTGCAGGCAGGAGCTGGGCAGGAATTCCCTCCGAGGCTGCCCTGGGATGGTGCCCAGCCCAGGCTGATCCCTGCTCTGGGGGCAGCAGCACACAGGACATGAACCAGCCCTGGAGGATTAACCCTGAGCCAGCTCCTTGTTCTCCCGTGCCATGAGGCTGATGAGAAGTGTCAAGGTTTAACTCCAGAAACACAATTAGCATGGAAAGCAGGACTTTCAACAAATGGCATTATGATGGATTAAGGAGGGATTACTGCTTTGGATCTATCAGCTCTCAAGAAAATAACTTTAAAAAAATAAAAAAAAAAAGCTAAGAAATTAACTTGTTTTCCCCGGGAAGGAGATTTGTTTGCTTTCACTGCCATCTGTCATCCCTTGTAAATTGTATAAACAAGAAAACTAAAACAATGACACAAATCACTCAGGAAATCCTGCCTGTGGATCTCCTCAGCTGGGCTGCGGTCAGGGAGCTGCCAGAACCTTCTGCTGCCCGTGGCACTGGGCACACTGAGCTGGGTGCCAGCAGGGCAGGGGAGAGGGCAGGGGCAGCGCTGGGAGGGGGGAACCGGGGTACCGTGGGCATTGGGAGCCTGGAGCCACGGGCAGGGACAGGGCAGCACTGCCATCCCTGCCTGCCCTGCCTGCCCATCCCTGCCTGCCCATCCCTGCCCATCCCTGCCTGCCCTGCCTGCCCTGCCCATCCCTGCCCATCCCTGCCTGCCCTGCCTGCCCTGCCCATCCCTGCCCATCCCTGCCTGCCCTGCCTGCCCTGCCCATCCCTGCCCATCCCTGCCCATCCCTGCCCATCCCTGCCCATCCCTGCCCATCCCTGCCCATCCCTGCCATCCCTGCCTGCCCTGCCCATCCCTGCCTGCCCTGCCATCCCTGCCCATCCCTGCCTGCCCTGCCTGCCCATCCCTGCCTGCCCTGCCTGCCCTGCCATCCCTGCCCATCCCTGCCCATCCCTGCCTGCCCTGCCTGCCCTGCCCATCCCTGCCCATCCCTGCCCATCCCTGCCCATCCCTGTCCATCCCTGCCTGCCCTGCCATCCCTGCCCATCCCTGCCCATCCCTGCCTGCCCTGCCATCCCTGTCCATCCCTGCCATCCCTGCCCATCCCTGCCCATCCCTGTCCATCCCTGTCCATCCCTGCCCCATCCCTGCCCATCTCTGCCCATCCCTGTCCATCTCTGCCTGCCCTGCCCATCCCTGCCCATCTCTCCCTGCCCTGCCCACTGCTCCCAGGGCTGCTCCAGCCCAGGGCATTCCCTCCACCCAGGGCTGGGGCTCTGGCTGGGGCTGCTCCCTTCCCACCAGCCCTGCCCGGCTTCATCCCCTCTGAGTCACTCAAAATCCATCTCCCAGCGTGTGCTGGCACCCAAAGCCCAGCCTGGGCTTAGCACAGCCTGAAGGGGCTTCAGGAGAGCTGGAGAGGGACTGGGGACAAGGGATGGAGGGACAGGAGCCAGGGAATGGCTCCCAGTGCCAGAGGGCAGGGATGGGTGGGAGATTGGGAATTGGGAATTCCTGGCTGGGCTGGAATTGCCAGAGCAGCTGTGGCTGCCCCTGGATCCCTGGCAGTGCCCAAGGCCAGGCTGGACACTGGGGCACCCTGGGACAGTGGGAGGTGTCCCTGCCATGGCAGGGGTGGCACTGGGGGGGATTTGAGGTCCCTTTAACCCAAACCATTGTGGATTTGTGGTGCCAGACCCCGGTCCTGCCCTGTCCCTCATTCCCCTCCTCACCACCCCAAGGTTTACAAACATCCCCTGTGCCCTCTGCAGTGCCCTGGGCTGCGGGCACGAGGGCACGGCTGGAGTGCAGCTGTGGATGCAGAGATGCTGCACGAGCTGGAGCCTCCCCCGTGCCCCTGTCTCCTTTTCTGGTGGCTGTAATTCAATTAAAGTCATCCTGAAAGTTTCCACTCAAGTGCACTCCGTGCTCCGGCATCCCCGGGAGGCAGCGGCGCATTAGCAAAATCGTATTTAGGATTCAGGATCCCTCTTCAAAAGAATCTGCAAAGTTTTTAACAAGGGTAACCAAGCCCTTTATTTTCCCAGTGGGCCACAAGAAAATACCGCTTAAGGTTATTAATTTTCTGACAATATGACTCTCAAATGCTGGCTGAAAAAAATTTATATTCCAGGCAGCACATTGATTTTAATTATGCTTACCTTTCCAGTCCTTCTAAATCAAACTTGATTGCATTTAATAAGGGGTTTGAATGTGTCTTAATAATGTTTGGGATTAATACTGCTTTGTGAGCATCTGAGGATGGTGGGTCCCCAGGAGACCCTCCAAAATCTTGTTGTGATAAATAATCTAAAGGAGCCACCTGTGCTATGGAATATTTTGCATTTTTCCATTGATTTTCTGTGCTGGGAATTTTTCTTTACTGGTGCCAGGTAGCAGAAGAGCTCTGGCAGTGACAGGAACAGCAGGATAGTCAATTGTGATCATTTTTATTTCCTTCTGACCAGCATTTCTGTGTGTTTTCCTCAAAATTAGTGTCTTCCTCAAAAACTGCCCATGCCAGCCTGGAAGGAGCTGAAGGAGATGCCACAAGGAGCTCAGGTGAAGATCCCACAAGGAGCTGGTGAAGGAGATGCCACAAGGAGCTCAGGTGCAGGATTACCCACAAAGAGCTCAGGTGAAGGAGATCCCACAAGGAGCCCAGGTGAAGGAGAACCCACAAGGAGCTGAAGGAAATCCCCCAAGGAACTGGAGTGAAGGAGATCCCACAAGGACCTCAGGGGGAGGAGATCCCACAAGGAACTCAGTGAAGGAGATCCCACAAGGAGCTCACGTGAGGGAGATCCCACAAGGAACTGGAGTGAAGGAGATTCCACAGGAGCTCTGGTGGAGGATTCCCACAAGAGCTCAGGTAAAGGAGATCCCACAAGGAAATGGTGAAGGTGATCCCAGAAGGAGCTGGAGTGAAGGAGATCCCACAAGAAGCTCAGGTGAAGGATGACCCCCAAGGAGCTGGAGTGAAGGATAACCCACAGGAGCTCAGGTGAATGAGATCCCACAAGGAGCTAAGGTGAAGGAGGTCCCACAAAGAAATGGTGAAGGAGATCCCACAAGGAGCTCAGGTAAAGGAGATCCCATAAGGAGCTCACATGAGGGAGATCCCACAGGAGCTCAGGTGAATGAGGTCCCACAGGAGCTCAGGTGAAGGAGATCCTAGAGGGAGCCCAGGCAGAAGATGAGCCCAGCAGGGTTGGGTTGGAGCTCAGGTGGAGGAGAACCCCCCAGGAACTGGAGTGAAAGATCCCGGCCCTCTGGGACACCCCCATGGTCTCAGCCCTCACTGCCCCTCAGCCCCAGGGAGCACGGAGCCATCTCCGTGAGGTGGGACTGCAACCCCCGCCTTTGATGCTGCAGGGGATTTCAGGGGGGAATCTCAGCTGCTGTTGCTGTTGCTCATCTGCTTCCCTGACCCTCTCAGCAACAGAGGAGAGGGAGATTTGTGCCTTTGATGTCGACTGTGAGGGAAAACCACTTCAAAGGGAGATGAAACGAGGGCAGCAAACCAGAGAGGTCCTGAGGGAGCAGCAGCCCTGGCCACCACCACTTCAGCCACCAGTTACCTCGAGTTCTTTGGGTTTCATTTTCCCCTCACACGCACAGCACTGAGCTCTTTAATTCCTTCCTTCTGATCTCGGGCTCAGCAGAGCTCGTGCTGAGTGATTTCTGCCTGGCTCGTGGGCAGTGTGAGTCACAGAACCATCAAATCCCACAATGGTTTGGGTTAAAGGGACCTCAAATCCCCCCAGTGCCACCCCTGCCATGGCAGGGACACCTCCCACTGTCCCAGGGTGCCCCAGTGTCCAACCTGGCCTTGGGCACTGCCAGGGATCCAGGGGCAGCCACAGCTGCTCTGGCAATTCCAGCCCAGCCAGGAATTCCCAATTCCCAATCTCCCACCCATCCCTGCCCTCTGGCACTGGGAGCCATTCCCTGGCTCCTGTCCCTCCATCCCTTGTCCCCAGTCCCTCTCCAGCTCTCCTGGAACCCCTTCAGGCCCTGCCAGGGGCTTTGAGCTCTCCCTGGAGCCTTCTCCTCTCCAGGCTGGGCAATGCCAGCCTCTCTTGCTCCATGTGCTCCATCCCAAGCACAAATCCCCAGTGTTTGCCCCAGTTTCATCCTGCTGCTGGCCTGGGACAGCCCAGGGATGGAGAATCTGCCCTGCCCTGGTGCCTAGCAGGTCAATCAAGGTGCACTGAGATGATGTGAGCAGCAACACTGAGCAGATGTGCCCCCAAAATCTGCCCCCGTGCCTGCAGAACAAACCTTTGGCAGCTCAGTGGGCTTTTTTCCCCCAGAAATTCCCCACATTTAGAATGTTTGTTTCTTTCCAAATCACAAACCAAACCGCACACTTCTAGAGTTTCCATCAAATTCACGCACCCGGAATTTTCCATACTTGCATGCACACAAAAGGAGCTCTAATCCTCCTTTACTGATCAGCAGAATCATTCTGAGAGAAGCTATTTGGGCACTGGGTGATCCTTGTGGGTCCCTGCCAGCCCAGAGCGTTCTATCACTCACTGATATTTTTAATTCCTCTGTTGTGATTTTCTGCACATATTCATAACTCTGTGTTATTCCTTTCTCACAGAACTAGTTTGTTTCACGTATTTTCCCCTAAATAGCAGTGCCTGTGCTGGCATGTTCCCAGCAGATGCCCTTTTTTGCTGAACCAGCAGCTCCTGGAAGGTTAAATTGGATGCTCCTGGCCAATTTTCTGCCAGCGTTTCTGATGAGTCAGAGCAGTGATGCGAAATATTTTCATCCAGGCTAGGAAGATTTTTACAACAGCTTTTTGCCTTTTGCAAGGCTGATTCCTAAATTGATTCATCTGTTTTTTTCCTCCCTTCCCAGGGTTTATTTTGGATGTGCCGTGGAGCCGCTGAACCTGAGACGGGTTGGGGCAGAGCCAGGGGACAGAGCTGCTGCAAACAACCCCCAGGGAGGAGAGCTGGGAGCTGGGATGTGAAACCCCCAGCAGGGAGAGCACAGCCCTGCGGCTCAGAGCCACGGACACCTCAGCAGAGAATCCCCCTGCTGGGGAACGGGACTGAAAAACGCATTTCAGATCACAGACAGAGGGATGGGAACACGAACCCAGGCTGGGAAAGGGGGGCAGCTCGCCCATGGGCTCTCAGGGCTGGGCCGAGAGGGCTCCCAGGGCTCCCAGGGCTGGGTTTGGGGTTCTCAGGGCTCCCAGGGCTCTCAGGGCTGGGTTTGGGGCTCTCAGGGTTGGGTTTGGGGCTCTCAGGACTCTCAGGGCTCCCAGGGCTGGGTTTGGGGCCCTCAAGGCTCCCAGGGCTGGGTTTGGGGCACTCAGGGCTGGGTTTGGGGTTCCCAGGGCTCCCCCAGGGCTCCAGGTGGGTTTTGGGGTGCTCTCGGGCAGTTCTGCTCCCGCTGTGCCTCTGTGCTGGTGCCAATCCCTGCCCTTGGGGCAGCTCTGCCCTGCAGGAGGGACCCAGAGCAGCCACGGCTGGGCTGGCACAGGCTGGGCGGGGAACTGGGAATGGGTGGGGAAAATGGGAATGGGTGGGGGAACTGGGAATGGGTGGGGAAACTGGGAATGTGTGGGGGAACTGGGAATGGGTGGGGGAACTGGGAATGTCAGGGGGAACTGGGAATGTCCGGGGGAACTGGGAATGGGTGGGGAAAATGGGAATGTCCGGGGGAACTGGGAATGGGTGGGGAAACTGGGAATGTGTGGGGAAAATGGGAATGGGTGGGGAAACTGGGAATGTCAGGGGGAACTGGGAATGGGTGGGGAAACTGGGAATGTGTGGGGAAAATGGGAATGGGTGGGGAAACTGGGAATGTCAGGGGGAACTGGGAATGGGTGGGGAAACTGGGAATGGATGGGGGAACTGGGAATGGGTGGGGAAACTGGGAATGGGTGGGGGAACTGGGAATGTGTGGGGAAACTGGGAATGTGTGGGGGAACTGGGAATGTGTGGGGAAAATGGGAATGGCTGGGGAAACTGGGAGTGTGTGGGGAACCAGGGGAGCTCTGAGTGACCAGGGGGGCTCTGAACTGACCAGAGGGGCTCTGAGTGACCAGGGGAGCTCTGAGTGACCAGGGGGGCTCTGAGTGACCAGGGGAGCTGTGTGTGCCCCACCTGGGTTGCCAGGGCCAGGCTGGGACAGCCAGGTCTGTGGAAGTTGTCCCTTTGCCTCTCCCACCCCACCTCTCTGCACTTGTGGAGTTTCTTTAAAGCACCTCAGGAAATTTATAACATTTATGGCTTTCAATAAATCATTGTCTGCAAATTTCTTTCAGCAGCCTTGAGTGTGCTCTTTGAAAGGCCTTTTCTCCTGTTTTGTTGGTTTTTTTCCCTCGGCTGTTGGAACATTTTGAAGTGGAACAATTGTTGGTTTTACATGAAGTTGATGAGCTCTGCACAACCATCATCTCTGAGATGGGAAAAAGGCTCTGGAGAAAGGAACCACGTTCCTTTCACAAATACCTGCATGGGAAGAAAGTCCAGTTCCAGGGAAAGTGAAGCAGCACTTGAAGGAGGCACAGAGAGTTTCGGATGCTGAAGCTGCTGGAAATTCAAGAACTGTGATTCTGCCACAAGCTGACGCTTGATGTTTCAGCAGCAGCAATTCTCCCCTCTGAGCACGGCTCTGAAGTGCTGTGAGGAGGCAGAACAAGGAGCATCCTGCCCCTCTGAGAGCTGCAGGGAAATCAGGCACTTCCTTGGCCCTGGGCTGCTGCACAATGTCCCTGCTGGCTGGGCTGCTTTGGAGAGAAACTCTCTTTGGGCACCTCATGAGGAACTCACCTGCACAGGGAAGCTTTGATAGATAAATGTTTGGAACCCCTATCATTGGAGCAATTGTTCTGCAGGAACTCCCCACTCATCCCAGGGAAAAAGTGCTTGGAAGGCTATTAAAATAAAGCTGGTGGGAAGCAAAATTATAAAACTGCATGTAAAGAATTTAGATTTGGCTGCAGTAACAGACGCCTGACAATTTGAAAGCAAAACAAAACATGATGCATTAATGATTTCCATATATTGATTTCCAGGGTCATCACTCTGGGGATGGCAGCAATACCAAGCAGAAAACTGATGCTGCAGAGAGTTAATTTGCAGCTCTGGAGCGATGGCCAGCAGATACAGACTGTAATAGCTTTGCAATTATTCAGCTCTCTAACGATGCCCAGCGCTGAAAACCATGGCTGCAACCATTTACTGAAATGTTAAATTAATTCTGCCAATAATGGGAGCCACAGTCAGTCACGGGGGCTCCTGCCCAATGGAACTTCCATCCTTCCTTCCCCTTTCCATCAATCCAAACTCATGGCCTACAGGTTTATTTCCTCTCCTGATGCAGGGATTTTGTGTCTGGGGCTCCAACCAGACCACACAGAGCTGTTCCCTCTGCTCCTGCCCCTGTTCCCCCGGCTGTGCCCTCCTGGCAGGAGCTGTGCAGAGCCACAAGGGCCCCCTGAGCCTCCTTTGCTCCAGGCTGAGCCCCTGCCCGGCTCCCTCAGGGATTCTGCAGCCCCTGCCCGGCTCCCTCAGGGATTCTGCAGCCCCTGCCCAGCTCCCTCAGGGATTCTGCAGCCCCTGCCCGGCTCCCTCAGGGATTCTGCAGCCCCTGCCCGGCTCCCTCAGGGATTCTCCAGCCCCTTCCCAGCCCCATTCCCTTCCCTAGACACGCTCCAGCCCCTCAGGGTCTCTCCTGTCAGGAGCAGTGACCCCAGGTTCAGGGTGCAGACCCCAGCCAGGCACTCCCAGTGCCTCAGGGGGTGACAGGGCAGTGCCAGGCCATGGGCTCAGCCCCTGGGGAATTGCAGAGCCCCTGGATCCCAGGCACGGTGCCCAGAGCTTGGGGCTTCCCTTGGCAACTGCAGCTCAGGAGGGCACAGCAGCTCACATTGGCCACTGCTCAAAGGAATAACCCCACACAAATATTTATAATATACACTGGGAGATGTACCTGTGTTTGTATCTGTGTTTGTGTGCAGTTAAACATTTACAGTGTACACTAGGACACATACCTATGTTTGTATCTGTTTGTGTGCACTGAAATAAATATTTATAATATACACTGGGACATGTACCTGTGCTGGTACCTGTGTTTGTGTGCACTAAAATAAATATTTATAATATACAATGAGACATGTTCCTGCACTGCTATCTGTGTTTGTGTGCAGTACAATAAAGATTTATGGTATATATTGGAACATGTACCTGTGTGTTTGTATCTGTGTTTGTGTGCAGAACAATGATATGTATAGATAGATGGATAGATAGATTTATGGTATATATTGGAACATGTACCTGGTATCTGTGTTTGTGTGCACTAAAATACATATTTATGGTATACACTGGGACATGTACCTGTGTTTGTATCTGTGTTTGTGTGCAGTACAATATTTAGTGTACACTGAGACATGTACCTGTACTACCTGTGTTTGTGTGCACTAAAATAAATATTTATAATATACACTGAAGCATGTACCTGTACCTGGGACAGGTACCTTTTCTGGTATCTGTGTTTGTGTGCACTAAAATAAATATTTATAATATACAATTGATAGTGGAGCCTGGGAAAATGTTAAAAATAGTCTTTGAAAATATTAGGCTTTGTGTTTTCTCAGATCACTGCACCTGCATAAGCAGTATGATAAAAGGTATAATTGTTAGATGTGATGATTGTTTAGTAATTAAATATAATTATTATATAACCATAAGAAGAATCATGAGAAACTATGTTGAAAATTTAATGGGGGCTATGTTAGCTGAAATCTGTGTATACAATAGAACAATGTAAGTTTAATAATTAACATGAAAGTTATACAAAGATAGAGTATAAAACACGTTCACCTCGAATGTATGGTCGGAATCAGATTTGGGTGGAAACCACCCCGATTCCCAGAGCTCTTGAATACAAAGCACCACATATAATCGCTCATGTGATTGTGTGGTTTTGAATGCTAACACAATGAGACATGTACCTGTACTGCTATCTGCGTTTGTGTGCAGTACAATAAAGATTTATGGTATATATTGGAACTGTATCTGGTATCTGTGTTTGTGTGCACTAAAATACATATTTATGGTATACACTGGGACAGGTACCTGTGTTTGTATCTGTGTTTGTGTGCAGAACGATGGATAGATAGATAGATAGATAGATAGATAGATAGATAGATAGATAGATAGATAGATTAATGGTATATATTGATGGAATATATTGGAACATGTACCTGGTATCTGTGTTTGTGTGCACTAAAATACATATTTATGGTATACACTGGGACATGTACCTGTGTTTGTATCTGTGTTTGTGTGCAGAACAATATTTAGTGTACAGTGAGACATGTACCTGTACTACCTGTGTTTGTGTGCAGTACAATAAAGATTTATGATATATATTGGGACAGGTACCTTTTCTGCTATCTGTGTTTGTGTGCAGAATAATAAATATTTATAGTGCATATTGGAACATGTACCTGGTATCTGTGTTTGTGTGCAGTACGTACATCCTCCCATTCACACACAAATTTGTGCCATGGCCTAATGATGGCAGCTGTTAAACAGAGGGAATGTGGAACTGGGGGAGATGGGGGAGTTGCCTGGGAGATGGATGGATGGATGGATGGATGGATGGATGGATGGATGGATGGATGGATGGATGATGGATGGATGGATGGATGGATGGATGGATGGATGGATGGATGGATGGATGATGGATGCATGGATGGATGATGGATGCATGGATGGATGATGGATGGATGGATGGATGATGGATGGATGGATGATGGATGGATGGATGGATGGATGGATGGATGGATGGATGGATGGATGGATGATGGATGCATGGATGGATGATGGATGGATGGATGGATGGATGGATGGATGGATGGATGGATGATGCATGGATGGATGATGGATGGATGGAGGATGGATGGATGGATGATGGATGGATGGATGGATGGATGGATGGATGGATGGATGGATGGATGGATGGATGATGGATGGATGATGGATGGATGATGGATGGATGGAGGATGGATGGATGGATGATGCATGGATGGATGATGGATGGATGGATGGATGGATGGATGGATGGATGGATGGATGGATGGATGGAGGATGGATGGATGGATGGAGGATGGATGGATGATGGATGGATGATGGATGGATGATGGATGGATGATGGATGGATGGATGGATGATGGATGGATGGAGGATGGATGGATGGATGGATGGATGGATGATGGATGGATGGATGATGGATGGATGGAGGATGGATGGATGGATGGATGGATGGATGGATGGATGGATGGATGGATGGATGGATGGATGGATGGATGGATGGATGGATGGATGGATGGATGGATGGATGGAGGATGGATGGATGGATGGATGGATGGAGGATGGATGGATGGATGGATGGATGGATGGATGGATGGATGGATGGAGGATGGATGGATGGATGGAGGATGGATGGATGGATGGATGGATGGATGGATGGATGGATGGATGGAGGATGGATGGATGGATGGATGGAGGATGGATGGATGGATGGATGGATGATGGATGGATGGATGGATGGATGGATGGATGGATGGATGGAGGGATGATGGATGATGGATGATGGATGGATGGATGGATGGATGGATGGATGGATGGATGGATGGATGGATGGATGGATGGAGGGATGATGGATGATGGATGATGGATGGATGGATGGACGGATGGATGATGCATGGATGGATGGATGGATGGATGATGGATGGATGGATGATGGATGATGGATGGATGGATGGATGGATGGATGGATGGATGGAGGATGGATGGATGATGGATGGATGGATGGATGGATGGATGGATGGATGGATGGATGGATGGATGGATGCACGGGAGGTGTGTGGATGGATTTTCAGTGCCCAGGGGCTGCCTCCTCATCACCAGTTAATTCACCTGTGAAGTCCAGCGGCTCAGGGCCAGTCCAGTGCAGAAGAGTTTCAGACTGTGGCTCAGAGGGTGATGGAGCCCCAGGAAACTGGAACTGTTCCAGGAGCTGTTCCTGGATCTTCCATCACCTACTGCTGGCACTCCTCATTTTCAGACATGATCAAATTGGCACTTGCCAATTTTGGCAAGTTTAAATTCCTGGACAAACACACAGCTTACAAACACCCCAAGAGAATCCAATCTTCCAATATTTGGTTTGGCCAAAAGGAAATTCTGAGTGCAATTCCTGCGCTCCTCACACTGGGCAACAATCACTTTGAAAGAACTTACATTTCACAAGGAATAAACATTTCAGGTGCTGAAACGCTCCAATTTCCCAGGCAGCACAGGGGACTGGAGCTCTGGGGGGGTCACCAAGGGCACTGTGGTGTCCCTGGGACCTCTGAGAGCGCCAGGGGACATCAGGTTGAGCTAGGCCAGGTCTGGTTGCAAGGCAGGGCTGATGAGAAGGCAGCTCCTCCCTGATGCACTCACAGCCTCCAGGACACCTCTGGGACTGAAGGAAAAAGACAATTTTACTACATTTATTTTACTACATAAATTTTGATCTGGAGAAGGAAAAAAAAAGCAAACAAACAAGGAAGGAAAAAGACTGCTCTAAATTTGTTTGCACCTAAATCTGACATTTGCTATTTTCATTGCAGGTAAAATGATATAAAATCATTTTCCTGAATAAATAATACCCCAGGATTTCCTAGAGACTTTCTCCTCAATGAAAGATAAAACTATCAATATAAAAGATTAATTCATCTCAGCAGTAAACATCTGCAGAAACAAATTGCATCGTGAACTTTCCCAGGACTGGACGAATGGCACAAACCCCAGAAAGCCAAGGGAAAAATATTTATCCCCTTGATGAGAGGATTTCCTAGCTAGTCTGCCCCTGAATATGCTGTATTAAATAAAGGATGTTTGGGGAGAATGTGACACTTACACAGGGGGTCACAGGGGTCACTCCTGGTGGGACATTCATGGACTGGATCTGCAGCTCCTGGGGAAAACATCGACTCCAGGGGGGCTCAGAGCCCCTGGAAGGGCCTGACAGGGCTGGGGACAGGGGATGGAGGGACAGGACCAGGGAATGGCTTCAAATTCACAGAAAGGAGTTTAAACTGGAGAGAGGGGATTCCTGGCTGGGCTGGGATTCCCAGAGCAGCTGTGGCTGCCCTGGATCCCTGGCAGTGCCCAAGGCCAGGCTGGACACTGGGGCACCCTGGGACAGGGGGAGGTGTCCCTGCCATGGCAGGGGTGGCACTGGGTGGGGTTTGAGGTCCCTTCCAACCCAAACCACTCTGGGACTCTGTGACTGGAGCTCCAATGAAGCTGCTGCACTCCAAGCTGTGTCTCAGCTGGATTCATGCCTGTGACGAAGCTGACACTGCAAATCAAGGTGAAAACATCCTGGCAGCACCCACACCCTGCCAGGATCCACACCTGCAGCACCCACACCTGCAGCACCCACACCTGGCAGCGCCCACACCTGGCAGCACCCACACCCTGCCAGGATCCACACCTGCAGCACCCACACCTGGCAGTGCTCACACCTGGCAGCGCTCACACCTGGCAGTGCCCACACCTGGCAGTGCCCACACCTGGCAGCGCTCACACCTGGCAGTGCCCACACCTGCAGCACTCACACCTGGCAGTGCCCACACCTGGCAATGCCCACACCTGGCAGTGCTCACATCTGCAGCACCCACACCTGGCAGTGCTCACACCTGGCAGTGCCCACACCTGCAGTGCCCACACCTGCAGTGCTCACACCTGGCAGTGCTCACATCTGCAGCACCCACACCTGGCAGTGCTCACACCTGGCAGTGCCCACACCTGCAGTGCCCACACCTGCAGTGCTCACACCTGGCAGTGCTCACATCTGCAGCACCCACACATGGCAGTGCTCACACCTGGCAGTGCCCACACCTGGCAGTGCCCACACCTGCAGCACTCACACCTGGCAGTGCCCACACCTGCAGCGCTCACACCTGGCAGTGCCCACACCTGCAGCACCCACACCTGGCAGTGCCCACACCTGCAGCACCCACACCTGCAGCCCCCCAGCCTCTCTGGTGTCCCGTGGTGTGAGCACAGAGCAGCTGGCAGCAGGAATTGCTTACCCAGAGCTCTGCCATCCTTTCAGGCAATTTCTTCCAGCACAGCAAACAGTTTGTGCAGTCCTCTCAGGAGAGAAATCAAAAGCTAAAGGGATAAATGACCAATTAGGCTGCCTCATTCTGGATCTGAAAGCAGGGCCCGCAGTATGTGATGGAAAGGCAAAATTCTCCTTTTTCTGGCTGCACTCTGGCTGAAGATAAAGCTCTGCCTCAACAAAAGCAGTTTTCCTCTCCCAGCCCCAGCAGCATCTCTGGTGGGTATTTCTGGTTGTTCTGGGTATCCTGAGGCTGCTGAGGTGCTCAGTGTCACAGACATCTTTTATGGAAAATCCTTTCCTTGGGATTTTTCCGCCTGAGAAGCTGAGAGGCCTCAGGAACAAAATGCAAACAATGGTTATCTGCTGCTGTGGAATGCAACAGGTGCATCTGGGATTGGGCTCATGTGGTTGTTTCTAATTAATGGCCAATCACAGCCCAGCTGGTTCAGACAGAGAGTCCCAGCCACAAACCTTTGTTATCATTCTTGGTTATTCTATTCTTAGCCAGCCTTCTGATGGAATCCTTTCTTCTATTCTTTTAGTATAGTTTTAATATAATATATATCATAAAATAATAAATCAGCCTTCTGAAACATGGAGTCAGATCCTCGTCACTTCCCTCACCCTCAGACCCCTGTGAATGCTGCCACAGAGCCTCCCTCTGAGCCCTGGCACAGCACAGGGCCCACACGAGCTGCTTTGCTCAGCCAGAGGCACCAGCTCGCCTTTGGGGCTGCCCCAGAGAGCCCCAGGGAGGGGAGCCGTGTCAGAGGGGTGCCCACTGCAGGAACTGGGGCACAGACACCCTGGGCAGGGGGACAGAGCCCCCTGAGTGTCCCTGCAGGGCCAGGGGGCACAGACACAGCTGGGTCTCACAGCAGTGGGGCAGGGGGACCTGCTCACCATCACCCATGGCCCCAGCTGGGCCAGGGGACACCAAACCCTGCTGGGGACAGCACCTGGCACCTGCTGGGGTGTTCCAGATTGCAATGCAAGATGTTTTCAGTCACCATCTGTAGGGCAGATTACCTTTGTCAAGTGGGCAGTTTGCCTTATCTCTCTCTGAGTGACCACACCCACTCCTCCCTCGGGAGGGGACACCTGCTGATAACAGCCATGGAATGTCCCTGCATGGCTGATAAGAACTACAGCATCCCATTGGGAGATGTGAGCCCAGAGGGAGGAGCCAGGCATTCCTGCCTGGATATAATCTGGAGATTCTGGAACACCAGCACGGCTTCTGCACTGGATTGCCCAGAGGAGCAGCAGCTGCCTCTCCTTCCCCTGGATCTGCAGAGGAAGACTCCACCCTTCTCCAGGATCCCTGCTCCAGCAGAGCCACCCCTGGCACTGCAGGAGGGCTGAGCCACAATTCCAATGGGGCTGCTGCCAGCACCCTGACCCACAGGGTGTCAGGCTGGGCTCTGACTCTGGCACTGTTGGTTTGGTCACTGCATTGTTTATTTCATCCTTTGATTTTCTTCCCTATTAAAGAACTCCCATATTATTTCCTAGTCCCGTATTTTTGCCTGATAGTGCCTTAATTTAAAATTTATAGAAATTGGGAGGGGTGGGGAGGGTTCACATTCTCCATTTCAGGGGAGGCTCCTGCCTTCCTTGTCAGACTCCTGCCTTTCCAAACCAGGACATGGGGACAGCACCTGGTACCTGCTGCCCTTCTCCGGCTGTGCCTGCCCCCCTGGCACATCACCCTCCCTTGCACTGCCCAAAAGCCATCAATTACAGATGCATTCCCACAGCTTCCCAAAGCAGAGCCAAAAATCGCTGCTGCTTCATTGTGCAGGTACCCAGAGTGGGTTCACAGAGAGTTTTCCACACCAAATATACTCAACAATTAATTGACCTCACCTGTGAAGAGAGAATGGGGAAAACAGGAGAGACAGGCTGGGAAAGAACATCTCCATCTGTGGGGTAGGGACAGGCCTGGTGCCACCTGATCTGCTCTGTCCCCCCGTGCCCTGGTGCTGTGCCCACGGGGGATCCCTGTGGAGCCAGGGAGGTCCCTGGGGACAGCAGGGCCAGGGCAGGGGTAGGTGGGGTGCAGGACAGCCCAGCATCAGCCCAGCAGAGCTGGCTGGGTGCCCTGCCGTGAGGGAGGGACCTTTTAAATCCACCCAGTGCCACCCCCCTGCCATGGCAGGGACACCTCCCTCTGTCCCAGGGTGCCCCAGTCCCAGTGTCCAACCTGGCCTTGGGCACTGCCAGGGATCCAGGGGCAGCTCTGGGCACCTGTGCCAGTGTGGCCCAGCAGGGAGATTGGAGAAGCCCCAGGAGCTCATGTTAATGTGAGAGTCAATTACAAGTGTGACATCTTTGCTGGGGATGCTCTATTTTCCAGCCCCTGTCTGGATACACTTGTCATAATCACACAGCTGCTCAGGGAGCAGCCAGGGCTCAGCTGGAGCAGCTCTGGAGTGGCACTGGAGCTCCTGGATGTCACTGCTGTCACCAGGACACTGCTGTCCCCTCGGGCTGTCACTGGGGAGGGCACAGAGGCCCCTCAGCCCCTTCTCTGGGCAGCTCTGTGCTCAGGCAAGAAGGGGCAGGGCCAGGG
Organism: Molothrus aeneus; assembly: GCF_037042795.1. NCBI lineage: Eukaryota > Metazoa > Chordata > Aves > Passeriformes > Icteridae > Molothrus > Molothrus aeneus. The sequence goes on along the minus strand of NC_089651.1, from coordinate 62,960,151 downwards.
CTTGGGCAGGGGCTCAGCCTGGAGCAAAGGAGGCTCAGGGGCCCTTGTGGCTCTGCACAGCTCCTGCCAGGAGGGCACAGCCGGGGGGGCCGGGCTCTGCTCCAGGGAACAGGGACAGGAGCAGAGGGAACGGCCCCAGGGGAGCTCAGGGTGGATTTTGGGAAATTCCTTCACTCTCAGAGCGCTTTGGGAAGTCTCAGGCTCAGGAGGGCCCCCAAACACATCCTGGGAGCTCCTGGTGGCTGGGCTGTGCCCTGGGGGCTCTGCAGGGCTCACATCTCCTGCCCCAACCCCTCTGAGCCCCTTCTGGGCACCAGGGATGCCCTTTTCTGCCAGGCCTGTTCCCTCCTGAGCTCTTCTGGTGCTTTTGTTGCTCACATCAAACTTTTAACAGTGAGAAAACACAGCCAGGGAGGTTTTAAAGGAGCAGCATTCTCACCCAGACACACAAAGACATCTCTGAGGCCCTTGGACATCTTCCTTACAGAATGCCCCTCTCCAGGGATGGAGATTGAGCTCAAATGTGAGATCCACACCAAACATGAGCAGTCTGTTCTGAGAGCAGAGTGAACCAGGGCATTCAGAGCAAAGCTCTGTTTGCAGTGGATGGCAGAAATATTAATGCCAGTGGGGGTTTTTGTCCTTTTCCAGCTGCTTCCACAGAAAAGTGTAAATTGTATTTGCTCTGGGTCCCTGGGTGCTACCTCAAACTTAATAAAAATCTCCTGCCTCACATTTAATCTGTGCTGCTTTGGGCCAGCCATGGAGGAGCAGGGGCGCAATGCCAGGGATGGGGCTGAGCAGGGTCTGACGGGGAAATTAAAACCAAAAATGGGGACAAAGGGCTGAGCAGGGTCCCCATCCTGCCTGATGGGGACATTAACACCAAGAGGAAGTCCATAAAATCAGAGGGGTTTGGGAAAGCTGCAAAAGGCCTCAGAGACAGCAGAACTGGGATTGGAGCTGAGCAGCAGCCATGAGATTGGGCAGCAGAAAAATTATGTAAAAAGTAGAAAAGGAGAAATAGCACAATGGTCTGTGTGTTAACACTTGGCTAGAATAACTCCCTATGTTGCAGAAAAGTTTATCCAGTGAGATATTAGGGAGTTTTCAGCTTCACAATGGAGCTCTGTGCATTGTGTTTGAAGGCTCACAAGCAGGTATTGGATTTGAAATAAGCAAGCATTGTTTAACCAAAGGTACCTGTGCTTACAGTGGTTGGATGGAACTACTGTCAATGTGCTTTTGCTTTGTGGGATTGGTCACAAAACTCATCAAGTGAGTTGTGACATTGAGTTCTTGGTCTGCTGCTGGGCTGTGAGCTGCTGGCATCTTCCCATTATCATAGCCATGGAATGAGGCTGCTGCTGGAAAATCAAACAGCTCCAGGCCTGTTCCCAGCAGCCCCGTCCTGTTTGTGATCTGTACAGAGCCCCTGGCTGGGGATAAGGGGACAAAAGGCAGCCTGGCCTGTGAACCGCAGCGAGGGGTGGGTGTCACCTGTGGCAGGTGAGTGGCGCTGGTGTCACCATCACATTTCCTGAAAATTCCCTTGGCCAGGATTTCTTCTCCTGGGAAGCTGAGAAGCCTCAGAGAAAAAGGAAAACAATAATTCTGTGATTGCTTCTCCTGTGTTTTGCTACTTTGGGATGTGGTTTGGACATTGTTTACCAACTGGTCATTGTTTCATTGGTTTCATGTGAATTGTTTTAATTTAATAACCAATCACAGCCAGCTGTGTCAAGGCTCTGGAGACAGTCACAAGTTTTTCATTGTTATCTTGTTAAGCCTTCTGTCTGTATTCTTTCTCTATTCTTTAGTATAGTTTTAGTATAGTAATATAATATAATATAATATAATATAATATAATATAATATAATATAATATAATATAATATAATATAATATAATATAATATAATATAATATAACAATAGATGAGCCCTCTAAGAACATGGAGTCAGATTCATCATTTCTTTCATGCCATGGGGGCCCCTGACCACACCACAGCGCTGGCTGTCCCTGTCCCTCCTGTCCCTGTCCCAGCAGGGCTCCAGGGCAGCTGGCAGTGCTGCTCTGCTGGGACAGGACCATGTGCAGCTATGGCTGGGGAGGGGCTGCTGCCAGGGCACCTGCAGTAAAATCAGGGCACCCCCGAGGCAGGGAATTATTGGCAGCTGACTCCAATTCCAAGCTTTGGAGTGCTGAACACTCACTTTGTCAAAACTACACTGTGTTACATTGTACTATATGTGAAAAATGCCAATCACTTGTTTTTAGAAGTTTAATAGTAATAAAATGGTTATAAAAATAGTAATATAAATAGAGTAATAAAAATTTGGACAATTAGGATTTTTAACAATGTGAGACAATAAAAACAAAGAGTTATGGACAGTCCAGGTGCCTCTTTCTGGGCAAAATAAGCCCCAAAAAGGCCCCATGTTAACAGAGGATTAACCCTTAAAAGCAACAGCCTGTTGCATATTCATACAGCTCATCCATGGTGCATAAATTCCATTCCAACACAGGATTCTGTCTGGGCAGTGTCAGCTTCTTCCTCTGAACCCTGACGGTGTCTCCAGGGCTGAGCAGGCAGGAAGAAGTTTGTTTAAATACATAATATTTATTTAATAATAAGAAACAATAATATTATTTATTTATATTTATTATTATTATTTATTATTATTTATTTAATAATAATAAATAATATTTATTTAATAATAATTTAAATAATATTTATTAAGAACAATTAATTCTCTTTCTCTGAAAGATTCAGATGTCCTGTGGCTGCTATCTGATGCAAGTCCTTTCTTTAAAAAAAGTATCTCACACAGCATAGTTTCTATTTTAACATTTTGTTATAACCTAAAACCATATTTAGCACACTACTTAAGAAAATTAACACAGCATCACTTTCTAACACAACACATACAATATTCATTTAAATATTTGCGAAAAGCCAATCATAAAATACACTTTTTTCACAATACTAAAGAATACTAAAGAAAACTCATGGTTGTTTGTTCACAGCTTTGAGTGTTGGCCAAGGAAACAAAACCATCTTCAGCAGAATCCAATTACCAAATCCCTTCAGGTAAATCATCTTCCAACACATTCTCCACGTGCACAAGCACAGGAGCAGCCAATGGGACAAGAATTGTTTTGATCATGCTTTTCTGTGCCTCTCTCACACTCCTCTGTGTTCAGAGGGAATGTGAAGCCCACAGGCACCCCCTGGCTCGGGCTCTGCAGTGAATTCAGGGCAGGACCCAGCAGTGAGAGCCCCAGGGCAGAGGAGCAGGCAGGAGCACCCCAGGACATGGGAACATGGCTGTGTAAAAACACCATGGAACTTCTCATAAAAGATACATTCTGAGGGGTGCTGTGAGAAACAACTGCTCACTTTGAAAATTTAAAGAGGTTTATTAAACCTTAACAAAAATACAGCAATGGACTACCTAAGGAAAAAGCTGCAGTGCTGGGAACTGCCCCTCAGGGACATCACATGGCCAGTTCATCTCCAAGATGGATGCTCAGTCTTTTATACCCCTGGGGTCTCGGGGTCTCTGCTGCTCACAGTGACCCCAGATGTGTCAGAAAGTCTCTGTTCCCAGCCTGGCACTCGAAGGAGGAGTCAGAGCTCTTCAGTTCTCGGTCTCAAGGTTGTTTATTGTTCCTTATCTAGAAAATTCTTTCTCCTGGCCTGTCGAGGTCTGTTCAGCAGGACAGACAGAGGCACTCTGCCTGCCCCTGGGTGGTGTTATCTTTTTATACTAAAAACTACGTATACATTATTTACAATTACTTTCCAATACCTATCACCCATGTTAGACAGTGAGCTTCTACTCTAAACCAATCCAAAAGTGCCACCATCACAGCAGAAGATGGAGGCCAGGAAGAAGAAGAAGGAGAAATGCTATACACGCTGAGATTCGTCCATCTTGCCCCCTGAGCCCCCATTCTAAAACCCCAAAATCTATTTTTCACCCTGTGATAAATTCACTATCATTCTACTTAACTGTCATGGCCTGCAGATCTTCATCTAAGGTTGGTAACTTGCTCCATGGGTCATAATCCAAACCACAGGGGCATCCTGGGCTCTGTGCCAGGGTCTCTGAGCCCCCTGGCAGGGGTCCTGGCAATCCAGGGCAGCCAGAGGGATGTGCTGGGTTCCAACACTGGGGGCTGCATCAGCCAGCCCTGGCCCTTCCCCTGGTCTGTCACTCAGCTCTTCTGTGCCATTTATCAGTGGAAACTCCTTTCCTGTAACTGCATTGGAGCTCAGGTGTTGCCATGCCCACCCCCTGAGCACCCCCAAGCTTTTCCATTCCCAGCTGCCCCATGCCAGGGACACCTGTGCAGCTTCTTTGTACCTGTCCTGATAGCCCAGGCTGTGTGATGGCAACAATACAGGGGGAAAGGGAACTGTGGGGAGAGCAGAGGACATCTAAACTGCAATAACATAACTGTGCATCACTAAAGCTTCTCTTAATATTCACACAAGAGTTATCCTTTACTTGCCAGAGCCAATCTTCTCGTTATCCATCTATAACTGTGCAAAGGAACATGGAGGCATTTTGGAGCACTCCGTGGTGGGGTGGGTCCTGGGGAAAGGAAATGTTTCCATTTCTGAGGAAAAACCTGAATCCAGGCAGAGATGAGAGGGGAAGGATGCTGCTGGGAGTTTGGGTCCTGTTGAAATATTGTCCCTGATTCACCCTGAAGTATTTTGCCTGCAGCCATTCAGAAAAGCACTTTTGCTTACGCTGCCTGAGCTAAATCCCAGTCCTGGCAGAGCTGCTGAGGAGGTTCTGTGAGAGCTGCTCAGCCTCTTCACCTGGAGTGCCCTGCAGAGAGATCCTGCCTACATCCAGTGCTTTAAAGGGATTTTTCAGTGCTTAAACACATCAAACCACTGCTGGGCTCAGCCAGAAGAGCCTCGTTTAGCACAGCTCCTGGCAGGGACCCCATGCCCACGTGGTGGTGGGCCCTGACCCAGAACAGAGCAAGGTTCTGCTCCCAGGGCCACCCCAAACTCCGGGGGGCTCACAGTGCTTGGGGCAGGACTTGCACAAATGGAGCCTTGGATTATTTCACATCCGTGCCTTGGGCTGGGCTGGGAGGGAGCTTTTGCACTTCTTGTGGTCTTGGGGAGGTTATTTAGTGAAAAGTGTTACTGGGAAAGACTGGGAGGAAAAAAAGAGATGAAAAGTCCCCTGTAGAGGACTGTCACCTCTCCAGGTGTAACACACAATTTATTGCCTTTTCATCCTTTCATTGCCTGTAATTGCTGAGTAATGCAGTGTGGTTCACTTGGGGAAATTATTCCAGCCTAATTGTTGTACTTGCCTGTAAAATCCAGCAATCACCTTAGTGTAGCCACAGCTCTCTTCATGGAGAGCAAGCAGGCACAACTTCCCAAGGACATTTCCTGGGAATCACAGCCAGCAACCTCAGAAAGACAAAAACCAACTCTTATCTCATTGGCTGCTCCTGTGTTTTTGAACATGTGGAATATGCTGGAAGATTATTTACCTGAAGGAATGTGGTAATTGGGTTCTGGTGGAGATGTTTCTGTTAATTAGCCTATCAGGTCCAAGCTGTGTCTCCACTGTCAGCAGACACTCACGGGTTTTTCAGTAGTTAGAAGCGAGTATGATGCAGTACAGTCATTGTACAATGTAATATAACACAATTTAATACAGTGAGTATTCAGCATTCCAAAGCCCTGCAGTCCATCCTTTCCTGCCTCGGGGGTCCTGAATTTACAATACTGAGCGCCAGGCGTGGAGATGCTCCTGTGTGCCTTCCCTGGTGCTGTGGGTGGGGAGATGCCCTGCAGGGAGCAGGGCACAGCCCCTGGGGGATGAGTGAGTCCAGCTGGGGATGCCCTTGTTAGGAAAATCAATCCACAAACACCACGGGTTTGTGTCCAAAAAGGAGACAGAGGGGTCCTTTTACTTTGTTCCAATACAGGCAGAGGCCATGGGCCATTCCCCTGGGGTCTCTCAATTTTTGGAGGATGCAGCCTCCTTTTTATCCCAATTTCCCAGCCACATTTCCCTTCTCTCTTTCCCCATTTCTGAGGTACTTGAGAGGCTCAGACTTCCTGAAACGCCTGATAACAAAGATTCCCCTCTAATGTAGAACCCTCCCTTTTCATTTTTAATTCTTACGGAATTTAGGGGTTTTTCTTCCCCATTGTTTCTTTCATCTTTCAATGTTTAATTTCATTTAATCATCAGCAAACCTAACGTTTATTTGTAAAAGCAAATCTCTTTTTCCATTCATCAATCAGTGGAATCCTTCCCATTGTTTCTTTTATCTCCCAGTGCTGGTTTTATCTCCCAGCAGACCCACAGCTGGTTTGGAAAGACAAATCCCTCATTCCTCTCACCCTGCAGCAGGGCTGGCACAGCCCCTGTGGGATGAGTGCAGCTGGGTGGATCCTGGCAGTGCCAGGGGGCTCTGGAACCCTGGCAGTTCCTGCCCTGCCCGTGTCCTCCAGCCCCTTGGGCCCTGCAGGGAGCAGTGGAGAGGGGACACAGAGAGGCTTTTCTCAGTGTAGCATTAATTGTTTTCCCCCTAATTAAGACACCCATAGTTTGTGGATCAGCATGGCTCAGGCACAGGCTCCAGGCAGGCAGATGCAAACACAGCACAGCTGGCACTGCTGTGCTGGGCACGGCTGAGTGGAGCAGCTCAGACTCCAAGGTCTCCTCAGAAGGCAAATTCCCAGTTTATCAGCCATTCCCGGTTTATCAGCCACCACATTCTGTTATAGCTGCTCTGACAAAGCTGGGCCTGGCTGCTCCTCAATGGGGTGAGGGGTGCCCCTCACCCCATTGGCTAATTAGGAACACACCCTTCTTGTACAGTTCTTACAGGTAACAACACGTTCAAAGCACCAGCTGCAAACATTAGGGATTATTTTAGTTCTTCCCCTGAGCTTTCTCCTGCTCCCCCAGCAACGCCTGGCAGGGTTTATCTGACTTTCCCCCCGAGCAGGCTGTCAGCACCCCAAAACATGCTCACACCCAGCCTGGGAGCAGAGCCCTGGGAGCTCCAAATGCTGGGGGAGCTGTGCCCAGCCCTGCCAGAGCAGCTTCTGGGGAGGGCAGAGCCCTGTGATCATCACAGCTGGGGAGGGCAGAGCCCTGTGACCCCCACAGCCACATCTGGGGAGGGCAGACCCCTGTGACCTCCACAGCCACATCTGGGGAGGGCAGAGACCTGTGACCCCCACAGCTGGGGAGGGCAGAGCCCTGTGACCCCCACAGCTGGGGAAAGCAGAGCCCTGTGACCCCCACAGCCCCCTCCCCACTCCCTCCCCTCCCTCCTCTGCTGCTCGCCCCCCTCTGCCTCTCTGTGTGCTGGAATGGCCACAGAACTCAGTGAAACTCTCACTCATTCCTGTACCCCCCTCCTGAACAGCAGCTCCATTCCAGTCTGAAAGGCAGGACCTGGCTCAAACCAGGGGAAAAGCTGGGCAAGAACATCCTCAAGTTCCTCTGGCCAGTTCCATGGCCCTTGTGTCCCTCCAGGCTCTGGTAATGGCACTGTCATATACAGCCAGAGATGTTTTCAAAATTAAAAGGATTTCCCTGCTATCCAGCCTAAATCTGCCCTCCTGGAGCACAGAAACCAGAGGAGTTGGGATTTGTGTCAGTACACAGGATCAAGTTGAAAAGCAGAGATTTTGAATTCCTTTATGGTCTTAGATTTTAAGCACAGTCTTAATCATGTTGGAAACTGCACTTCTCAAAGCAGTTATCCTGAAAGCTTACATTGTTCCAGGCTTTTGCAGCTGGTTTGGGGCTTCTTTCAGGTTTTTGTTTTGATCTTTTTTGGTTGGGATTTTTTTCACGTGTAGTATTTGTTTTGTAAATGAGTTTTTACTGTTTGTGTCTGTCAGGATGTGTGTTTGACAGCGATCAGAAAAGAGAACATTGCCTTTCTGCAGTGTATTTTTTTGGATCTGCCAGGCTGTGGAGGGCTTTGGAGATTTCAGAGGGTGCCATTGATGCCTTTCAAAGGCAGCTGTTGCTGCAGAGTGTGAGGCACAGAGCTCAGTGCAGTTCCCTGGCTGGACACAGGCAGTTAATGGTACCCTGAATGGTGCTGCACAGCCTGCCCCAGGCCAGCCCTGAGCAGAGCTGAGCCGCTGGGCACCCGTGTCTGGTGCAGCATCCCCAAAGTGGCAATAACCAGCATTGACTCCATGGTTCTAGAAGGCTGATCCATCATTTTATTTACTATGCTATACTATACTATACTATACTATATACTATACTATACAATATACTATACTATACTATATACTATACAATACTGTACTATTCTATACTATATACTATATTATATGCTATACTATACTATACACTATACAATATACTATACTATACTATATACTATACTGTTAGCGTTCAAAACCACACAATCACATGAGCGATTATATGTGGTGCTTTGTATTCAAGAGCTCTGGGAATTGGGGTAGTTTCCATCCAAATCTGATTCTGACCATACATTCGAGGTGAACGTGTTTTATACTCTATCGTTATATAACTTTCATGTTAATTATTAAACTTATATTGTTCTATTGTATACACAGATTTCAGCTAAACATAGCCCCCTTTAAATTTCCAGCATAGTTTCTCACAATTCTTCTTATGGTTATATAATAATTACATTTAATTACTAAACAATCATCACATCTAACAATTATATCTTTTATCATACTGCTTATGCAGGTGCAGTGATCTGAGAAAACACAAAGCCTAATATTTTCAAAGACTATTTTTAACATTTTCCAAGGCTCCACTATCAATACTATACTATATACTATACTATACTATATACTATACTATACTATATACTATACAATATACTATCCTATACTACACTATTCTATACTATACAATATACTATACAATATACTATACTATATTCTATACTATACTATACTCTGTGCTATACCATACTATATACTATACTATACACTTTATGCTATACTATACTACACTCTGTACTATACTATACTATATACTGTATTATACTATATACTATGTACTGTATTCTATATACTATATTCTATACTATACTATACTATACTATATACCGTACTATACTATACTATAAACTATACTATATACTGTACTATACTATATACTATAGAAAACTCATTGCCCTTACAGACAGTCCGATACAGACAGACCAAATTCGTCCTTAAAATCCAAACCCCATCACCAGTGGCCAATTAAGAAACCACCCTTTGGTGAACAACCTCCATAACACATTCCTCATGATCACAACAATAAGTGTAACAAGTGCAGATCAGAATTGTTTCTCATTCCTTTCTCTGATCTCCTCGCAGCCTTTCCCAGGACAAAGCCTGGGAAGTTGTGCCTCTCTCTGTGCCCAGAGAGCTGCTGCACCCGTGTCCTGCTCCTGTGCAGTGCCAGCCCAGCCCAGGGACACACCTGGGCAGGGAGTGTGGGCTGAGCCCCTGGCATCAGCCTGGCCGGGGAGCCCTGCTGCTCACGGGGTCCTGGAACCCCTGGAACCCCTGATCCTGGGGAATTCCTGCTTCTCACGGGGTCCTGGAACCCCTGGAACCCCTGATCCTGGGGAATTCCTGCTGCTCACAGAATGCCTGGAACCCCTGGAACCCCTGATCCTGGGGAATTCCTGCTGCTCACGGGGTCCTGGAACCCCTGGAACCCCTGATCCTGGGGAATTCCTGCTGCTCACAGAATGCCTGGAACCCCTGGAACCGCTGATCCTGGGGAATTCCTGCTGCTCACAGAATGCCTGGAACCCCTGGAACCCCTGATCCTGGAGAATTCCTGCTGCTCATGGGGCCCCTGGAACCCCTGGAACCCCTGGAACCCCTGATCCTGGGGAATTCCTGCTGCTCACAGAATGCCTGGAACCCCTGGAACCCCTGATCCTGGAGAATTCCTGCTGCTCATGGGGCCCCTGGAACCCCTGGAACCCCTGATCCTGGGGAATTCCTGCTGCTCACAGAATGCCTGGAACCCCTGGAACCCCTGATCCTGGGAAATTCCTGCTGCTCACGGGGCTCCTGGGACCCCTTGAACCCCTGATCTTGGGGAATTCCTGCTGCTCACGGGGTCCTGGAACCCCTGGAACCCCTGATCCTGGGGAATTCCTGCTGCTCACGGGGTCCTGGAACCCATGGAACCCCTGATCCTGGGGAATTCCTGCTGCTCACAGGGTCCTGGAACCCCTGGAACCCCTGATCCTGGGGAATTCCTGCTGCTCACAGAATGCCTGGAACCCCTGGAACCGCTGATCCTGGGGAATTCCTGCTGCTCACAGAATGCCTGGAACCCCTGGAACCCCTGTTCCTCCATCTGCTCCTGGGGGAACCCCTGCTGCCAGAGGAACCCCTGATCCTGCGGGAACCCTGCTCCTCCATCTGCTCCTGGGGGGACTCCTGCTCCTCCATGCTGCTCCACACCTGCCCCTGCACCTTGGCTCTCTCCTGCCACCCTGACACCTGTCACACACCTGGCACCTGTCCCACCCTGGCACCTGCCACACCCCTGGTACCTCTCCCACCCTGGCACCTGTCAGACACCTGTCACACACTTGGCACCTGTCTCACCCTGTTACCTGTCCCACACCTGCCCCACCCGACACCTGTCACACACCTGGCACCTGGCACACACCTGTCCCACCCTGGTACTTGTCACACACCTGTTACACCCCTGGCAACTGTCACACACCTGGCACCTGTCACACCCTGACACCTCTCACACACCTGGCACCTGTCCCACCCTGACACCTCTCCCACACCTGACACCTGTCCCACCCTGACACCTGTCACACACCTGACACCTGTCCCACCCTGACACCTGTTACACACCTGGCACCTGTCACACACCTGGCATCTGTCACACCCTGACACCTGTCACACCCTGACACCTGTTACACACCTGGCACCTGTCCCACCCTGACACCTGTCACACACCTGACACTTGTTACACACCCTGACACCTGTCACACACCTGGCACCTGACACACACCTGTACCAGCCTGGTACTTGTCCCACACCTGTCACACACCTGGCACCTGGCACACCCTGACACCTGTCACACACCTGACACCTGTCACACACCTGTCCCCTGTCCCACCCTGACACCTGTTACACACCTGGCACCTGTCACACACCTGTCCCCTGTCCCACCCTGACACCTGTCACACACCTGACACTTGTTACACACCCTGACACCTGTCACACACCTGGCACCTGACACACACCTGTACCAGCCTGGTATTTGTCCCACACCTGTCACACACCTGGCACCTGGCACACACCTGTACCAGCCTGGTACTTGTCCCACACCTGTCACACACCTGACACCTGTCACACACCTGGCACCTGTCACACACCTGTCCCCTGTCCCACCTGTCTCCTGTGCCCCCCTGCCCATCCCTGGGCTGGGAAGGTGGTGCCCCACGTTTGCAGCCTTTCCCAGCAGGTTCCTGGGCAGAGGGATGCCTGCAGGCCCCAGTGGCACCATCCAGGCCATGCCCGAGGTTCTCTCATCTCCTGTCTGCAAAGCCAGGTTGGCAAAGGCCTCCAAAAGCTGAAATGCCCTTTAATTGATTTCCTCTTTGATCTGCTTAACATCCTATCAAAATGTATTTGGAGAGATGCATCTACAAGGAGATTGGGAAAAAAAGGGGGGCACATGTTTTTTACACATTCAAAATCATGGAGGGGCCATAGAATTCCAGAATTCCAGAGTCACTGAGGCTGGCAAAGCCCTCCCAGCCCACGGAGCCTCAGCTGTGCCCAATGTGCACCTTGTCCCATCCCAGAGCCCTGAGTGCCACCTCCAGGGGACACCTCCAGGAATGGGCACTGCAACCCTCCCTGGGCAGCCCCTGCCATGCCAGCCCTGCTCTGAGCTGTGAAATTCCCCTGCAGAGCCCTTCTCCTGGACAGCCCATCCCATCCCATTATCCCATTATCCCACCCCATTATCCCATCCCGTTATCCCATCCCATCCCATCCCATTATCCCATTATCCCATCCCATTATCCCATCCCATTATCCCATCCCATTATCCCATCCCATCCCATCCCATCCCATTATCCCATCCCATCCCATCCCATCCCATCCCATCCCATTATCCCATCCCATCCCATCCCATTATCCCATCCCATTATCCCATCCCATCCCATCCCATCCCATCCCATCCCATTATCCCATCCCACCCCATCCCTCTCCTCTCTCCCTTGTTGTTTCCATCTCCTGGAGCTGCCCAGACCTGCCCTGGGCTCTGTGCTGCAGTCAGCACTGCTCAAATGCCCGTTTCATTTCCAGGTGACTGCAAGGCAATCCAGATAAAGGTTTAATTTTTCAGCTACCTTTGATATCTCGTGCCATTTCAGTGCCTGATCCGTGGGCTGGGCTGGGGCCAGCCCTGTCACACTTGGCTGCTGCTCAGGCAGAGCCTAAAGAGACACAGGGCATTGGTGGCTAATGGGGGCACAGCCACAAATCCTCAAATCAAAGCACAAAGGGGAACATTCAGGAGCACAGGAAGAGAGGAATGCTCTTAGAAGCCATTTGCAAAATCAAGATTTTTTTTTTCTGTGCTGCTTTAGAAATGAAATGGACAAAGCACCATTTAAGAGTCCATATATTTGTGAATGAGCTTTCCAGACAAGATTGATAATTTTGCTGTGTATTTTCCCAACATTAAGGATGTGAATTTCCACAGGAAATGCAGCAAAGGGAGGACACACATCAGGGAAAATGCCTCTGAGCTTGTGCCTGGGGCACAGCACCTCACCTGCAAAGTGCAGCTGCATTTCACCTGCTGAAGGGGGAGGTTTTGGGTTTTTTACATGTTCAAAACCATGGAGGGGCCTTAGAATTCCAGAATCCCAGAGTCACTGAGGCTGGAAAAGCCCTCCCAGGCCATGGAGTCCCTGCCTGATGCTCACCTTGTCCCCTGAGTGCCACCTTGCACGTTTGTAACCAGGGCTGGAGCCCCTGGATGGAGGGGGGAGCTTGTCCTGCACACCCCAGCCCTGCTGGGCCCTCTGCCCCTGCCTGGCCACTGAAATCCCTCTGGGGAACTCAGCCTCACACCCAGAGAGGCTGGGCAGGGGTTTGGATATCTACATGTGTGTGGATGGATGGATGGATGGATGGATGGATGGATGGATGGATGGATGGATGGATGGATGGAGTAGATAGATAACAGATAGATAGATTGATTGATAATTGATAGATAGATAGATAACTGATAGAGAGATGATATAGATAGATAGATAGATAGATAGATAGATAGATAGATAGATAGATAGATGATTGATTAGATAGATAGATGATAGTTGGATGATAGATAAAAGATAGATTAGATAGATGACAGATAAATAGATGGATAGATAGATGATAGACAGATAGAGAGACAGATAGATCTATTAGATAGATAGATAGATAGATAGATAGATAGATAGATACATAGATAGATAGATACATAGATGATAGATAGATGATAGATAGATAGATAGATGATAGACAGATAGATAGATAATAGATCTATTAGACAGATGGATAGATAGATAGATAGATAGATAGATAGATAGATAGATACATAGATGATAGATAGATAGATAGATAGATAGATAGATAGATAGATGATAGATAGATAGATAGATAGATAGATAGATAATAGATCTATTAGACAGATGGATAGATAGATAGATAGATAGATAGATAGATAGATAGATGATAGATAGATAGATAGATAGATAGATAATAGATCTATTAGACAGATGGATAGATAGATAGATAGATAGATAGATAGATAGATAGATAGATAGATAGATAGATACATAGATGATAGATAGATGATAGATAGATAGATAGATGATAGACAGATAGATAGATAATAGATCTATTAGACAGATGGATAGATAGATAGATAGATAGATAGATAGATAGATAGATACATAGATGATAGACAGATAGATAGATAGATAGATAGATAGATAGATAGATAGATGATAGATAGATGATAGACAGATAGATAGATAGATAGATAATAGATCAATTAGACAGATGGATAGATAGATAGATAGATAGATAGATAGATAGATAGATAGATGATAGATAGATGATAGATAGATAGATAGATAGATAGATAGATAGATGATAGACAGACAGATAGATAGATAGATAGATAGATAGATAGATAGATGATAGATAGATAGATGATAGATAGATACATAGATGATAGATAGATAGATAGATAGATAGATAGATAGATAGATAGATGATAGACAGACAGATAGATAGATAGATAGATAGATAGATAGATAGATGATAGATGATAGATAGATACATAGATGATAGATAGATAGATAGATAGATAGATAGATAGATACATAGATGATAGATAGATAGATAGATAGATAGATAGATAGATAGATAATAGGTCTATCAGATAGATAGATAGATAGATAGATAGATCGATAGATCATCTGCAGAGGAGTATTTGCAGGCCCTGGACGTTATGAACACACCAGAAGCAGAAGTTCCTCGGGCAGAGCCTGGTGTGTGTCAGAGCTTTGGGGGAGGCCGCTGCCCCGGGTGTGTCACAGCAGGGACAGCCCAGTCAGTGCCTGCCAAAGGCCCTGGGCAGGCACACAAAGGTGACAGGGCTCTGAACATGCCTGCAAGAGCAGCATCAAAGGCTGCTTCAGGAGCCTCCTGTTCAGGCACTGAGCAGAGCCAAGGCAGCACTTAGGAGGGCACTCAAGGAGATTGGTAAAGTGCTCCATCAAGAAAATAGCTGGGACTGGAAACGCCTGCATCCTGCATAGGCTCAGTGTCCAAACACTTGAACCTCACCCCGTGGCTGCTGAGAGCACTCAGGGCTGCAACTGGGACCCTGTCAGGAAATAGCAGCGATAAATACCAGCATTCAAAATGAAAAAACAGAGAAAAACAAAATAAACGGAAGAGCAAACAGAAACTGGCCCTTGTATGCTGGGGAGAGGTTTGAGAAAAAAGGGCAAAATATACTGTTTGCCATTGAAAGATCAATGTTTCCCATGACAAAAAGCAAACTAAAACCATAGAGAATCTCAAGCTTTCATTTTTAGAGGATATCAGTTGTTACTTTCAAATTTTAATTTTTTTAAAAGCAAATTATCAGCAGCCCAAACCCTCCTGTAACAGATTTAACACTCAGTAAATATTCTAGTTATATTCAGCAGTTTCATCTGTGTCCATCTTCTTTGTAAGGGGGATCTGCTGCTTTGGCTGTGCTCTGATAACACAATTAAAATGCCCAAACTATTTCAGCAGACCTAAATACTGCAGCATGGCCACAGTAAATAAAGTTTAGATGATCCTTCAGCGGCTTGCTTTATTATATGCATAAAAATCTGGATGTGGATGCAGGGAATTCACGCAAATGCTGCCTGTTAAAGGCAGCCAGCTCAGGGAAACTGCAAATCTGTGCTGTAGTAAAACATTACTGTTGGAGAATAAACATAACTAGAAGTTTGATGGAAAAATGACAAAGTATTCAGTTTTCACCCAGGAGCTGTTGTAAATACAAATATCCCCGTAATCCCTGCTCAGCTGGCTCTGGGAGCTGGGGTTGTGTCTGCAGCAGATCTGGAGGCTGAGTTTAACTCTTTTACACCCTGCAGGGCACCAGGCTTTGGGTACTGGGGGAATTCCCTCCTGGAAAGGCTGTCCAGCCCTGGCACAGCTGCCCAGGGCAGGCTGGAGTGCCCATCTCTGGGGGCTGGGGGTTAAAGCCCTGTGGATGTGGCACTTGGGGACACACTTGGGGTCAGCGTGGCCTTGGCAGGCTGGGGAAGGCTTGGACTCAACCTCAGAGGGATTTTCCAACCTAAAGGATTTCATTAATCAAAGTAAACCAAACAGAAATTACTATGAAACTATCTTTACAAATGAAGTGGATTGATTTTAACACCTCTCTTGGTCCAAAACTTGATTCATATTAGACAAAGAAGCTCAGGACTTGTGCTGATAAAAATGTGGAGATTTTCACTAAAAAAGCACCTGGTTGTGCACAGAGCTGGGAGATAATGAATGAGAGTTAATGGTTCCAGATCTTTGGGCAACACAGAGAATTATGGTGTCACAATTTCACCTTGGGACACTCCAAACTGACCTGGAGCAGAGCTGCCACTACAGGTAACACCCAGCCTGTGCTGCTGGTGGCTGCGTGGGAAGAGTTGGCAAAATGTCCCTGCAGGAGCTGGACTTGAGCTGGGCAGGACCTTCCCAGCCCCAGGGACTGAGATTTTAATGGCTTGGGATCAGCCTCCAGGAAATGTCTGAACATTCCAGTGAGGTCCCAGAAAAGGGAGCATGTCCTGCATGACAGAACTCCCCTGAAGCCTTGGGCCAGGTAACCCCAAAACTGTGAAAGAAAATGGGGGTGGGAGGAAAGCAAAGCCTGGGTGGTGTCTGGGACAGG
This sequence comes from Molothrus aeneus, assembly GCF_037042795.1. Lineage (NCBI taxonomy): Eukaryota > Metazoa > Chordata > Aves > Passeriformes > Icteridae > Molothrus > Molothrus aeneus. The sequence goes on along the minus strand of NC_089651.1, from coordinate 62,943,645 downwards.
GACAGGGACAGGGACAGCAGGGATCCTGTGCAGGACAGGGACAGGGACAGGGACAGGGACAGCAGGGATCCTGTGCAGGACAGGGACAGGGACAGGGACAGGGACAGGGACAGGGACAGGGGCAGGGCCAGGGACAGCAGGGATCCTGTGCAGGACAGGGACAGGGACAGGGACAGGGACAGGGACAGCAGGGATCCTGTGCAGGACAGGGACAGGGACAGGGACAGGGACAGGGACAGGGACAGGGACAGGGCCAGGGACAGCAGGTGTCCTGTCCAGCTAGACGCTGCAGGCCCAGGCTGGGGGCACTGGGACGAGAGGCAGAGCCAAAGAGGAGCAGCAGAAGTGCCAGAGCTGCTCTTTGGTGCCAGCCAGAGATGCCCAGCAAGGGTTCAGAGCCACGGCAGGAGCAGCAGCACAGCGAGTGAAGCAGCGCAGCAGCTCAGGGCAGCCCAGGGCAGCACGCAGGGACCAGAGGCTTTTAGCCTTGCTCACACAGCCCTGAGAGCTCTGCAAACAGCACAGGGCTCACGAGAGGGCTCAGGCTGGCATGGCTGGGGCAGCCAGCAGTGCCCATTGCCAGGGCTCTGCCACAGCCTGCAGGGGCTCCAGAGCCCCGCTGGCACCAGCCTGCAGCTCCAGGGGACGGGAGATGGGTGTCCCGAGCCTGTGCCAGCTGGCCCGGGGGCAGGAGAGGGCTGTGCTGAGCAGAGCCTGCAGAGGCTGGACTGGGAGCTGCTCGCAGCCCTCGCACCCCCACAGGTGGTGGCACAGGATGCCCAGGGTGACACGGGCAACAAGGGACACTGCTCATCCTCTGGACTCATCTCTGGGGCTACTCCTGAGTGGGGACAAGAAGCGTGGGGCTGACAAACCCTTGTTGCACTGGGAGAGGGGACAGCCCCTGTGCTGCTCCTCCTCCCAGGGCGGGCGGTGCTGGGGATGCTGTGCCCACCGCAGAGCCCGCTCCTGTGCCAGCTGTGCCCGCTGCAGAGCCTGCTCCTGTGCCAGCTGTGCCAGCTGTGCCCACTGCAGAGCCTGCTCCTGTGCCAGCTGTGCCAGCTGTGCCCACCGCAGAGCCCGCTCCTGTGCCAGCTGTGCCCGCTGCAGAGCCCGTTCCTGTGCCAGCTGTGCCAGCTGTGCTCCTCGTGGTGCCTTTCCCAGCTGTGGAAAGGGCTGTTCCTGGGAATGCATTTTCCTCCTTTGGAGCCTTGTCATGGTGATCCTGTCATGCCATCCTCTGATACTTTTATATCTTGAGCTGTACAGATTTGTACTGTCAGGCGTTTCATTCAGCTCCAAATGATTCTTTTCTGCTCCTTTTCCACAGCCTCCCAATTTTTCAGTTTCGTTTATGGGAGATGTTTGCCTTGGGCATGGCACAGCTCCCACTGGTGCCACACATCCCTGCTGAGGCCCTGCTGGCTCTGAGTGAGCAATTCCCACTCCAGCTGGGCTTTCCCAACATCCACAGGAGCTCTGCCATGGCAGGGACACATCCCACTGTCCCAGGGTGTCCCAGTGCCCAGCCTGGCCTTGGGCACTGCCAGGGATCCAGGGGCAGCCACAGCTGCTCTGGGCACCTGTGCCAGGGCCTGCCCACCCCACATTCCTTCCCAGTGTCCCACCCGTGGGAATCCATGAAATCAGAGGGTTTGGGAAAGCTGCAAAAGGCCTCAGAGACAGCAGAACTGGGATTGGAGCTGAGCAGCAGCCGTGAGATTGGTCAGCAGAAAAATTCTGTAAAAACTAGAAAAGGACAAACTGAACAGAGAGGAGAGGAGAGGAGAGGAGAGGAGAGGAGAGGAGAGGAGAGGAGAGGAGAGGAGAGGAGAGGAGAGGAGAGGAGAGGAGAGGAGAGGAGAGGAGAGGAGAGGAGAGGAGAGGAGAGGAGAGGAGAGGAGAGGAGAGGAGAGGAGAGGAGAGGAGAGGAGAGGAGCTGTCCACAGGTGAGCCCTTCACAGCAAGGTGTGCCCAGGGCAGTGGTGCTGCTCTGCAGGCCAGGGTACCTCCCCAGCTCCTCCTGCCACGTCCAGGGTGGCACTCAGGGCCCCATTCAGAGGGAAGGTGAGGGCCTGGCTGGCACCTGGGGGTATCAATCACTCAGCCCTGGTCACTGAGGCCCCAGATCCCCAGCGCAGGGTCATGGAAAAGTGGATTTTTCATGCTCAGGAACAGCAAAGATTCAATTAAGCAGTTTCTGGGAAGTCCTTGGAATGTCTATTTCTGGGCAGTTGAGTCAATTATCAGTCAAATAGAAAATTATTTCTCTCCGATGAAAGCAGAAGGAAATAGATCTGGGTTTAGGCTGTCTGTAAAATACATTTTCATTCCAGAGTGCATTACAGCACATTTCAGTTCTACGTGTCTGTGTTGAAATCTGCACATCCTGCTCATTATGCTCATTAAAAATTAGGTATTTAAAGTTAAAAACCAGAGATCACTCACAAGGCATGAAAGTCTGCAAACAAATGCACATGAAAGTTATTGACTGAGAAAAGAGAGCATAGCAATGAGAGTGAGGAGATGAGGATGAGTCTCGTTATCTCAGGAGGGTGTGGGCTTTATAAAATAATAACCCACCACGGTCTGAGATGGTCCAGAGCAGAGCAGAGCACAACAGAGTGAGCAGCAGTGCTCAGCATCCAGCTGCAATTAGAGGGGAATAAATACTGCTCACTTAGGCTTCATAGCCAATTGCTTGCTTGGAGACTCTTTCCTGTTTGGTCAAGAGAAACCACAGGTAATAAATCTGAATTATGAAAGAGTTCTTAATTTGGCAGCTGCACTCAGTAGTGCAGGTGAAGGATGGGGTGATATCAGAGCAGATTTTGGGAACTGGGAATTCCTGGCTGGGCTGGAATGGCCAGAGCAGCTGTGGCTGCCCCTGGATCCCTGGCAGTGCCCAAGGCCAGGCTGGACACTGGGGCACCCTGGGACAGTGGGAGGTGTCCCTGCCATGGCAGGGGTGGCACTGGGGGGGGGGTTGAGGTCTTTTTCAACCCAAACCATTGTGGGATTCCTTTAGCTCAGGGACACACCTGAACTGAACTGACCTGAACTGACCTGAGCCACTGTGGGCTCTCCTTTAGCCCACCTCAGTCTGGCTTAACCCTTGCAGTGCTGACGTGTCACCCTGATTTTTTAAGTTCTGCTAAGCCTTCTGATGTTTACAGTCTTGTCACAAGCTTTCTCACACACTTTCTGTAAATAACTCATTGTTTTGCATTCTCTTATAGAAGAGGAGAAATTTGATGGGCTGTTGGTTTGTCCAGTGTCATTGGAGAGGTGGCGCTGTCACCCTCCAATCCACTGTCACTTTTGGAACTCTATAAATGTTGGAGTCAGAAATTAAAAACTCTCATTTTACCATCGGAAAGCTTCATTTCTGTGTCGTGTTACTTCACGTCCTATAACAACACAGGGGCCTGGGGCAGGCACAGGGGTCAGGGTCAGCCCCAGCTGCTCAGCTGGAGGAGCCAAGGCAGTGAGTGCTGAGCTGCTGCTGGTTCCAGTGCTGCTAAATCAGGTTCTTTGTACAGCACTGGGTGCATTGCAGCCTCCATCCCATCCCTGTTGCTCCTTTTATTGTGGGTCAGCCTGTGCCACACCTCGGGTTTCTCACTGTGCTCCTCTGGCTTCTCCTGGAGCAGAGGAGGCTCAGGGGCCCTTGTGGCTCTGCACAGCTCCTGCCAGGAGGGCACAGCCGGGGGGAACAGGGACAGGAGCAGAGGGAACGGCCTCAGGCTGGGCCAGGGCAGCTCAGGGTGGGCATTGGGGAAATTCCATCATGGCAAGGGTGCTCCAGCCTGGCACAGCTGCCAGGGCAGGGGTGGAGGGCCCATTCTGTGAGGATTTAAAAGCCCTGTGTCAGAATTCAGGATATCCCTCTGGCTGCCCTGGAGTGCCAGGATCCCTGACAGAGTCCAAGACAATTTTGACTTTAATTATGACCCATGGAAAAAAATAACCAACCTTATATGAGGATCTGAAAGCCACGGAAGTCTAAGGAGAATAATAATTAGTTTGTCATGGGGTGAAAAATAGATTTTTTGAGATTTTTAGAATGGGAATTCAGGGGCAAGATGGAGGGATATGGGTGTGTTCAGCCTTTCTTCTTCTTCTTTTTCTTCTTGGCCTCCATCTCCTGCTGTGATGGTGGCACTGCTGGATTGGTTTAGAGTAGAAGCTCACTGTCTAACATAGGTGATAGGCATTGGGAAGTAATTGTAAATATTGTACATGTGGTTTTTAGTACAAAAAGATAACACCACCCAGGGGCAGGCAGAGTGCCTCTGTCTGTCCTGCTGAGCAACCTTGGCGGGTCAGGAGAAAGAATTTTCTAGATAAGGAACAATAAACAACCTTGAGACAGAGAGCTGAAGAGCTCTGACTCCTTCTTCGACCCCTGGGCTGGGAAAAGAGACTTTCTGACACATCTGGGGTCTCTGTGAGCAGCAGAGATCCTGAGAGCCCTGGGGATGTGGCACTTGGGGACAGGGGCCAAGGGCTGGGTCAGGTTCACTGCCCTGGCCCTGGGCACCCCCAGGCACCCAGGGGCCCCAGTGTGGCTCATCCCTGGGGATGGCCCTGCCTGTGCCACCCCTGTGCCACCCCTGTGCCCTCCCTGTGCCACCCCTGTGCCACCCCTGTGCCACCCCTGTGCCATCCCTCTCTCCCTGGCAGCCAGATGTGACCCTGTGGCTGATCCTGGCTGTGTGACACACAGCTGAGATGAGCAGGACACTTTGGAAGGTGGCCTGATGTGACAAGAGGTGAGGAGAGGTGGCTGAGAGCTCCATCAGAGCCCACCTGCGCTCCAAGGGTCGCACACAGGGCCCTGGTCCAGTGGCTCTGAAATTCCAGCACACGAGCCCTGATCTCACCTGCAATTGAATATTTATTCAGAACCATGCCCAATAAAGCATTTATAGGCCTCTAAAAGCAGCTAAATCTTCTCAAGACAAGGTAAACCTTTGATGTTCAATAACCTGTATTATAATAAGTATCTGCTCTGGAAAATAGGGAAGGAAAATGGAAAGCTTTCGAGCAGAGCAATCCTTCACCTGCTGCAAATTGGTTTACAAGGCATTTTAATACATCACCAAGGGATTGCAGCTACTGACCAGCACACAGCAGCCTGGCAAGGCAGTGCTGGGCCTGCCAGGCCCCTGCGGGAGGGGATTTTGGAACAGACACAGGGACACCTTTCCTCAGGGCATCTGGAATGTGTCTGGGAAGGACGAGTGCAGGCAGAGAGCACAAACCAGCTGGGTTAGACTGGCACAGTGACCAAAACAGGGCATTTCCTCAGTGTCCCCAGCCCAAAAGTGCCTTTTGCACTCTCCCCACATGAATATTTGCTCTGTAAAACGTTTCTTTGGCAGCTGTGTGGAGAGCAAAGAGCCAGTGGCTGTGGATCCCTGCAGGGTGGGCACTACCCCCGGCCTGCCCCTGGAGCAGAAGTGTTTGAACAATGGCCCCAGTGGGGCTGGAGCTCCTGCTCAGCCCCAGAGGGACCCAGCAGTGGGGCTGGGTGGGCACTGCAGGTCCCTCCCAGCTGAGATTCTCTCCTCAGTGAGGAACAGGGAGTGCAGCTCTGTAAATTAGGGATATTTGGACAGGCAGGTGCTGTAGGGGAATGTGGTTTCTCCAGGAGGGGAGGAGAGACCCCACAGAACATCCGGCAGCCTTGGGTGAGCCCCAGGAGCTGCAAAACCTCCTGCAGGTGGAGGGAGCCAGGGAGAAAAGGCCCAGGGGAGCAAGGAGTCCCCAGGACTGAGGGTGAATGGTCAAACACAGCAAATTTTCTTAGAAATGAACCAGGAGGGGAATAACTCAAAGCAGGGGGAATGATCCTAATGAAGAGATTGAGGAAAATCAAGAGATTCTTTTCATGTGTCATAATGGGCAAAAAATAAAAACCAATCCACCAAACAAAAGAACAAAACCAACAAAGACAAACAAACAAAACCCCAAAACCAAGCAAACAAACAAACCAAGCAAACAAAAAACCCAAACCCCAAAAGACTCAAATCAAACAAACAAAAACCCCCAAAACCCCAAAAAAACCAAACCAAACAGACAAAACCCCAGTGTTTCCCAAAGTCAGTGCTGTCCAAAGCAGGAATATGACAGCTCTGGAGAGCAGGAATGAAAGCAGAGAATTGTTTGGAAGCCTGGAAGCAATCCCCTGGCAGCACTGGTTTGCAGTGGGTTGTTCTCACCCTGTGTTATCCTGAGCTGCTTCTTCACTCTGCGTTCTCCTGGAGGAGCTGGGCTCTCTGAAGGAGCCAGCCTTTCATCTGCTGGGCTGTGCCTGGCATCTCGCAGTCCAATTCTTGCATAATCCAATTAAAATGGATGGATTGTTTAGAAGTGTATACGGAAGGATAATTAGCTTATTCTATCCATGTAAATAAAATGTCTCACTACACAGCTTCAGTGACAGTAGAGAAGGCAAACACTTGAAAATGCAAGGAAAAGATGACAAAAAGCCCCAAACACAAATCAGGAGAAAATTCACTTTGTACCAGTCATGTTTTCCTGCAGCAGAGTGAAGTGAATTTGGTCAGATTGAGGAAAATCTGTTTCACACTGTCCCAGGGTTCCTCCTTGTGTCAGAGTGTCCTGGTTTGGAAAGCCAGGAGTCTGCTAAGGGAGGCAGGAGCCTCCCCTGAAATGGAGAATGTGAACCCTCCCCACCCCTCCCAATTGCTATAAATTTTAAATTAAGGGGCTCTCAGGCAAAAATATGGGAGCAGGAAATAACAGTTCTTTAATAGGGAAAGGCAAAAAATAAAGGATGAAATAAACAATGCAGTGAACCAAACCAACAGTGCCAGAGTCAGAGCCCAGCCTGACACCCTGTGGGTCAGGGTGCTGGCAGCAGCCCCATTGGAATTGTGGCTCAGCCCTCCTGCAGTGCCAGGGGTGGCTCTGCTGGAGCAGGGATCCTGGAGAAGGGCGGAGTCTTCCTCTGCAGATCCAGGGGAAGGAGAGGCAGCTGCTGCTCCTCTGGGCAATCCAGTGCAGAAGCCGTGCTGGTGTTCCAGAATCTCCAGATTCTATCCAGGTAGGAATGCTTGGCTCCTCCCTCTGGGCTCACATCTGCCAATGGGATGCTGTAGTTCTTATCAGCCATGCAGGGACATTCCATGGCTGTTATCAGCAGGTGTCCCCTCCCGAGGGAGGAGTGGGTGTGGTCACTCAGAGAGAGAGATAAGGCAAACTGCCCACTTGACAAAGGCAATCTGCCCTACAGATGGTGATTGAAAACATCTTGCATTGCAATGTTCAACACAGAGCAATGCTCCTGGCTCCTGGGAGAGCTCCCCAGGCTGCTCCCACCAGCTGTGCCAGCTGTGCTGGGGGAGCAGCAGCTCTCTGACAGCCACAGCCCCTGGGCTGGAGACTGGGTTTGTCCAGCAGCACCTGCTGGGGTGAAGGTTTCCAGGATTTGATGGCAGAAAATGTTCTCCCTGCATAGGGAGAAATAAACCCCCAAAGAGCATGCTCCTGAGCAATCAGCATAATGTGTGGGTGGGATTCTGGGGGTTTGGATGGGGTTTTGTGCAGTCAGGGGTGTTCATGCTGTGTGGCTGCTCCCAGGGCAGGGCTGTTTGTGTGTCCAACCTCCCACATTCCCCTGATCAGAGGCAAGACAGGTGTGGTGTTGTTATAGATTCATATTACAATATTGGCATTTCACAGACATTCCAATGGATGCTCTATGGTCTATTTGTTCTATATTCTATATTCTCTGTGTGTGCTGTTGCAGTCACTTTGCTCTAAAGATCCAGTTGTTTTTCCTGCTGCCCATGAAGCTCAGTGCAACAGCTGCTTGTATTGTCACTTGTATTGACAAAAATATTATAAAAATATCAGAGAACTTTGGCTTTTCCTGCCCTGAACTTTGTGTATTTATCAGCACTCATCACCTTCATTTTGTTATTAATTGACTCCTTTTCTGACCATGATCTATTCACACGTGATGACACTATGAACATCATCATACAGCAGTTTCATCTTGAAATTTAATGGGTGACAATGCATGGAATTTCATTTGCATTTTTACTATTGCTTTTTTTTGTATGCATCAAGCAACAGTTGCTGGTGTTAAAATGCCTGCTGGAGAGCAGCCAGTGCACCCAGGATGAGCACAGCTGGACAGATGTGCCCAGCAGCAGCACTCGGGGCTGAAGGCAGCATGGGCCAGGGCCCAGGGCTGCAGGGGATGAGAATGGGCTGAAAGCACAGGCCAGGAATGGGCAGGCTCTGGAAAGGTGGCCCCGAGGAGGAGCCGGGCTGAGCAGCTCTGGGAGCCTGGGAAGTGCTCTGGGAAAAGCTTCCTGTGCAGGAGGGGCTGGGGATGTGCAGCAGCTGATGGAATTCCAAGGGATTGAAGGGGTATCCCCGAGGAGAGCAGGGTGCTCCTGCTGAGGGCCAAGGTGCACCCGGCCCTGAGAACCTTTGCTCTGGGCTCCTTGGCTCCTTTGTGGTAATTTTTACATTTCCACAGGACACTGAGCGTGGTTTGCACAGTGTTCATCTGTCCAAAAGGCTCTCTGCTGGCTGAGCTGAGCTGAGCTGAGCTGAGCTGAGCAGGACAGAGCTGCAGCTCCATGCTCAGCTGCCTCTGTTCCTGGTGCTGAAGGAAATAACTCCTGGTGCTGAAGGAAATAACTCCTGCTGCAGACAAGAGGTTTCTTGTGCTGCTTTGTACAGCAGCGAGCAGGCAGCGCTCACCTGAGTATTGCTGATAGAAATGTTTGGCTTTTCTCATTCTCTTGATTTTGAAATAGCTCTGTCTGTAGGCAGCATCAGTGTGGGATATGGCTCAGAGGCAAAAATAGCTCTGGAGAGGCTTTGGAGGAGCCTTCGGGGAGACAGAGCCAGTTTGGCGTTGATTGCAGCTGTAGAATCCTAATAAACAATTTTCTTAATAAAGAGACTGGTCCTAGAGTCATGTAATTACTGAGCTCCCAGCGAGTGCATGCCCTGACTGCTTTAATCTCCCTCAGCTCCTGGCCATGTGAATCAGCCTCTCCTCAGCCAGCCCTGCCTTCTCCCCAGCCCCAGCAGGGCCTGATTAAAAGTGTCACCTGCCCAGACTGGTCACACTTGGGCTGTGCTGTGCCCGGGGGCCCTGGTGCAAACCCAAGTTATGTAACCCTGGGATTTGAATGACAAAAATACCCCTGGAAATGAGACAGACGAGCTGACATATGCAACTGAGTCATTGTGTTCCTGGAACACAGCTCAGTGCAGGGAGAGCTTCGTGCTGAAATACAAAATAGCCCTGCTGTACCCAGTGTGAGTTATCTGGAGGCAAAGCAGCAGCACAGCTCTTGGGTGTTATTTTATTTTCTTCCCTGGCAGGGTGGGCAGGCCCTGGCACAGGGTGCCCAGAGCAGCTGTGGCTGCCCCTGGATCCCTGGCAGTGCCCAAGGCCGGGCTGGACACTGGGGCTGGGAGCACCTGGGACAGTGGGAGGTGTCCCTGCCATGGCAGGGGTGGCATTGGGTGACATGGGATGGGATTCCATCCATCCAATCTTCAGTTCCTTCCATCCCAACTCTGGGATTCTATTTTTCTTTCTACTGTGCTTCTGGAACTGGTAAGGTTGGAGTTCCTTCAAAGCTAAAAACATTATCTGTCACTTCTGGGGTGCCCCAGGCCTCTTCTCAGGCTGTCTGTGGGGTTCATGTGCTGAGCCTGTGGCTTCTGCGGCCACAGAACAGCTCAGGGTGGGCTCTGCAGGCTCAGTGTGGTCCTGGCAGATGGGAACAGGCTCAGACTTTCCCTTTCCCAGACCAGAGGAGATCCAGGCTGCAGAGGACATGGATTCCAAGCCCCAGAAGGAGCAGGGAATGAGCTGATGTTTTCTCTAAACCCCCTGGCTGCTCCTTCTGCAGAGCAGCCCTGTGCTGTCCCAGTTTGCCCTGGGGGCAGGTCAGGAGTGCTGTAACTCAGTCTGGCTGAGGGGGGTTCTGTGAACACCCTGAGTCCCAGCCTGCCCTGCTCCCACAGCCAGCTCCTCTGCATGTTGGGATGGATCTCTGCTGCTCACAGTGACCCCAGATGTGTCAGAAAGTCTCTGTTCCCAGCCTGGCAGTCAAAGGAGGAGTCAGAGCTCTTCAGTTCTCGGTCTCAAGGTTGTTTATTGTTCTTATCTATAAAACTCTTTTCCTGCCTTGAGGTTGCTCAGCAGGACAGACAGAGGCACTCTGCCTGCCCCTGGGCAGTGTTATCTTTTTATACTAAAAACCACATGTACAATATTTACAATTACTTCCCAATACCTATCACCTATGTTAGACAGTGAGCTTCTACTCTAAACCAATCCAGCAGTGCCACCATCACAGCAGAAGATGGAGGCCAAGAAGAAGAAGGAGAAAGGCTGGACACGCCCAGATTCCTCCATCTTGCCCCCTGAACCCCCATTCTAAAAACCCCAAAATCTATTTTTCACCCTGTGATAACTTCACTAATATTCTACTTCAACTGTTGTGGCCTGCAGACCCTCATCTAAGGTTGGTAATTTGCTCCAGGGGTCACAATCAAACCCACAGGGGCATCCTGGGCTCTGTGCCAGGGTCTCTGAGCCCCCTGGCAGGGTCTGGGCTGCTCAGGACAGCCAGAGGGATGTGCTGGGTGCTGACATCTGCAGAGCCAGGGCAGGGTGTGGGAGCAGCTGGGCCCTGTCCCTTGGTGACCCTGAGTGTCACCCTGCCCTGCTCCCACAGCCAGCTCCTCTCAGAGCCAGGGAAGGGCCTGGGAGCAGCTGGGCACTGTCCCTTTGTCCCCAGGTCCCTGCAGCAGGCAGGAAACGATGGCATCTCCCGGGGTTAAGCACAGGTGGTGCTGGGGCAGAGTTCCAGGGTGGTTTGGGTTGGAAGGGACCTTAAAGCTGATGCCACCCCTGCCCCTGTCCCTGGTGGCCTGGGGACAAGACCTCTACTGTCACAGACACATTTTCTGAAAAATCCTTTTGCCAGGATCTTTTCCCTGAGAGGCTGGGAAGTTTCAGCTTCTCCATGTTTTGCTGCTTTGGAAATGTGATCTGGGGTATTGTTCACCCAGCATGTGAAATTGTTGATGACCAATGGCAGCCACCTGTGTCGAGGATGTGAGCAGTCACACGATTTTATTATCATTCCTTTCCTTCCTTTCCTTTCCTTCTGATGAAATCCTTTCTTCTACTCTTTTAGTACAGTTTTAGTATATCATTTTCTTTTAATATAATATATATCATAAAATAATAAATCAGCCCTCTGAAGCATGGAGTCAAGATTCTCATCTCCTCCCTCATCCTGGGACCCTGCGAACACCAGCACACAGTAGCACCCCTCACCCAGGGAGGGTTGCTGCCTCTGCCTGCTCATTTGTAGGCAAGGACACACAAGGGGCAAGCCCCCAGTTTAATTTGCTTTCCCAGCAGGCAGGGCTGCTCTTGCCCATGGGGAATTGCCTTGGCACTGTCAGGCAGAGGCAGATCTTGGGAAGGAGCTCCTGTGCTGTGTCAGGGAGGAAAGTGAGTGAGCTTGGCACGGGGATCTCTCCTGGGACTGCAAATGTACTGAACTGATTTGCAAATAGCAGCACATCCATAACTTTGACAGACGTCCCCAGCATTGATCTTCCTCAAAACAACAAATTAGGAGGGGAGGTGAGGAGCGTGAGCTGGATTCTCTGCTCTGTGATACTTCCTGGCTTTTTCACCTTTTCCTGAGGAAGAAGTAAATTCAAGTGGCATCTCCTCTTTGCATTCCTGGGCTGGAAGTTTCGTGGGGAGGATGGCCAGAAGAGGCTTCCTGGGGACGATTCCCAGCTCCCTGGTGCCATTCCAGACCCTGAGGGAGCCCTGCAGGAGGGGACTGTGACCCCCCAGCCTCCGTGGGCTCAGGTTCTCAGTGCAGGTGGGACAGCTCAGCCTCTGCTCTGGTATCACAGAATCACTCAGCATGGGAAAGGCTTCCAAGATCATCAGGGTCACTTCTCTGCTGCCAAACAGCAGCAGCTGATCAGGATCTCCTCATTCCATGACAATCCTCAGACAGGGTTTAATGGGCTGTGTCCTCCTCTGGGATATGCTGTGGTGGAGCCCTGAAATGATTTAATCAGACCCTCTCCCTCTTTGCCTTTTTTCTGGCATGTACAGGGACAAAAAGAGGCTTTAATTGAGTATCTCTTGGAAAGAAGTTGGGACAATTCAGTCAGGTTCTAGATCTCCTCAACCCCAAAAAATAAATCCTGTGAGAATGAAGATGGAGCCCAGGGGGGAGTGAGGAGAGGCTGAAGGGTTTGCAGAGCCTGAAGAGCTGTGGAGGATCTTCCTGCCTCCCCCAGCTCCCTAAAGAGCTGTGGAGGGCATGGATCCAGGGTTTCCTGGGGTGCACAGAGGAGGCAGGGGCAGAATGGGGATTTCCCTGTGATCTGAGGGGTGGGGAGGCAGGGGCAGAATGGGACGGGGATTTCCCTGTGATCTGAGGGGTGGGGAGGCAGGGGCAGAATGGGACGGGGATTTCCCTGTGATCTGATGCTCACCTTTGAGGGTCCTGCGCAGGGAGTTTTCCCCCAGCTGCAGTCTGCATGCCAGTGTGGAGCTGTGGCAGTGGCAGTGCCCTTTGGGAGCACCCGAGGGGGCATGGGGGACCTGCCTGGAGGGGCTGGGCTGGGCTGGGCTGGCCAGGGTGGGGCAGTGCTGTGATGCTGTATTAATTCTCTTAAGTGGTGTGTTAAATAGAGTTTTAGGTTATAAAAACTGTTAAAATAGAAACGATGCTATGTAGGATACTTTTTTTAAAAGAAAGGACTCACAGTGAGATAGCAGCCACAGGACTCCTGAATCTTTCAGAGAAAGAGAATTTATTGCTCCATTATCAGAAGAAATGAACTTCTTCCCGCCTTGAAGGCGCTGTTAGGATTCGGAGGAAGAAGTTGATGATGACCAGACAGAATCCTGTGTTTGAATGGAATTTATGCATCATGGATGAGCTGTATGAATATGCAACAGGCCATTGCTTTTAAGCGTTAATCCTCTGTTAACGTGGGTCCTTTTTCGGGCTCATGCTGCCCAGAAAAAGGTACCTGGACTTCTGTAACTCTTTGTATTTATTGTCTCATATTGTCCTAATTCAAATTGTCCAAATTATTATTTCTCTAATTGTATTACTATTTTTATAACCATTTTATTACTGTGCCAGGGATGAAGGAGTGCTCTGGGATGTGCCAGGTGGAGCTGCCTGATGGAGGCTGGGATGGCCAGGATGGAGCAGTGCCCCAGCCAGCAGTACAGCTCTTTGTCCAGGAGGGCTCTGGGATGTGTCTGATGGAGGCTGGAATAACCAGGATGGAGCAGTGCCCCAGCCAGCAGCACAGCTCTTTGTCCAGGAGGGCTCTGGGATGTGTCTGATGGAGGCTGGAATAACCAGGATGGAGCAGTGCCCCAGCCAGCAGCACAGCTCTTTGTCCAGGAGGGCTCTGGGATGTGTCTGATGGAGGCTGGAATAACCAGGATGGAGCAGTGCCCCAGCCAGCAGCACAGCACTTTGTCCAGGAGGGCTCTGGGATGTGTCTGATGGAGGCTGGAATAACCAGGATGGAGCAGTGCCCCAGCCAGCAGCACAGCACTTTGTCCAGGAGTGCCCAGGGAGGAGGGAATGCTCTGGGATGGGCCAGCACAAACCCTTGAGCTCCAGTCCTGTACCCAGAACAGCCCAAGCTCAAGTGTGGTGCTGTTTGGGTTGGTTTGTCACAGGTGGATCCTTGGAGACACGGGTGAAGGTGGGAGGACATTCAGTGGCTTCACCTGAAGCTGACCAGATCCAGGGAAAACCTGGGCACTCCAAACCATGAGGGAGCTGACGGGCAGGCTTTGGGGCATTGGTGTGGGGAGAGCTCTGTTTGGGGCAGGATGTGGGGGATGCAGTGTGGGGTGGCTCTGCTCGGGGCAGGGTTTGGGGGGAGCTCTTTTTGGGGCAGGGTTTGGGGGAGTGGTGTGGGGGTATTTCTGCTTGGGGCAGGGTTTGGGGGATGTTGTGTGGGGGGAGCTCTGTTTGGGGCAGGTTTGGGGGATGTGGTGTGGGGGTACCACTGCTCAGGGCAGGGTTTGGGAGATGTGATTTGGGGGGAGCTCTGCTCAGGGCAGGGTTTGGGGGATGTGGTGTGGGGGTACCACTGCTCAGGGCAGGGTTTGGGAGATGTGATTTGGGGGGAGCTCTGCTCAGGGCAGGGTTTGGGGGCAGCTCTGTTTGGGGCAGGTTTGGGGGATGTGGTGTGGGGGTACCACTGCTCAGGGCAGGGTTTGGGGGATTGGTGTGGGGGTACCACTGCTCAGGGCAGGGTCTGGGGGATGTGGTGTGGGGGTACCACTGCTCAGGGCAGGGTTTGGGGGATTGGTGTGGGGGTACCACTGCTCAGGGCAGGGTCTGGGGGATGTGGTGTGGGGGTACCACTGCTCAGGGCAGGGTCTGGGGGATGTGGTGTGGGGGTACCACTGCTCAGGGCAGGGTCTGGGGGATGTGGTGTGGGGGCACCACTGCTCAGGGCAGGGTTTGGGGGATTGGTGTGGGGGGAGCTCTGCTCAGGGCAGGGTCTGGGGGATGTGGTGTGGGGGGAGCTCTGCTCAGGGCAGGGTCTGGGGGATGTGGTGTGGGGGCACCACTGGTTGGTGCAGAGCTGCTGTTCCCCTTTGGGAAGGCAGCCCTGATGGAGCCCTGGGCTGGGTGCAGCAGGGAATAACCAGGATCCCTCTGGCTGTCCCAGTCCTGGGGGAGTGCCAGGACCCCTGTGTAGCTGCCCCTGTCAGTGTGTGCTCCTCGCAGTGACTGAAGGCAGCGTTGTTCTGAGCCCGGGGATGATGTACTGTGACTCACTCAGTGCTCTCAAAGCCCATTTTCCTTTGTCTCGCTACTTTGGAAGCAGTTATATCAATTGCCTGCTTTTCCTGAGCAATTTATTACTATTACAGCTCTTCTGGAGTTTTGAACTGTCTGTAGTTAATGATGCCAGCTATTAAAAAGACACTTTATCCTGAATAACTGTGAGCATCTGGCTTTATCAGCAGTGATGCAACAATTTCTGTGGCTCCAAGTTAAGGGAAAAGCTTTATGTATTGTGAGAGAAACCAGAAGTGAGGAGTGTATTAAACCCCAAATGAGAAACGAGCAGTTTTCCTGTGTGAGGAAGCACTTCTGCGAGACAGAAGTGGCATTTTACAAAGTTTTCCTCCAGGTCTTCACATACTGAACAATATAAATGCGGGCTTGGGTTTGGGTGGCTTTTCTTAGTGGTTTTTACAAAATGTTTCCTGTTGCAGACATCTTTTCATGAAAATCCTTTCCTTAGGATTTTTCCTCCTGAGAAGCTGTGAGGCCTCAGGGACAAAATGTAAACAATGGTTATCTGCTGCTGTGGAATGCATCAGGTGGATTTTTGATTGGCCCATGTTGTTCTTATTCCTTTCTCTTATCTTCTCACAGCCTTTCCCAGAATGATGCCTGGGAAAGTTATCTGAGGCCAGAGAGCTGCTGCCACATCTCATGCTAGGAGGCAGGTGGTGATCTGGCTGTGCATCTAAAATTAGGGAAAAAGAGCTTTCTCTTTCTCCCCTCTTTAATCCTTTATTACCTCAGGAGGACAAAACTCTGAAGGAATTCCAGCTGGATTAGGCAGCATGGTGGAGCCATCAGCTGATGAACAGATGTGGTTTAGGTGGAACTTACAAATGGTGGAGAATACCACGGATGAGCTGAGGCTGAGGGTGTCAGTTCTCAGCAGCTGCCCCAAGACCCTCAGAGGGGCAACTCCAACAGCCTCACCAGGGCTCCATCTCTGCTGCTCCAGGGCATCCGTGGGGACAGAGCTGGGCCAGGTGCTGCCAGCAGGTCCTTCCCAGGGCTCCATCCCTGCTGCTCCAGGGCATCCGTGGGGACAGAGCTGGGCCAGGTGCTGCCAGCAGGTCCTTCCCAGGGCTCCATCCCTGCTGCTCCAGGGCGTCCGTGGGGACAGAGCTGGGCCAGGTGCTGCCAGCAGGTCCTTCCCAGGGCTCCATCCCTGCTGCTCCAGGGTGTCCGTGGGGACAGAGCTGGGCCAGGTGCTGCCAGCAGGTCCTTCTGAGCCCTCCTGCTCTGTCTCTGTCCCTGTGGGTCTGAGCAGCCCCTGGTGCTGCAGCCCCTGCTGCTCTCTCTGTACCCCTCGGGCTGTGCTGGCATTGCCAGGGGCCATTCCTGTGTCCCAACGGCTTCCAACGGGGAGCACTGGGGGGCTGCACTGGGGGTCTGCAGCGTGGGCCTGCACCATGGGTCTGCAGCATGGGCCTGCAGCATCGGTGAACACCATTAGCAAGCAGCGTGGGTCTGCATTGGGGAACACCATGGGCCTGAAGCATGGGCCTGAAGCATGGGCCTGCAGCACAGGTCTGCACCATGGACCTGCAAGCATGGGTCTGCAGCATCAGTGACCAGAGAGGGCCTGCAGTGCGGGCCCTGCACCATCAGTGAGCACCATGGGTCTGCAGCATGGGTCTGCAGCATTGGTGAGCAGCATGGGCCTGCATCAGGGAGCACCATTGGTGAGCAGCATGGGCCTGCAGCATTGGTGAGCAGCATGGGCCTGCATCAGGGAGCACCATTGGTGAGCAGCATGGGCCTGCATCAGAGAGCACCATTGGTGAGCAGCATGGGCCTGCATCAGGGAGCACCATTGGTGAGCAGCATGGGCCTGCAGCATAGGTCTGCAGCATTGGTGAGCAGCATGGGCCTGCATCAGGGAACACCATTGGTGAGCAGCATGGGCCTGCATCAGGGAACACCATTGGTGAGCAGCATGGGCCTGCATCAGAGAGCACCATTGGTGAGCAGCATGGGTCTGCAGCATTGGTGAGCAGCATGGGCCTGCATCAGGGAACACCATTGGTGAGCAGCATGGGCCTGCAGCATTGGTGAGCAGCATGGGCCTGCATCAGGGAACACCACTGGTCTGTAGCACAGGTCTGCACCATGAGTCTGCAGCATGGGCCTGTAGCATCAGGGAGCACTGTGGGCCTGCAGTGTAGTCTGAACCATTGGTGAGCACCATGGGTCTGCAGCATCAGGGAGCACCATTGGCCTGCAGTGAGGGCCTGCACCATGAGTGACCAGCACAGGTCTGCAGCGCAGATCTGCACCACGAACCTGCAGCATGGGTCTGCAGCATCAGTGACCAGCGAGGCCTTGCAGTGTGGGCCCTGCAGCATCAGTGAGCACCATTGGTCTGCAGCATGGGCCTGCAGTGCAGGTCAGCACCATCAGTGACCAGCATGGTCCTGCAGCGCAGATCTGCACCACGAACCTGCAGCATGGGTCTGCACCATCAGTGAACACCATGGGTGAGCAGTGTGGGTCTGCAGCATCAGTGACCAGCGAGGCCTTGCAGTGTGGGCCCTGCAGCATCAGTGAGCACCATTGGTCTGCAGCATGGGCCTGCAGTGCAGGTCAGCACCATCAGTGACCAGCATGGTCCTGCAGCGCAGATCTGCACCACGAACCTGCAGCATGGGTCTGCACCATCAGTGAACACCATGGGTGAGCAGTGTGGGTCTGCACCATCAGTGAGCAGCAGGGCCTGCACCATTGATCTGCAGCATGGGTTTGCACCATCAGTGAGCAGCAGGGCCTGCACCATTGATCTGCAGTGTGGGTCTGCACCATCAGTGAGCAGCAGGGGGCTGCACCATTGATCTGCAGTGTGGGTTTGCACCATCAGTGAGCAGCAGGGCCTGCACCATTGATCTGCAGTGTGGGTCTGCACCATCAGTGAGCAGCAGGGGTCTGCACCATTGATCTGCAGTGTGGGTCTGCACCATCAGTGAGCAGCAGGAGCCTGCAGCACCCCTGCCAGGCCAGACCCCAGCTGCAGCCCTGGCACACCTGCTCTGCCAGGCAGCATGAGAGTGCTCCAGGCAGACAGATGTGATTCCTACCCCAGGAGCTGGGGATAACTCATTAGCAGACTCGTTGGAGTGTCGCTTTACTGCATTATTTCCTTTTTCTGAGTGTGTCAATTTAGGCTGCTTCCAGTGAATTACATCAGTTATTCGAAATGTTCTACAGTGATCTTTAAATATCATCTGTGTCATAAATATTTTATGACATTTTCAGTGGCAAATGATGACTTTAATCAGGCTCCAGAGAAATCCGGCTGGGAGAGCACTCTAGGGCAGGGGCCCTTCAGAGAGCAGCAGTGTTGTGTTCCTGGGAGTGCTGCTGCTCTTCGAGCTGGTGACAAAAACTCTTTGTGCTCCCAGCCTGGAGGAGAGGAACAGCCCTGCTGGCAGCTGAGTATCCCCAGCTCTGGCTGGCTCCAGCCTTGCTGTCCCCATGGGTCACACCTGGTGCTGTCCCCAAGCTCCACACCTAGTGCTGTCCCTGAGCTCCACAAAGATCACACCTGGTGCTGTCCCTGAGCTCCCCATGGGTCACACCTGGTGCTGTCCCCAAGCTCCAGTCTCACTGTCCCCATGGGTCACACCTGGTGCTGTCCCTGAGCTCCAGTCTCACTGTCCCCATGGGTCACACCTGGTGCTGTCCCTGAGCTCCAGTCTCACTGTCCCCATGGGTCACACCTGATGCTGTCCCTGAACTCCCCACAGGTCACACCTGGTGCTGTCCCCCAGCTCCCTATGGGTCACACCTGGTGCTGTCCCCACGCTCCAGCCTGACTGTCCCCACGGGTCACACCTGGTGCTGTCCCCAAGCTTGGGACTCAGGGCTGAGCTGCTCCTCCTCAGCCCAGCCCACCCAGCCCACCAGGGCCCCGGAGCTGTGCAGGGATGGAGCTGCTGGGACAGAAATTGCTGGAGCCAGGACATGCTGGAGCTCCTCAGCCAGTGCCACCATCACAGGCTCCAGGATGGCTTGGGCTGGAAGGAACCTTAAAGGTGTCCCAGCTCCAGCCCTGCCGTGGGCATGGACACCTTCCCCAGCCCAGCTTGCTCTCCCAAAGGGGAACCTGGGTGCTGTGGCCATCAGGAGAGCCCTGGCTGCGGTCCCTTGTGGGAATCCATGAAATCAGAGGGGTTTGGGAAAGCTGCAAAAGGCAGAGACAGCAGAACTGGGATTGGAGCTGAGCAGATTGGTCAGCAGAAAAATTATGTAAAAAGTAGAAAAGGGCAAATAGAACAATGGTCTGTGTATTAATGCTCGTCTAGAATAACTCCCTACATTGCAGAAAAGTTTATCCAGTGAGATATTAGGGAGTTTTCAGCTTCATAATGGAGCTCTGTGCATTGTGTTTGAAGGCTCACAAGCAGGTATTGGATTTGAAATAAGCAAGCATTGTTTAACCAAAGGTACCTGTGCTTACAGTGGTTGGATGGAACTACTGTCAATGTGCTTTTGCTTTGTGGGATTGGTCACAAAACTCATCAAGTGAGTTGTGACATTGAGTTCTTGGTCTGCTGCTGGGCTGTGAGCTGCTGGCATCTTCCCATTGTCATAGCCATGGAATGAGACTGCTGCTGGAAAATCAAACAGCTCCAGGCCCGTTCCCAGCAGTCCCACCCTGTTTGTGATCTGTACACAGACCCCAGCCAGGGGATATCCCTGACCATGCCATGGCCTCCCTGGGCAGGGTCTGAAGGGGGTGGGACACTGGGAGAGCTGGGGGCTCCAAGTCCTGCCCAGCAGGGCTGTTTCCAGAAGGTTCTGGGCACAGTTCAGGAGGGTGCCTGCATGGGCAGTGGGGCTGTGCCCTGGGTGGGAGCTGCAGGGGGAACCAGCACCCTCCAGCTGGAGATTGGGGTGGTCACCCTTCAGTCCATCCATGGCTCACCTGGTATTATTTGAGCTAAAGTGCTCTCATTTTCAGCTCTGTATGTATTTCACTTATTTTTCTTTCTTTTCTTTTTTTTTTTTTTTTAACTCCAGACTAAAAGTTCCAGAAGTTCTACACAAAAACATAGAGAAAAAAAAAATTACCTGTGAATTGAGTTCCTTCTGCATAATGATGTGCTTTCCACAGAACGATAAATGTTAAAACACAAAAATTACTACCTGTGTTTTGGAACAAATCTCTAAAGATAATTAATGTACAGAGACAAGTTTTACCTGTGATTATTCCTTCCAAATCTATGGCTGTTCCTCTTAAGAAGGAAAGCTCTGCATTATAAAACCTCTGCGTGGTGGTGATTGCTGGTTAGGAGGGAGAGATGCTGCCATTTACTTGGAGAATTCCAGGAATACCAGAGGTTATGGTGACCAGGATGTCACTTTTCACGGATGATGCACAAAAAACATACCTTTGTGTGGAACGAGTTATTTGAAGTTAAAGAGCACTTCAGAATGAAAAGGACGAGTGACAAAAAGGCTGAAGCTCTTAAATTGAGGCAAAGTGAAAAGTACAGAGCAGGCTGTGTGAGGAGTGGCCAAGAGCAGCTCAGCAGAAGTGCTCAAAACCTCTCCAAGGGGCAGGAGAAGTGCTGGATAGAGTCCAGGGAGGGAGAGCCCAGCTGGGGAAGGGTGTCCTGAGATGGGGAAGGGTGTCCTGAGATGGGGAAGGGTGTCCTGAGCAGCCCTGAGCTGGGGAAGGGGGCTCTGAGCTGGGGATGGGTGTCCTGAGCTGGGGATGGTTGTCCTGAGCTGGGGATGGGTGCCTTGAGCAGCACCACTGGGCACAGTGCTGCCTCTGCACCTCCCTGGCAGAGCCTGCGGGCAGGAGAGCTCCAGGGACAGTGCCCAGGGCTGGGCAGGGCTGGGCTGCTGTCCTTGGAGGGGCTGGAACCAACAAACAGCTCCAGGGATGGTGTGAGTGCGGTGAACAGCTCCAGGGGTGGAGTGGAGTGCCATGAATAGCTCCAGGGATAGTGTTGGGTGGGATGAACAGCTCCAGGGATGGAGTGAGTGAGGAGAACGGCTCCAGGAATGGTGTTGAGTGCCATGAACAGCTCCAGGAACAGTGTTGAGTGCCATGAACAGCTCCAGGAACAGTGTTGTGTGACATGAACAGCTCCAGGAACAGTGTTGTGTGACAAGAACAGCTCCAGGAACGGTGTTGAGTGACATGAACAGCTCCAGGAACAGTGTTGTGTGACAAGAACAGCTCCAGGAACAGTGTTGAGTGACATGAACAGCTCCAGGAACAGTGTTGAGTGACATGAACAGCTCCAGGAACAGTGTTGTGTGACAAGAACAGCTCCAGGAACGGTGTTGTGTGACAAGAACAGCTCCAGGAACAGTGTTGAGTGACATGAACAGCTCCAGGAACAGTGTTGTGTGACATGAACAGCTCCAGGAACGGTGTTGTGTGACAAGAACAGCTCCAGGAACAGTGTTGTGTGACATGAACAGCTCCAGGAACGGTGTTGTGTGACAAGAACAGCTCCAGGAACGGTGTTGAGTGACATGAACAGCTCCAGGAACGGTGTTAATGTGGCTGTGTCTGTTCTGAGGCCCAGAGCTGCTCGAGGCTCACTGAGTGCCTGGGCCAGCAGAGCGGGGGCTGTGGTGGCCCCTGGGGCTGGCAGGGGGAGCAGACTGGGGTGTGCTGGGTTCAGGGCTGCCTGTGAACAGGAAAACTTCTGAAAATTACAGGACCCACATTCTGCTTAGGGAGGGAACCTCTAAGAGAGCGGGTGCAGCAGGCCCAGCAGCAGTGAGGGTTCTTCTCCCTGATAGGAGATCCTGCTGAGCAGGGGCAGATGTGGCCATCCACAGAATCCCAGCATGGTTTGGGTTGGAAGGGACCCTAAAACCTCATCTCATTCCCCCCTCGTGCCGTGGTCAGGGACCCTTTCCCTGGAGGAGCTCTGTGCTGCAGCCCAGCAGCTGCTTCTGGGACATGAGCTGGGCTGGGCTGCTGTGGCTCCTGGAGGGGCAGGAGCTGGGAACAGGGACATTCCCTGGGCTCAGGGACATTCCCAGGGTCCCTGGAGGGCAGGAGCTGGGAACAGGGACATTCCCTGGGAACAAGGACATTCCCAGGGTCCCTGGAGGGCAGGAGCTGGGAACAGGGACATTCCCTGGGAACAGAAACATTCCCGGGGTCCCTGGAGGGCAGGAGCTGGGAACAGGGACATTCCCTGGGAACAAGGACATTCCCTGGGCTCCTGGAGGGCAGGAACTGGGAACAGGGACATTCCCTGGGCTCCTGGAGGGCAGGAGCCAGGAACGGGGACATTCCCTGGGAACAGGGACATTCCCTGGGCTCCTGGAGGGCAGGAGCTGGGAACAGGGACATTCCCTGGGCTCAGGGACATTCCCTGGTAACAGGGACATTCCCTGGGCTCGGGGACATTCCCAGGGTCCCTGGCAGGGCAGGAGCTGGGAACAGGAACATTCCCTGGGCTCCTGGAGGGCAGGAGCTGGGAACAGGAACATTCCCTGGTAACAGGGACATTCCCTGGGCTCGGGGACATTCCCAGGGTGCCTGGCAGGGCAGCAGCCTGGAACAGGGACATTCCCTGGTGGAAACCAGGCGCTGTTTGCTGTGACAGAGCTAATTAAGCTCCTGGGAGAATTTATGCAGAGCTAATAAGAAGCAGAACTAAATGTTGTCTTAATTTACCCTCAAGCTCACAAAAACGTTGTTCATTCACGTTGCACTAATTGAGCCAAGAGCTATTAACCCTTCCTTCAGAGACAGAGACCCTTGGCACCAAGGAATCAATCTGCACTTCCCAGAGAGCATCTCCTGTTCCAGGGCTCCTGAGGCCCTTCCTCCATCCTGCAGTGGCTGTGCTGCTTCAGGGCTGCTGATGGCCTCAGAGAGGAGCTGCTTTTCCCTCTGCCCTTCCCAGCTACCTTTGCTGGGCTGGAACTTGCTGCTCAGGATCCCTGTGTGTCAGGGAGCAACGTCCCTGTCGCTGTTGGGGCGGTCACGACACAAAGCAGAGACCACAAGCAGTCTCAGATGGCAACTCTTTATTATTGGGCATGGCTGACCTTTTATACACTTTCCAATTGTTTCTGCTTCTTCTACCCTAACCATTGGCCACAATAAATCAAAATAACACCATTGGTGAAAAGCTACAGTGACTTCAACTAACTTTCTAAAAATGCTTCCTACAGCTGCAAAGTTCTCTTCTTATCTTTCTTCACTTCCTCACTTCTCTTGGTCTCTTTGGTTACAGCCTTGGAGAGAGCTCCTTATCAGCTTCTTCTTGTTTCTCAGCTTCTTCTCCCTCCTTTAGCTAACAGGCCCACTGTCAGCCCCCTCCACACATCCCTGCCTCCAGCTGGGGTGAGGTTTGAGCTCTTGGAAAATCCATCCTGGGTTTGGGCCCCTGTTCATGTCACAGGCTGGGGTTTGGGTTTGTGCTGGTCAGCACAGGAGAGCCAGGGGCTCTGCTCTTAGGGAAACCTGGGGACAAGGACAGAGAGACAGGACCAGGGAATGGCTCCCAGTGCCAGAGGGCAGGGATGGGTGGGAGATTGGGAATTGGGAATTCCTGGCTGGGCTGGAATTGCCAGAGCAGCTGTGGCTGCCCCTGGATCCCTGGCAGTGCCCAAGGCCAGGCTGGACACTGGGACACCCTGGGACAGTGGGAGGTGTCCCTGCCATGGCATGAAGCCACTCCAGGGAACCTTTTACCCAAATTAAAAGAGCCACATGAATGAAGCACTGGTGGGGTTTCTCTTGGAGTCCCTCAGTGGTCCCCACCCCAAAAGCAGTCAGAAACCCCAAACTGCAGCCCCAAGGTCAGCACTGCTCCCTCAGAGCCAGGGACACGTTCCTGGTGTTGTGGAGGGCAGGGCAGGCTGGGCTCTGCTTGGGGCTGCAGGCCAGCCTCACCTGTGCTCTTTAAAGAACACCAAATATCATTTAGTGCCCTTTTCATCCTCCTGATCACTTGGAATTCTTGTGATGTTCCTCGGGAGCACAGGGAGGAGCTGAGCTCTCCTCACATTTCATCAGGGCAGCTGCATGAGCTGTTGCAGGAGCTCTTCAGATAAAAAGGATGCTGCAAAGGCAGTGGCAGAAGATCAGGCCTCCAGTTCTCACATTACTCTTAATCCTGTGTTTTCATCCTGTCATCTAGGAAAAAGAAGGGGAAAAAAAGGCAAAACTCACTAAAGCTCCTTTCTCCCATACAGCTTTCATGTTTCTGGCATTTCCTGGTTTATCAGTCACTGACAAACCATCAGAGACAAGTGTCTGGCAGTGCTCAGAGCCAAGGCTGAGCTCAGCCAAGCACTGCAGGGTTGAAATGCTGCCTCAGCCTTGCCTGAAATGTCCCAGGCAAGAGACTCCAACACTGAACTTGGAATCTTGTGACAGCAGGGCAAGATTTCATCATGCTGAGCATCTCTGGCAGCGAGCAGGGCATGGAAAAGCCTCATTTTGGAACAGTGGAAGTCAAGAACAGCCTTAAAATCACAGAATCCCAGATTCCTTTGGGTTGGAATGAACCTTCAAGATCTCTCATTGTCCACCCCTGCCATGGCAGGGACACCTCCCCTTGTCCCAATGTCCAGCCTGGCCTTGGGCACTGCCAGGGATCCAGGGGCAGCCCCAGCTGCTCTGGGCACCTGTGCCAGGGCCTCCCTTGTGTAACACAATCACTGAGGTGCCAGGGTCCAGCTGAGCCTGGCGAGCCCCAGGAGCTGTCCAGGGTCCCTGGGACAGGGAAGGGGTCTGGCAAAGGACAGGAAAAGCAAGGAGGAGATGTGTTCCTCTCTGTAAAATCTGCAGGGGAACAAGCACAAAAGAGGGAGCAGAATTGAGTAAATTGTGGGATTCTCCTGTGCTGAAAGCAGCCCAGTGGGCCGTGACTAGGAATACATTAGTGTAAATTAAAAGGTGTTAACACCACAGCAACGAGGGTTGGGAGAGCTCCAAAAATGAACAGCAGGAGAAGCATTAACTTCTCTTCTGTGATTGTGGATGGACCTGTGAGCTGGGAGAACAGCTGGAATGGGAAGTGCTAGTTCAGGTTTTCAGGAGCTGCTTCTGAGATCCTTTTTTTGTTTCTTCTTTCCCCCCTTGCAGTCTTGTTGACCCTTTTGAAATGCAAGGGTATTCCTTTAAAAATGAGAGCTGTTTCTCAGACCATGGCATTGCTGGCATGTCTCTAACCCGCAGACCATGGCATTGCTGGCATGTCTCTAACCCACAGAACATGGCATTGCTGGCATGTCTCTAACCAACAGAACATGGCATTGCTGGCATGTCTCTAACCCACAGAACATGGCATTGCTGGCATGTCTCTAACCCACAGAACATGGCATTGCTGGCATGTCTCTTACCCACAGAACATGGCATTGCTGGCATGTCTTTACCCACAGAACATGGCATTGCTGGCATGTCTCTAACCAACAGAACATGGCATTCCTGGCATGTCTCTAACCCACAGAACATGGCATTGCTGGCATGTCTCTAACCCGCAGACCATGGCATTGCTGGCATGTCTCTAACCCACAGAACATGGCATTCCTGGCATGTCTCTAACCCACAGAACATGGCATTGCTGGCATGTCTCTAACCCACAGAACATGGCATTGCTGGCATGTCTCTTACCCACAGAACATGGCATTGCTGGCATGTCTTTACCCACAGAACATGGCATTGCTGGCATGTCTCTAACCCACAGAACATGGCATTGCTGGCATGTCTTTACCCACAGAACATGGCATTGCTGGCATGTCTCTAACCCACAGAACATGGCATTGCTGGCATGTCTCTAACCAACAGAACATGGCATTGCTGGCATTCTCTAACCCACAGAACATGGCATTGCTGGCATGTCTCTAACCAACAGAACATGGCATTGCTGGCATTCTCTTACCCACAGAACATGGCATTGCTGGCATTCTCTAACCCACAGAACATGGCATTGCTGGCATGTCTTTACCCACAGAACATGGCATTCCTGGCATTCTCTTACCCACAGAACATGGCATTGCTGGCATTCTCTAACCCACAGAACATGGCATTGCTGGCATGTCTTTACCCACAGAACATGGCATTGCTGGCATTCTCTTACCCACAGAACATGGCATTGCTGGCATTCTCTTACCCACAGAACATGGCACTGCTGGCATGTCTCTAACCAACAGAACATGGCATTCCTGGCATGTCTTTACCCACAGAACATGGCATTGCTGGCATGTCTCTAACCCACAGAACATGGCATTCCTGGCATGTCTCTAACCCACAGAACATGGCATTGCTGGCATTCTCTTACCCACAGAACATGGCATTGCTGGCATGTCTCTAACCCACAGAACATGGCATTGCTGGCATGTCTCTAACCAACAGAACATGGCATTCCTGGCATGTCTCTAACCCACAGAACATGGCATTGCTGGCATGTCTCTAACCCACAGAACATGGCATTGCTGGCATTCTCTAACCCACAGAACATGGCATTGCTGGCATGTCTCTAACCAACAGAACATGGCATTGCTGGCATTCTCTTACCCACAGAACATGGCATTGCTGGCATTCTCTAACCCACAGAACATGGCATTGCTGGCATGTCTTTACCCACAGAACATGGCATTGCTGGCATTCTCTAACCCACAGAACATGGCATTGCTGGCATGTCTCTAACCAACAGACCATGGCACTCCTGGCATGTCTTTACCCACAGACCATGGCACTCCTGGCATGTCTTTACCCACAGAACACGGCATTGCTGGCATGTCTCTAACCCACAGAACATGGCATTGCTGGCATGTCTCTAACCCACAGAACATGGCATTGCTGGCATGTCTTTACCCACAGACCATGGCATTGCTGGCATTCTCTAACCCACAGAACATGGCATTGCTGGCATTCTCTTACCCACAGAACATGGCATTGCTGGCATGTCTCTAACCCACAGAACACGGCATTGCTGGCATGTCTCTAACCAGCACACTTGGACTGCAGCAGCTGCTGCTCAGCTGGGGCTGGGCGGGCAGGTGAGGCACACCTGGAATGCTGTGCTTCCCTCTCAGCCTGCTCGGGGACTTCCAGGAGCACCCATTGCCATGGACCACCACGGAGCAGGTCTGTTCGACACGGAGCAGGTCTGGAAAGGCAGCAGGTGGATGCTCACAGGAGGTCTGCAGCATGGACATCCCTTGTTTTTCCCAGCTCATCGGTGGGAGAAATGGCAAAACTGTGTCAAACCAGCCCCAAATCGCAGAATATCCCTGGGATGGCTCCCTGAGCATCCCTGCTGCTCTCACCCCTTTGCACACAAACTGTCCCAGCTGGCTCAGGGCAGCACTGGGAGCCAGGGCTGGGGGGACCCAGCTGCACAATTGGCATGTCCCCAGAAAAACCAGGAATAAACCAAGGAGAAAGCAAGGAATAAACCAAGGAGAAAGCAAGGAATATGGAGGTGGATCACCTACTGGAGTCACACCTCACTCAATGAGAAGCTGGAAAATACTCTCCCTGTTTGAGCTCTGCCCAGCCATGGATTCCCAGAGACTTTTAGGAAAAGGAAAGCCAGCAGCTTAATAGCTCAAAGTGCAGAGATTCGTGGGAATTCCATCCTTGGGAGAAGGGAAGAAGGAGGTCTGTGGGAGAGAGGGTGGAGGTACACATGGGCATGTTCTGCTGCACTCCTGCAGCCCTCCCAGGAGCTTTGGGTCCTCACAGCACTCCTGCTTCCCGAGCAAGGGATTCCTGCAGCAGGAAAAGGGTCAGCAATGGGCTGAGGACACTGCAGGCTGCTGCCTGGAAATCTGTGCTTGGGAATATCCCAGACCCAGGGATGGAAATCTGTCCTTGGGAATCCCCCAGACCCAGGGATGGAAATCTGTCCTTGGGAATATCCCAGCCTCATGGAGGGAAATCTGTCCTTGGGAATATCCCAGACCCAGGGATGGAAATCTGTCCTTGGGAATCCCCCAGACCCAGGGATGGAAATCTGTCCTTGGGAATATCCCAGCCTCATGGAGGGAAATCTGTCCTTGGGAATATCCCAGACCCAGGGATGGAAATCTGTCCTTGGAAATCCCCCAGACCCAGGGATGGAAATCTGTCCTTGGGAATCCCCCAGGCTCATGGATGGAAATCTGTCCTTGGGAACATCCCAGACTCATGGATGGAAATCTGTCCTTGGGAATATCCCAGACTCATGGATGGAAATCTGTCCTTGGGAATCCCCCAGGCTCATGGATGGAAATCTGTCCTTGGGAACATCCCAGACTCATGGATGGAAATCTGTCCTTGGGAATATCCCAGACTGATGGATGGAAATCTGTCCTTGGGAACATCCCAGACTCATGGATGGAAATCTGTCCTTGGGAATATCCCAGACTGATGGATGGAAATCTGTCCTTGGGAATATCCCAGACCCAGGGATGGAAATCTGTCCTTGGGAATATCCCAGACTGATGGATGGAAATCTGTCCTTGGGAACATCCCAGACCCAGGGATGGAAATCTGTCCTTGGGAATATCCCAGGCTCATGGATGGAAAGCTCTCCTCTGGGATGACTGGGGAGAACAGAGGAGCTCTAGGGCCATGTGAGCTCCTGCTTTCCTGCTGAAAACACAAAGAGTGCAATAGCTGCAGGCAAATAATGCCTGTGAATCAATCAGGTGTCCCAGCCAGGGATTGCCCGTCACTTGTCCCTGGAAGCTCTCCTGGGATGACAAGGCTGGCCTGGCCAAGGCACTGATTTCCAGCTCCCAAAGCCTGTGAGGGTTATTGGATTTGCAGGAACCCCCATGGCAGGGAGGAATGATGAATTTGACTTCATGTTTTCAGAGGGTTAATTTATTATTTTATGATGCTATTATATTAAAGAATACTATACTATACTAAAGAATACAGCAAGGATACTTACAGAAGGCTAAAAAGATAATAATGAAACTTGTGACTCCCTCCAGTCCCAACACAGCTTGGCCCTGATTGGCCAATGAGTGAAAAAATTCACATGAAACCAATGGAACAATCACCTGTGGGTAAACAATCTCCAAACACATTCCACATGTGTAAAACACAGGAGAAGCAAATGAGATAATTATTGTTTTCATTTTTCTCTGAGGCTTCTCAGCTTCCCAGGAGAAAAATCCTGGGCAAAGGGACTTTTCAGAGAATGTGAATGTGACAGAAGGTGACTCGGACACGTGGCCTGGCTCTGCTGGGAAATGCTGCTTCTCAATCTGACAGGCCAGAAATGAGGCAATTTTGTGCAAAATAGCAGCCTCTGACAAACTCCCTGCATGAAAGTCTTCTTCCCTTTGTGTGACATTGCTGCACCTCTTTTTCTCCAAGATTTCTGACATTTTTCCCATTACTGCAATGAAGTTCTGAGGAAAGAAGGAACTCATCATTCTCTCTTCCCGTGGAAAGGATGAAAAGGGGATGCAATGAAAATTAGAGGGGAAGGTAGCTAAGCTGTGGTGCTCAAGTGGAAGATGTTGGGCTGAAGATGAGTGCCTATGTAGATGTGGTAATAACTGTCATTAATGCTGATGGTGTCAGGTCAAGTCTGCAATGGAATTATCTGGAAAAGCAGCACCCTACAAACAGTATTGGCTGTGTTTCCTGAAGCAGCTGGAGTTTTGTGTTGCAGCTTCTGGCATTTTCTACCAGGAAGCCGAGCCTGGGCTGTGCCAGCAGCTGGAATGCAGATATTGAGGCATTCCCAGTATAACCTGTCTGTGTCTGTTATTTGTCTGTTAAAAACCCATGCAGCGTGCAGGGCAGGACTGGTGAAAAAATCCAATTTCATTCCATTCCCATTCTGTCAGCCATGTAACAGCTTTGCAGAGTGTTCATTCTCTTTCCAGGTCACTTTGCCATGTCACCAGGGTGGCACAGAGCAGATCCTGGCTCCTGGCTGCTCCCACAGGCTGTGGAAGCTGTCACCTCTCCAGAGCTTAATTGCCTCCTCAGAGAGAGAGAATTTCTTTTCTCCTTTACCACATTTGAATGGTTTGCCCTGTGAATGTGACTTTAAACATCTGCCTGTTGGCTCTTTGATACCAGATTTGGGCTGCTGACAGCTGCTGTGCTCCAGTTTGGTTTTGCTCCAGCAGCAGGTCACCCGGAGGGCAGTGCCAGGGTCACACTCATCCTGCGTGGCAGGATTCCTCTTCTGCAGTTCACTTCTGTCTGCAGAGCACTCGCAGGGGCAAGGGGCCAAGAACTTCTGGAAACTGAGCGGGAAAAGTGGGTCAGTCCTGCTGAGGCAGTATCAAAAAACCTCAGGAATTCTGATGCAGAGGCAAGCGAAGCATTGCCTGTGGTTTCTGTGCCACAGGACATCTGGACAAAGGCCCAGCAGCAATTATTCAATGAATGTGTGGAGTCAATGGTTGTGCTCCATCCCTGGCAGTGCCCAAGGCCAGGCTGGGCTTGGAGCCCCCTGGGATAGTGGAAGGTGCCCATGGCAGGGCTGGCACTGGGGTGACCTTGAATGTCCCTCCCAAACCAAACCATGTTGTGATTCTGTGATGAAATAACAGAACCAGATTATTTGAAACTTTCTCCCAGGTTTGTAAAGATTTCCCCAAATTCAGAGGATTTGTGCCACAAGATAGCCCTGCGAGCAC
Source organism: Molothrus aeneus (assembly GCF_037042795.1). NCBI lineage: Eukaryota > Metazoa > Chordata > Aves > Passeriformes > Icteridae > Molothrus > Molothrus aeneus. The sequence continues at coordinate 62,913,163 of NC_089651.1, read as the reverse complement.
CAGTTCTGTATGGAACAACCAGAATATCCTGAGCTGGGACCCACGGGGATCATCCCAGCCCCATCCCTGCCCAGACCCCCAACAATCCCACCCTGGGCATCCCTGGCAGTGCTGCCCAAACCCCCCTGGGGCTCTGGCAGCCTCGGGGCTGTGCCCATTCCCTGGGGAGATGTTCCAGTGCTTGTTCCACCCTCTGGGGAAGAACCCTTCCCTGATCTCCAGCCTGACCCTCCCTGACAAGTGTGGTTCTATAAAAGGCTGTATGAAAGGGTTTTGCTGGAGTTTTCCTGCTGGATTCCCAGTGCTGGGGAAGGAGGAGGGGTTTGTCCTTCATCTCCAGTGGCTCAGGTGAGGATGGGGTGGAGGAGGAGCCGAGGAGGAGGGCAGAGGGCAGAGCAGGGACTGTGCGGGTGGCAGACACGTCCCCCTCTGTCCCCCACACCTTGCCCCCAGCAGGATGGGCAGGGACACTGAGAACTCCCCCTCAGGGAGCATCTGGCTCGTCCTCCTCCCACAGAGTGAAGATCCTGAGGAGTGCCAGCCCAATCTGACCGTATTTTAATTAAACTCACTTACACTGAGCAGCTCTGTGGGTTTTTGTTCTGCTCAGCTGGGGGAAAGAGAAGGATGCTCGTGAGCTTAAGCATCCTCCTAAATGTTCATTTAGTTAAATCCTGCACATGGTATTTGACTTTGGGCAAAATAATAGTGATGCAATTAGTGATGTGGATTAGCACAAAGCCTCCAGTGCTGGGGATGTGCAGAACACAAAGCCAGCACTGGCACTCCCAGCGGGTTGCACTTTAATGAGGATTTGCAGCTCTAATTTCACTCACAACTTTTTTTAAAAATGCTTTTCCATAGGTAAAAACTTCGGGAAGCAATGCTGCCAGTGCTCTCCAGAAATGATTTTGGAGATGGCCACAGTTGCTGAGGTGCTGCTCTAACCCTGGGTCCCTGGCAGTGCCCAGGGCCAGGCTGGATGGGTTTGGAGCAGCCTGGGACAGCGGAAGGGCTCCCTGCCCATGGCAGGGTGGGATGGGATGGTGCTGGAATGCATGGCACAGAAACCTCTCTGAGTCACTCAGGGAGAGAAAGGAATGCAGGGTTTGAATTAGAACCTCTAGAGAAGCTGAAATTTATTAAGCCACACAGACATGAAATAGAGCGTGTACATTTTAGTTTTAAGTAAGTAGAAATAGATTCTTTGTACTAGTAAAAACCCTAAAGCCTAGCTCAGAGTTCAGTAGTGATACCTTTCACTAAATTAACTTAGCTCCAGACATAATGAAAACATATCAGAACATTGCTTGCATTTCTGGATAGAACAGATAGAACCATTTACGTAAATAGATAAAATTATATATGTAGATTCTGGGTAAGAACTGACATTGCTTTCACACCAGGATAGGTTTAGGAGGAATGTTTTAGAATCATGGTTTTAGCTGATTGGGTGATTCATTAATAGAAACCCCTGTATTGGGGTACAAGAGAAGAGAAGGGAAGAAGAAAAAGGGTGTGGGAGCTGCTGCTGCTTCTGTTTCTGCTCAGGACTCTGTGCCAGAAATCTTTTAGCACAGATTTTAATACTTCAGCTCAGACTTTGATACTCTGAACTCTCTGCCTTGGAGACTGATGTATTCATGCAATAAACAACTTTGCAGGCACCAACAACTGCTTTGTCTCTTTGAAGCCCCAAGGCCCACAATAACCTTGACTGGATGGGCTGCAAGGACCCTTCCCACCCAAACCCAAATTCCACGAGTCTGCGACATCCTTTGATCATCACATAATTATTTTAACTTGTCACTTTTCACTGTCAAGGAATTAATTTTAAGATGGAATGTAGTGGGTTTGGTCTCTCTTCTATTTCAGACTCAGCTGTCTGATACTTTGCCTTCTGTGAATAGTTTTTTTTGGCATTTGGGGAAAGCAAAAACAAGCTGAAAAGCAGAAGTAGAAAACAGAATACAAAGCTGTAAAGCCATTTGAGACAGCCCGTGTTCTCACCAGTCATCTACATTGTTATGTTGATTTTAAATATCCAGACAGGGAATATATCCCTAAAATACTTCTTTTTCTGATGGAAAAACAATGTATTTTAATACAGTAGATAAATCCTGTCTCATTTTATTCCTACTTTCATTGAAATACTATCTGGACATTTTCCCATTTGCAGAGTAATGCTGTATGGGCAAGGCTGGGGGCTGTTGTTAATTTTACCTACATGCTTCTAAGTTTCCAACAGGAATATAAAAATTACCCAGGTGAAGTAATTAATCCTCTTTCTGCAGTGAAACATTGGAAGCGTGTTTGCAGAATCTTGGTCATTTCTCAGAATTCTTGCGTGAAAAGGCTCCCTGTGTGTCCGTGTGTGGACACCCAAGTGAATGTTCACACTCACAGGATTCCCTTTCATTCCCTCTTTGTGCCCGGGCTGGAAGGTCCTGGCAGTGGGAGTGCTGGGAGCTGATGGCTCCCGGGCAGATTCCCACTCCCTTTGCCTCACTCAGCCAAATTTTGCCCAAATGAGGACAAATTCAGTGTGGCACAGGGACTTCCCTCCTGGGCCACATGTGGCTGCCCTGCTGACTTCCAGAGGCTCTCCAAACCCATCCTTTGGGCTGCTCCACAGCTCCCACACCTTTGGCTGCTCCACGGCTCCATCTCCTTTGGGTGCTCCATGGCTCTGTCACCTCTGGGTCCTCCACAGCTCTGTCACCTTTGGGTTTCTCCACAGCTCCCTCACCTTTGGCTGCTCCATGGCTCCCTCACCTTTGGCTGCTCCACAGCTCCATCTCCTTTGGCTGCTCCACAGCTCCATCTCCTTTGGGCTGCTCTATGGCTCTGTCACCTTTAGAATTCTCCACCTCTATCACCTTTGGCAGCTCCACAGCCCCTCACCCTGTCCAGGGCACACACCCTGGGATGTCAGTACATTTCCCTCCCTTTGTCATGAACTTTTCTTTTCTAAGCATTTTGCTTTCCAGGAAACACAGCAGAACTCATTTCAATAATCGATTACAGAGGCTTTGTCTGTTCCCAGAATTTGATAAACAGGTAAAACCAGGAAGTGACATCCATCTAAGCCTCTCTGCACTTCTCTGGGCCCTGAGTGTCTCTGATTTCTGCACTGGGCTCAGCGGGGGCTGCTGGAGGGGAGGATGAGGCTGGTAGGGCCCTGTGCCCTGAATGTCCTGCCCGTGGACAGATCAGCCAAGGTCCCACAGCTCAGGGAGGTGTTGAGTGAAACCCAAATGAATGTTTGATCTCTACTCTGGGACAGGGACAGGGCTCAGGGAGGGTCAGGCTGGATTTTGGGAAAGGTTCTTCCCCAGAGGGTGCTGGCACTGCCCAGGCTGCCCAGGGAATGGGCACAGCCCCGAGGCTGCCAGAGCTCCAGGGGGGTTTGGGCAGCGCTGCCAGGGATGCCCAGGGTGGGATTGTTGGGGGTCTGGGCAGGGATGGGGTTGGGATGATCCCTGTGGGTCCCTCCAGCTCAGGACATTTCAATTCCATGATTCTGTGGGGCTGCAATGCTCACAAGCAGCAGAAGTCCATCCCTGCTCCCAAATCCATCCCAGCTCCCAATTCCATCCCTGCTCCCAAATCCATCCCAGCTCCCAAATCCATCCCTGCTCCCAAATCCATCCCTGCTCCTGAATCCATCCCTGCTCCCAAATCCATCCCTCTCCCAATTTCCAACCCTGCTCCCAAATCCATCCCTGCTCCCCAATCCATCCCTCTCCCAAATCCATCCCTCTCCCAAATCCATCTGTGCTCCCCAATCCATCCCTGATCCCAAATCCATCCGTGCTCCCCAGTCCATCCCTGCTCCCAAATCCATCCCTGCTCCCCAATCCATCCCTGCTCCAAATCCATCCCAGCTCCCAAATCCATCCCTGCTCCCAAATCCATCCCTGCTCCCAATTCCAACCCTGCTCCCCAATCCATCCCTGATCCCAAATCCATCCCTCTCTCAAATCCATCCCTGCTCCCAAATCCATCCCTCTCCCCAGTCCCTCCCTGCTCCCCAGTGCTCCCATCCTGCAGCCCTGCTGCAGCTCTGTGCTGCTTTCCCACTCGGTGACATTTCAAGTGACACAGAAAACAGAGCAATCAAAACCTGAGATTTCCTGTAATATCCACTCAGAACAATTTATCACTGGGGACTGAAAAGTATAAAACACTTTTTGGTCAATATTGGATTGATTTAAATATTTTGAATAAGTTTAATGGAGTTTAAATTATATCTGGCACACTCTTAACTGTTCTAATAGGACAGGGAATTTTGGAAAAATTTGATACAAGAATAATTTATGTGGCTGCTTTCTGCATTGCTGTGCAGTAAATCAGTGAGAATGGATGGAAGTGATTTTTACACCCCCTGTCTCTGAGGACTGTTACAATGAAAACTCCTTTTGAAGGTCAGCAGGTGGTTTTAGTTCAGCCTCCCTCAGCGCCTTCAGGATTTAAAGCTCTAAAATGGCAAAAAGCAAATTTATTTTTTCTACCAGGAGAGTATTTTAAATCACTTTAAATACCAGGAGAGATTTATTCCAGTTTTTGGGATCCCATAATTAGTGCTGTAGAAGAGAGAAACCTGGGGTTTGCCTAGGCAGGCGTGCAGAGGGATGTGCCTGAAATCCCAGCTCTGGCTGAAGTTCCTGGGGCTCTTTTTGGTTCAGAACTGGAGCTGGGACAGCAAATAAGGATTCCATGCCATGGGGACAAGGTTTGCTTTCCCCTCTCTGCTCTTTGCCTCTGTGTTTGTGCCCCTCTGTGTGACTGAGAGAAGGTGCAGGAGGAGAGGTGTCCAGGGTGGATCTCTGGGGCAGCTCCCAGCCACCCTCCCCTGCTGTCCCTGGGCTCAGAGAAGGTGTCCAAGGAGAGGTGTCCAGGGTGGATCTCTGGGGCAGCTCCCAGCCACCCTCCCCTGCTGTCCCTGGGCTCAGAGAAGGTGTCCAAGGAGAGGTGTCCAGGGTGGATCTCTGGGGCAGCTCCCAGCCACCCTCCCCTGCTGTCCCTGGGCTCAGAGAAGGTGTCCACGGAGAGGTGTCTGAGGAGGATCTCCTGGGGCAGTGCCAGCTCACAGCCACACTCCCCTGCTGTCCCTGGGCTCAGAGAAGGTGTCCAAGGAGAGGTGTCTGAGGTGGATCTCTGGGGCAGCTCACAGCCACCCTCCCCTGCTGTCCCTGGGCTCAGAGAAGGTGTCCAAGGAGAGGTGTCCAGGGTGGATCTCTGGGGCAGCTCCCAGCCACCCTCCCCAGCTGTCCCTAGGCTGAGAGAAGGTGCAGGAGGAGAGGTGTGCAGGGAGGATCTCTGGGGCAGTGCCAGCTCCCAGTCACCCTCCCCAGCTGTCCCTGGGCTCAGAGAAGGTGTCCAAGGAGAGGTGTCTGAGGTGGATCTCTGGGGCAGCTCACAGCCACCCTCCCCTGCTGTCCCTGGGCTCAGAGAAGGTGCAGGAGGAGAGGTGTGCAGGGAGGATCTCTGGGGCAGTGCCAGCTCACAGCCACCCTCCCCTGCTGTCCCTAGGCTGAGAGAAGGTGCGTGAGGAGAGGTGTGCAGGGAGGATCTCCAGGGGCAGTGCCAGCTCCCAGCCACCCTCCCCAGCTGTCCCTGGGCCCAAGGGAGAGCAGGGACACCACCAGGAGCCCCATGAGGGCAGGCTGGCTCCTCTCCCACCCCATGGGGGGATGTTCCCTCGCATTTTCCTTGCCTGTGACCATGGAAGTTCCTGTTTCCTGCCCTGAGGCACCTCCTGAGCAGAAGTTGGACACACTGTTTATCCTCCAGTTCTCTTTAGGGTTTCTCCTCTCTCCCTTCCACCAGCACAGTTGTCTCACGTTGCCCTATGGCAGCCTGGCCCCACAAGGAGCTGCATGCCCAGGGCTGGCACCAGCAGCTGCAGGGACTCTGTTCCACCCAGGATTCCTCAGGATCTGGATGAGAAATGTGCTCTGCAGCTGATCTGTGCTGACAGGGAGTGAGGGCACCAGGGCTTATCCACAACCATGCAAGGAGGCTCCTGGCAAATGATTAATTACACCAGGGGCCTTCACATCTTTCCTCCTCCTATTTTCTGACCTGTTCTCATTAAGAAAAGAAAAAAAAAGGAGGAGAAAAAATATAATGAAGAAGAAAAAAGTTCAGCTTGTGTTGAAGCTGTCTGTGTGTCCTTGCTCTGCAGGAGGGAGCGTGGCTGGGGGTGGTTAGCAGCGCTCCCAGAGGAGCAGGAGGTTTGGGTTGATCCCCAAACCCTAGGCTGGGTTGATCCCAGAGGAGTGAGAGGTTTGAGTTGATCCCAGAGGAGTGAGAGGTTTGGGTTGATCCCAGAGGAGTGAGAGGTTTGGGTTGATCCCCAAACCCTAGGTTGGGTTGATCCCAGAGGAGCAGGAGGTTTGTGTTAATCCCAGAGGAGCTGGAGGTGTGGGTTGATCCCAGAGGAGTGAGAGGCTTGGGTTGATCCTCAGCCCTGGTTTGGGTTGATCCCAGAGGAGTGAGAGGTTTGGGTTGATCCCCAGCCCCAGGGAATGAGGAGCTGCCAGGGGCTCCTCTCTGCCTCGCACCCCTCTGACCTTCCCTTCAGCACCTCACTACCTTCAGAAAACATCCCTGCAGAGACTCAGGAGCCTTGGCTGCAGCAGGGAAAGGCCCAGGACTGAATTGGAAATTCCTGTTCTGAATCAGGAACTCGTCTGTGCCACCCAGGCTGATCAAACACAGCAAACTGCGGTGCCAACGGGGGAGTGTGCCCATGTGCCCATCGGCACCAGGGTGGCACTCGATCTCAACACAACCTGTCGAGTGTGATGCAGGGCAGGTGCTGGGGTCAAGCAGCCTGTCAGATACCCTGTACCGGCGAGGGAACAGCTCCTGCCTACGGGACACGGGAGGGAGACGCGACAGAGCCGCGGAGCTGAGTCACCGCTCCCACCCCAGCTCCGCGCCCGGAATAGCAGCTCTGTCTGCTCTGGGGGCTGTTGTTTCTCTTCTCCCTTTCCCCACAAACATTTTGGAGGAGTGGGCAGAAGGAAAAGCTTCGCCGTGAGGCAGAGGCACCGTGAGCAAAGGGATGGAGAAGCGACACTGTAAAACTGCAGGGGCGGTGGCAGACCAAACCCGGCACGGGGACTTTGGGGCCTTGCTGGAGAGCTCCTGCCATGTTCCGGGTCCCTTTTCCACCCAAGGAACCCTGCACAACTGGGTGGGAGCTGGGAGGAGCCCTCACCCTGGCCAGGACCTGTCCCACTCTGCTGAGCAAACAGCACAGATGGAGAGGAGCCGCTCCCGGAGCCCGCCAGGGCAAGGCCAGCTTGGAAAGGACAGGATGAAATCCTTCCCCAGCTGGAGCTCCTGCCTCCAGCCCCCTCCACCATGGACAAACTGAGACCAGCAGACTCTAACTTCACCCTTTTAAAGGCATTTCCTCAGAGGCTTCAGGACAGTGAAGGAATGGGAGCGGTGCCACAGGAGTGTGAGTGAAGCCAGCCCGTGGGTCCTGCTGTGTCCCTGCAGCTGCAGCTCTGCTGGGACCCTGCAACTCTGCTGTGACCCTGCAGCTGCAGCTCTGCTGGGACCCTGCAGCTCTGCTGTGACCCTGCAACTCTGCTGGGACCCTGCAGCTGCAGCTCTGCTGGGACCCTGCAACTCTGCTGTGACCCTGCAGCTGCAGCTCTGCTGGGACCCTGCAGCTCTGCTGTGACCCTGCAGCTCTGCTGTGTCCCTGCAGCTGCAGCTCTGCTGGGACCCTGCAGCTCTGCTGGGACCCTGCAGCTGCAGCTCTGCTGTGACCCTGCAGCTCTGCTGTGACCCTGCAGCTCTGCTGTGTCCCTGCAGCTGCAGCTCTGCTGGGACCCTGCAGCTGCAGCTCTGCTGTGACCCTGCAGCTCTGCTGTGACCCTGCAGCTCTGCTGTGACCCTGCAGCTCTGCTGGGACCCTGCAGCTGCAGCTCTGCTGGGACCCTGCAGCTCTGCTGGGACCCTGCAGCTGCAGCTCTGCTGGGACCCTGTAGCTCTGGTGGGACCCTGCAGCTCTGCTGTGTCCCTGCAGCTGCAGCTCTGCTGTGACCCTGCAGCTCTGCTGTAACCCTGCAACTGCAGCTCTGCTGTAACCCTGCAGCTGCAGCTCTGCTGGGACCCTGCAGCTCTGCTGGGACCCTGCAGCTCTGCTGGGACTCTGCAGCTGCAGCTCTGCTGCCAACTCTGCCAACCCAGCCCATGGCTCCCATCCCCAGCTCTGCAGCCACCCATTGTAGTGGTGTTCACAGGGGTCCGAGGATGAGGGAAGAGACGAGGATCTGACTCCATGTTTCAGAAGGCTGATTTATTATTTTATTATATATATTATATTAAAATGATACTAAAAGAATAGAAGAAAGGATTTCATCAGAAGGCCAGCTAAGAATAGAATAGCAAAAGAAGGAATGATAACAAAGGCTTGTGGCTCAGACATAGTCCGAG